>NC_051159.1:36381850-36681850 GCF_013339745.2 Dermacentor silvarum | reverse complement strand
TAGTAGATAGCTATACGGAGTAAGGATAGTAGTTTTATCAGCTGTAAAAACTTGGACATGCAGCAGCACCAGCAACGCGCAGAACTGTTGTCGACGCCGTCGGCGTTTTGCCCGCGTTCGCATAAAACGCGCGCGGCGTTGGTGACTGTTGCCGGTGCCTCTGGGGGCGGCTCGGAGGTTTTCGACGAGATCAGAACAGGACACTGGTCGAGCAACATCCGAAGTCTTTACCACCTTCTCGCCTTGCAACGTTTTTATATAAATACACATTTAGTGCCGCAGCTAAACGTCGCCTCCCCTCCCTCCCTCCCGTCCCCCTACAGCCTTTCGCGCGACGGAAGTCGCGTTTGCTCTATATATATGGTGAATGTAAAGGAGGAAAGAGACGCTAAATTCTGCAACTCTACAAGGTGCACGGCGCAGAACGCGCGTTTGCTCTCCGCCGTGCGTTCGATCCCCGTGAAAGCGCGCGTCCCTCGCGCGCTTTTACTCGCACATACAGCATACGGCGCACGGCGACGATTTCATCGCTGTTTGACGTCATACGGAACCTCACGGCGACGGCGACGACGACGCCGACGGCAGAAATCCGCTTGGTGTGTCCCTATAATTGCTATCGCAATAAAAGCTCATGCCAGCACTGGAAGGTACAGAACGGCGCCCTCGCTCAGCGATCGAGGCGATTGAGCGTATAGCGTTGGCGGTGCGTCCGGAACTTCGCGGCCTTCACGTTCCGGAAGTGTGTGACCCTATTCTGTAGCGTAAATGACCGAACAATTCATCTTGCTGGTTCCATTTCGTATTAGTTTGCTAAAAGGCACACCGGAAAATGGAGATACTGTGTCCTAGCTCGAAATGTTTGGAATCTGGCTCATGTACAGAACAGATAATTTGTCAGCAAGTGCAGATATAACTTGAGCAATAGTCACGGCTGTGCGAGATGTAGTGTGCAGAAGGCCCGCAATTACGCGGATCAGTAGCACTGCTCGTCGTAAGTAGAATGTCAACGTCGTCTGCATAACGTAAATACATGCCACGAGAGCATATATCGCTTTTATGTTGCGACAGCAGTTTTGTGGGTACACTGGAGGCGCATTCACGCCGCCGGTACTACCTTCGTCATGATGTCCCAGTGTCGAGCGACAGCGCATGTGCGTAATGCGCTCCGAGTGACCGTTTAATTGCTATCGGCAATAAAAAGAAAGCACTGTACTGGCGAACAACTTCCAATGAAAATGGAAGAAAATCTACAGGAGCGAAACTTCAAGTACAACACTTTTGGTTTCTTTTAATGGATACTCGGAACCTCGGTGTATAGCTTACACATACGACGGCGTCGCATTGACCGGAACGCGGGAGAGCTGGAAAATAAATGAAATTTAATACTCAGTGGTGTATTTTGTCTTGCCTCGCTCGTGTGAATGAGCTGTTTGTTTTCTTCTCCACAGGGGGCTAATTAAACGACGGCTGAGAATGTCGGACTTCTTTTTTTCACATGCGCTCTTACTGTTGCTCGTTTACTTTGGTAGCTTTCCCTTAATTGCTGCAAAAGGTCAAGTGCGAGTATAGACGTCGGATCAATCTAGATAGAAAAAAATGTGGTTGATCCCTCTTATATAGGAATCGGTATAGAACACGAAAGTGAAACGTGTCTTCACAGAAGTAGTGTAATGTTTATTGCACATTGATATATAATGTCTATTGGTGTTTTGTGGCTAAAGCGCCCTTAGGCGTTGATGCACCCACGCTGACGCCTGGTGGCACGTCTCCTCCATCACGACTACCAACGTCGATGACCATGAGCAACCGTCGTGCATATGGAAGCTGCACTACGCTGCACACGCTAGCACAACGCGAAAGACGAAGCACGTAACTGACACACTAATACAACGCGCAAGACAAAGCACGTAACTGAATCGTCACCGCGTCAAATCAGCGCGTACAGCGCGTCGTAATTGCAGCCTCCGCGATCAACTTCAGAAACATTTTCAGAGCTAATTGCGGAGGCCACGCTCCGCTGTGCTGAGTACGGTGAACGCCACCTAGTAGTGCTTCTGCGAGAACGCGTTGGTAGTGCTTCTTGATGCCAGCGTCCCTTCGAATGCTGGCATCGAGGCGTCGTAGTGCTGAGACCACCGAAGCGTTCACTGTCGGTGCGCGTTAGTGTCATAATGCAGTACTTCTCTTTTCTGCTCGTAGGCGGCGGCACCGCCCCGAGCAAGAGCGCGGGTACACGGAGGAGTGTTAGATATATAAGGCGCGTCTGTGTAGCTCCCTGCAAATGCGTTTGTGGCGCAATGGGTTAAACGCTCGGCGATCTATCGTCGCGGACCGAGAGGTCGTGGGTTCGATTTCCAAATTTTGCATGTTTGTGGAACTTTTTCTTCTGGTTTCTTTCTTTGTATTATGTTCGTGTATGTTCGTGTGACGTATTTCCGTGACGGAAATACGTCAGTGAAGTCTTGGTGGACCCCGGCATAAAACACTTTCGTGTTAAAAAAGCAATACAAATAACGAAATTTTTTTACAAAATAAAAAAGCCCTCGCCACCTCATAGCATGTGTGTCACTTTGGCACTTTAAAAGATACACTAAAGGGAAATATTACGTCGACCTAGATCAATATATTGATCGTCTAGAAATCTATCATCGTTTTCTGTGTGTCAATGTATGACTTTGTTGCGTAGGAGATTGCCGCCGAAAGTTCCACTGCTGCTCCTCGACCTGGACCACCAGCGCCACCAAAACGGACGAGTCGACGTAATCTCCATGTGACCTGGCTATATCCCGCTCTCTGTGGATCAGCCAGTGCTGACCTTACATGAGAGGTACCCTTGTCGACGACAGGTGACGCCACTCCGAATTTCTGTTTTCGCGATTTTCTTGCTCGCAAAATCTCTGTTCTCGCGACGAATGACGAAGGCGTTATTACAGAAGTCCTATGTTTCAATTCAGCTCGAATTAATATTTTCCTACGGTGTCCTCTTAAGTCTCCTCGCTCAGTTGAACTAATAAAAATTTACCGTCACGAAAACACAACGCTCGTTCTGTGTCAAGTCTCCGCCATGTCTCCGCGCCGTACATCCGTCGTGTTCTAGCGCATGGATTAAATGTGCGATACACGGTTTATATGCTTGCGAAAGCGTCGGACGTTCCTTCAGGGCGAACACGAATGGAAGCGATATTGCTTACAGTTCTCTCCCTATTTGACCATGGGCTTGGCTTGTGACTTTGTCGTGTTCTTACCTGCAAATAAAAAAAAAGAAAAATGAAGGAACTGTGAGATCACTCTGGTTTCGCACCATGCACCAACAAAAAACCCGCATTCAGTAAACGTCTCATTCTCAATTCTCAAACGTCTCGGTTCTCAAAAGCCTCAACTATACTACGACTCTATTAAGGTAGAACGTGCTGCAACTGGCAGTTTGAACATCGGGCAAGGCCTGTCACGCAATCTGTACCAAATCTTCAGGCGAAGAGGACGCAATAAGTGGTGAAATTCTTCAATGATCGAAGAATGATAAAAGAACATATCGCAATGCTGCTCAGACAATCGAAATAAAAAGACCTCGTCAGGTGTCCTCTTTCTTTTGTAAATAAATAAATAAATAAATAAATAAATAAATAAATAAATAAATAAATAAATAAATAAATAAATCTTCACACTTTCCACTCCACATTACACTCTTGGAGAAGTTTGCACTATTTGGGGCTTATGTCGTCGCCAAACAATAATCGTCTTCTGCCTTGCTTGGGTTTCCTTTCTCGAAAACTCTGCGCTCGCTAGTTTCCTCCCGACAAGGCTATGATGTCACGCTGGTAACGAGCAAGCCGTTCGTGACCTGGGAGTACCGGGCTCGCAGCGTTAAAGAAAGGAAATGCGGGCAAGGTAGATGACGATTATCGTCGTGGAACGAGTTAAGCCCCAAAGGGTGCAAACTTTTTGCAAGAGTGTATCCACCGATGGCACGTCACAAACGGCGTTTGGAGGGGCATTTTTTTTACAACTTGTCAAGCCCAACGATACATCTGTGAATACACCGCTTGACGATAGAAAAGCTTTCGCTGCTGCTGCTTGCCTCTACAGCGTTTCATGACGATGATGGCGCAAGACGCGCCGCGATAGCTCAGTGGCTACGGGGTTGCGCTGCTGCTGGGCACGAGGTCGCTGGTTCGATGCCCGCCTCGGCGGTCGCATTCCGATGGAGGACGGAATGCAAGAACGCTCGTGGGCGGTGTAGACCCGGGTGCTCAGTAAAGAACCCCAGGTGGTCAGTGTTAATCCGGAACCCTCACATTACGTCACGTCACACAGCCCACCGTGCAGTTTGTAGGCGTTAAACCCCGCAATTTAGTTTTTGCAGCGAAGCTGTATATGCCTTGGCTGAAACACTCGTGGTACGACCACAGCAATCCGCCGGCGGAAATAAATCTATCGAAAACCTATCGAAAACTCGCCTCTCGATCGTTCACTTGGTACATACCACAATTGGCATGGAAGGGTACGAATGTATGACTAGCATGACTGATAGGTCATGACATCAATATCATCACATGCTCGTCAGTTAGGTCATCACTAGCGATAATAAAATGATGTGTGGCGCATACCCGCATTGGATATGCTGGTATGAGCCAGGGATATGTGGGCATAAGCCAGGGACTAGAAAGAAAGAAAGACAGAAAGAAATCACGTGTGGCTCATACCGGGGCCGCATATTTCAGCTTCGTTGGTTTAGCATCTGTACGGGGTGCGTGGGCGGTGAAATTTTGTTTTTTTATTTCGTGATCACTAACTTGAAGGTTCGGTTCACTAGACCCCACGCAACACTCGTATCAGCAGCAAAACAAGTCTAGCCGCAGGATTCGCCCTGCACGCCGCTCGTCATCATAAACAGTAACTCCTCTCCGCTTCGGTCGTCATCGGCGTGCAAAGCGCATGCTGGCCCATTTAATCGGTTTCTGACCATACCTCGCGCTTCTCATCGGGCCAGCTCGCAAAGCGCAATTTTATCCGGTGCGGCAAACATTCGGGGACCCCCAAATGTGCTTTGCATACGCGCCGCCTGAAAGCGGCGACACCGTTCGCCCCCCCCCCCCCCCCCTCCCCACTCGTTCAGGCGACCTCATTGTGGATGTCAACAAGGAATGGCTTATGGAAATGGGGGCGGTTGCTCAGAATGCACGCCATGCGCTGACCGCTCAGTCCGAGCACGTACTCGGACTGGCCGGGCAGTGGCGCTCGGCGCTGAAACGGCTGGAGAGCGTTGGAAATCATTCGGGGGGTGACAAATTACGAAACGATTCGAGGCAATAGAACGCAATGCAATGAAACACAATGCAGTACAGTACAATGCAGTACAATACAGTACAATAAAGTTGAATACTGTACAATAAAGTTGAATACTGTACAATAAAGTACAATAAAGTACAATACACTACAATACAATGCAGTTCAGAATTCTTCGAGGACCAGCGTACAAGCGATCATTATTGACTGCACATCGCCGTCTCTTGTTATTTCATTCATGCATCGACGTAAACAAACAAACAAAAAGAAAGAAGAAAACACTCGTCTGTCTCGGACATCCGCGAATTTTTAAAATTTTCGTAGAAGAGGCTTTTGTCGTTGCGTCGCTACATTTTCTGCTGCCATAATTAGGTAGCGCAAGAGTTTATCGTTTTGTTTTTCTTTAGCTTTTCTATTGAAGTTTTGTATTACTTTTCTATTAATGTTTTTATTCCCCAAGCTAAAAGGACGTAGCCATCGCCAGCAAGCAACAGCAGACTCCTGATAAGGTATTTTACCTCAAATCTGCCGAGTTGTCTAGAAGTGACAGCGCAACTCGATTCATCGCATCAAAATTGACCTCCTAAGGTTCATATGTTTCAACTTAAGTATAAATGAACACATGCTACTGCATTCCGCCTCCATCGGTATACGGTGACCGTGGCTATAGGATTTCAAACCACGATTTCGGGCATGCCGGCAACGCCATGTCTACTTAATTATTGCGCACTTAAAGGTACGCGTGTGAAGGAGGAGTAGCTCAAAAAGGCGACTCGAGCACTTTTTCATCGCCCATCAAATACTAAATTATTATCGAGTGCCAACTTCGGCTGTACTAAATATGTGTCAGATATAGCGAGAACGACCCATAGCGCCGAAATTTCACTATGCGTGCCCCTCACCTATACTTTCATGATATTAAAATAGAATTCAACTGTAACTATAACGATAACTATAACTAAGTGCAACGTTCTGTGACGCTTCAGGGTTCCAGCTTAGAAACGCTGACGCCCGGAGCGAGGCGGTCAATGAACGGTGGTTGCGCAGTTGTCTGGTCATCCTTACGGGATTTTCACGTCTGCTCCCGCTTCCATACTTCCACGATCTTTTTTTTTTCTTTTTCATTATTCCACGACGCTTCTCCACGCTTTTAGCTCGCCCCCCAAAATTCGCAAAGTGTGTATTGTAAGTTACGTCATGGTCAGTACAAGTTAAAGTACGAAGGTTTTAAATAAAAATAGCCCGCCAAAGACTTTCACAACTCCGTAACAATTTCTCGGCCGCTGAACCGGTACGGCTACGCAATATCTTTGCCAACCACTTATTCGCCCCTTTGTATTTTTCTCTCTTTCTAATTTCACTGCTTGCAAAGCACTACGTTGGCCTTGCTCAGTTGATCGTTGATTTATTTTTCAAAAAGTTCCTTATTTCGAAGTCTTACCGGGGCTCTTAAGCGCATTAAAGGATTTAGTTGTGCCATCCAGGTATGCGAACAAAATTTCGCCACCACTGGAACACACGTTGTAACGTTTCGATCCCCTTTCCCCCTTCCCCAGTGCAGGATAGCCTACCGGCCGTCGCCTGGTTGACCTCGCTGCCTTTCTCTCATGACTTCTCTCTCTCTCCCTCTCTTTAACCTGTTTTCTAGCGCCACAGTCGAATTACTTTCGACTGTGGCGGAATCAATTCGTACAATTGTTCAGACGCTCATTCAGGCATACAAATGGTTTTTATACGCTGGCTGTGCAGGTAGAAGTGGCAGAAAGGCAACTAAGTGCCAGACAATGTGCCAAAACCTGGCCTAACCGGCAAAAATGCACAACGATCACCACAATGGTGCAACCGCTGATTCTGCTCGTAGCTTCTCCGTTCAGACTTGCTAAGGTACTCAGATCAAAACGCTCCTCAAAATCAAAATCCCGGAATCAATCTTAGCGGCAACTTCACTGTTATCTTCCTCGCTTAGCGCGTGCTACGAAACCGGCGACTATGACAATAAAGTCCTTCTTATTCTAATTAAGAGACCTCATGGCTTCGCCACAACCGCAATATCCCTGCAGCATTTGAGAACACGCTGATATCACCCATGCCCCCAAGACACACACAGAGAGATAACGATGTTGAACGGCACCAGGGGCAAGTCACACCTCAGTTCTCATGCATCAACAACCACGCACTACTTTACAGGTGTGCACGTGTCCCCCGATATCCATATTAAATATCCTCCCTAGCGCGATTTTCGAACTGTCACTTTAACGCGCGCTTCACTATTTACCATTCACAGCGTTACCCTCTCCAGGCAATACGCAGGCTCAGCGGCGCCGGCTTTCAGACACGTACAAAAGGCACTGACAGGCGCATCGCAACCTAGACGCATTGCCGTAATGCACAAAAAAAAAAAAAAAGAGGCGATAGAGTGTGCAGGAGAGTAGAGAGTCGGTAGAGCTCGCAGATTCCCCCTCCTTTTTCTGTCGCCGGTAGCGTCGACAGGCGCACGCCGCCCACGCAAGCGCGAAAACTCGAAAAAGGCTTCGCCACAAGCTCGCTACCTATAGCGCGAACGCGTTGGTCTTTTGTTCAATGCAAACACGCGTAACACTGCCGGCAAACGCGTATCCCTCCCTTTCCTTCCACTCCACATTTTCCTCGCCCTTTCTTCTTCCATAGCCCGAGGAGAACTTTCGCCCCACTTTTGGCGCTCGCGCTTTTGTGCTGTTCGTCTCCCCCCCCCCCTTGCGCCGCCGCAGCATCGGAGAACTATTGAAATGCCGGGAATCGATACTCGGGCCTCTCGACGCCGCGGCAGCTGGTGCGCTGCAGTCGAAATGTTTTCTTTTCCCGCCCTCTTTATTCTTTTTTCTTTTCGAAAACTTGGGGCGCGCGCGTTCCTTCTTCTTCGTGTCAACATATTTGCTCAACATCGCGGACTTCGCTCACCTAGTTCTCGATACATATATATATTTTTCATCCTTCTCTCTTAGGTGGTAATATAGAAAAACAGCTTTAAACTTAAGAACAGACAAATAGTGGAATGAAGGGAAAGGTGGAAACTGGAATAAGCGGACAGATACTGGCGCAGCAAGCTTCACTCATTAGGCATTCAAAAACCGTTCATTCCGGCTAAAAAGGCTTGATGAGTTTCGTCCACGCAACATAATCCGTAAGCTGGTCGTGCTTTGAGAGAGAGCAATTTTGTCAACGAAAAAATAAAAAGAAGAAGGTTGAGCAAAAGTTGTTGCTTTCCTCTTAAATGATTAGCTTATTCGCTACTTAAAGGTGACACGTATTAGAGCAGAACTTCTGCTCTAATAAAAGGAATGATAGTTCTGAGTTTGCGTGTTTTCGCTTTTCACCCAGCAGTTCTGCTATCTTGATTGCTCCGGTCTTCATTATCAGGAAATTCATTCATTATCAGAGCGGGAAATTCCTGGCCTTTTTCTATCTCTTTTATCTTATGCGTATTGTTGACCTTATTGAAGTTCACCTACCACTCTTACGCACGTACTACTTTTGTGATGACTAGCAATCTGATCTCAATTTTTCTACGTAGGGAAGGCTAGTGGAACTCCTCCGCAAAGAGAGGGGAAATGTTGAGCTTTACTGTGAAGTGCAGAGAAGAAAAACTATTCCCTGGTGTCTGCAAGCATCTATGCAACCAGAAAGGAGAAAATCTGTCATTTCATGACAAATCTCCTGTGATTATGCAATGTAAAATACAGGCGTGTCTTGGGTGTTCTTGAAGTGCTGAACTCTTCCAGGCGCGGCAGCTTTACCGCACGAAATTGTATAGTTATGTGTGCTAATTATCTACAGTTTCTCGCGGAATGGCCTATTGAACTGGAAATGTGCAATGAAGGGGCACAGGGCGAAGGAATAACTGTGATAATCACGACGACCTGCAGGTAATGAGGTTAATTTTTTGATAATTTATTTATGTAGTTTGTTTAATTACCTATTTGTTTTTTTTTGTTTGTGTGTTCGTTTGTTTGTTTGTTCTAAATAACCCCAGAATCCTCAGAGATCCGGTTGAATAGGAGCTGCATGAAAGCAAACTAGCCAATTAAAACGCGAACACGGCGATACTATATATTGACACGCGTACTTATTTATCCTTCTTCCTGGGACTGTATTAAAACATACCTGAGAACGTACCTCGATACGTTTTGCCGACTGGTCAACTCAACTGCAGACCACCAGAGGGAGCAGAGCTTCCAAAATAGCCTCGCCGTTCCAAACGGGTCGCGTTCGTAACAAGTATAACGACCTCGTTTTCCAGCGCCAAGTACACAAATCCTCCCTGCCCACGAGCGCCGACGCGCCCCTAAGGAAACCCGCCGCCGCGTGTCGATTTCTCCGGTCCGAGTTCATGATTTATCGGCGGCGAACAGCCAGCGGCACAGATGATCCCGCGTACGGTAGCAGTGGCGCCTGAAGCACAGCGCCAATAGCGTATAGTGGTTGAAAGGACGCTCGTGTTCGTCTTTCAACTGCGAGGATGATTAATGGGACGTCCCGGCCCCGCAGGAGGCTGTTAGGAGTGCACGCGCCCTGCACGCGCCATCCGCTGCTTAATACCCTCCGGATTCGATAGTGGCGTACTTGTTTTCGGGCATGCTGGAGACGTGAGCCTTTCTCGAGTTGAGAGCGCGGAAGAAAACGAGAGTGACAGATTGAAAGAGAACGTGCCCTTATGAAACGAGGGGACGACATGAAAAACTCTAATACAATTAAAAAGCACAGTGTATCTCGCACTGTTAGTGTCTAGGAGACAAGGTATATGAACCAGATATTATACACACTCTCAAAACTAAGGGAGCGCTGAGCCGCTGACGACTCCCTTTTAGAGAGTAGGTCTTATTCTTATATCAATTTTCTGGAATTCCCGAATACCCTCCAAATGGAGGACTTTAATTCAGCTTGTGCCCAATCGGAGGGAACGCACTCTACTGCGGATGTCAGATAATTCTCCAAAATGGAGTAATGCATGAGACAAGAAGTTACTTAGGAATGAGTAGTCGCCAGCGCGCTACACTGTCTTTAGAGTGTACCGATATGACTTTGAAAGTCGCAGGTCATATCGCTGTAGCGTAGTATTAAGGAAAAAGCGCCCACTTTTCTTTTTTTTTTTGTTAGTCGTGGTTGTTAACTATCGAGAGAGAGCACCAGAAAGAAACACGAACGTGATGAGAAACGGTTCTGCAGTGATAACTCAAATACGGCCTAGACCAGCAGCGGCGGTTAAAGGGCGTATGAGAAAACCGTAGCCGGCGAGTACGATTCAAGTTGGCGCCAGACATTCAAGAGCAATCCAGTAAGGTTCGCCTGCTGCCGGCGAGCCAGTTTAGCAAAAACAGCCACGGAATGGCTGAAAAGAGTGATTTACCCTGCCCCCTCCACCACCCTGCTCTCTCGCTTTATGGAAACTGCCGGCGCGGCCAGTCACTTAGCGGTGGAGACGTCTTTCGCAACGAGTGCATTTTAACTCAGCGTTTTGCTTCTATGGCCGCGTGAAATCTTTGTCTTGCGGTCTGCGGCCGCAAATGGCCTATTGGAATTCCGACGCAAGGAATGGCTGTGCGAACGAAACTGCTCAGATCAGGGTAGGTTGCCGGTCATACTGTATATATATATATATATATATATATATATATATATATATATATATTATTTCAGTTCGTTTATATTTTCTATTATCCCTTCCTGATCTTCGGTCGAGCGCCCATCCTTTACGTATTGCTGATGCCGTGCGTTGCGGTTTTCTCGAAGGAATTTTAAGTGAGGCGAACAGCTTCCGAGTGGTAAAAGAAATCGCAGCGAGCGCAGTCGCTTGAAGGTGAGAGCGATCAGTCGTCTGGGCAATGTCTCGTCATTACCCACCCTCTCACGAACCACCAGTCATACATCGGTCACTGCTCCTTGGGCGCTGTAGAACACATATTTGCTGTTCGCTCAATAGATTATCGAACGGCCTTTAGGATGAACAAAATGAGTCTATACACTTTCTAGTTTTTTGCTACGTTTCAGAAAAAAAACTAAATATTTGAAAAGAAAAAAAAGGCGCCTACATATTTAGGCGCTTTCCCTGTAAATTTCACAATAATAGTAAACAGGCAGGCGGACATAACACAGATTTACACAACATATACCTGTCTCTAATATCTTAAGAAACAGGCTATGTGTGGAACACGCAAAGTAGCATGCAATACAGTACTTAAGATACGCCACATACTTCTAGTGCCTGGCGGCACCAATACACCCCCCCCCCCCCTCCTCCCGCCCACCGCTTCTCCACGCAAAGCTCTCCCCCCTTCCAAGGCGGTACCCAGATACCCGAGAGATGCTGGCCCCAGTTTCCAACCCCGATCCTGCATACTGAGGGGCGGAACCCTGGACGGAGAACGCTGCTTCAGCGATAAGGCTCACACGGTGGCCTCTGCCACTAAATCCCTGCACCGAGGACCCACCCAAAACAGCGAAGCTCTCCTTGTCGTTCAATTCAATAAAGTCTTCTTTCACATCACCACGACCGTGACAAAACGAACACACTGGTGGTGTTGACACTCCCGTTTTATGTCGCCACGCCGGAGCTGACGCTGACAGCGTGCGAGTACGGTGCAGTATGGAGGCTTCTGATCTGAAGGCTGGTACAGTCGAGACAGCGTTGGTGTGCCTCCGTGCCCGATCATAGAGGACTTGGTCTTCCCGCAAGGGCACTGTATTTTCGTAACGGAAGTTTTCTGCGCCCTAGTGAAGTTTCTTAAACACCAATTTTCCCAGCAGTGGTGAGGCTTAGCAGTACTCAATACATATTCACCTATATCGCTTATTGTAGTAGGACTTCAATGCTCAGTGAGTGTGAAGTGAACTTGTTGGAGTGAAGGCGTGCTACTTTCGCTCCATTTAGTCACCTTGTTTGTCATTCCTAGCAGTGCTAGTGCTACGTGACAATCTCACGCCACCCGTCACTCTGTGGCATTCTTTAAGCCGCACGCGCGCTAAAATGAGACCCTCTGGTGGTGTGGGACGCGCGGTTCGGCGTGTCTTTTTTTCAAGAATAGATGCACCTGGACTTAACCACCATCTTCTTGCGCCTCCTCCATTTCAGCGCAAGGAAAAGCGGTACGCGAATTCTGCATTGTTACGTGCTTCTGACTTCGGCACGTGACCGGGCCATCTTCCCTGGTATCTCAAGCCAGAGCCGATTGTCGCATGCGCTGCAAGAGGCAGGAAAGAAGACCCCTCAAATACCTAATGTCTACATTCTAATATCTCCAATTACTATCTACAGCAGCACCAGTCCCAACCGTAGTTGATCTTAAAATGAAATAATCCGCTGGGGGTGGCGTAGTAACTTTGACGTTGCGCTGCTAAACCCGATGGGCGTGGGATCAAATCCTGGCTGCGCGGCCGCATTTTGATGGGGCCGAAATTAAAAAATATCCGCGCACCTTGCGTTGGGTGCACGGTAAAGAACCTCAGGTGGTGAAAATACAATCCGGAGTCCCCCACTATGGTGTGGCTCAGAATCAGATCGGGGTTTTGGAACGTAAAACTCGAGAATTAAAACAAAATGAAATGTACACAATTACCTGCCACCTAACAGAAAAGACCTCGCGCAATGCTATCAATGAAAAGCATGAATTCTTTTTTTTTTATTTTGCCTATTTCGTGGCTACCAATACGTTAGGAAACCCCTCGCATCGATAAAGACAAAAAAAAAAGAAAGATTACGCAGAAGAATCTAGAGAAAGCGAGACCATATCTAGAGGATCTATACCTATTACTCACAATCAGAGGCAGCTCGGGTAAATCAGCATAATGAGCCACGGAGCCTTCTTCGACGTCGGCTAAGATATTGCAGCACAACGACAACGGCAACAACAACGACAGCAACGATAAGCAGAACGAGAACGATGGCGCGCACACATACCTACCCCGTTGTCGTTCACTATAGAAAGAAAACAAATGGATTCGACTCGCAACAAGGCAATAAATATCCATGAGAGGGGAGAAAGCGCGTAATTTGATCAGCGGCTCCGCGGGGCCAGACGAGTTGCCTTTTAAGCGAATTGTAGACGGGGAAGGGCTGGCACTCGAAACAGTCTGCGCGCCGCTCCCTGCCCGCTGCACGCAGAGTGGTGGGCGTTGCCCGATGTCCGGGTCGTGACCCGGAGTTCCAACACAGCGTTAATGCTGCGTTTCGCTTGCATCGCTCGAACAGCACACGAATAAAACAAAAACTACTGTGCAGAACCACGTGAACGCATCGAAACAAGGAAATATTTTGCACCTACTGTGCCGGTGCACGGCGTGCTATGTATGCGTTATTCTGGCTGCCAACGTGGGTGAAGCAGCAGAGCTATACACTTAGTCCTCCCGCATTACAAGTATGCCCCGAGGTGCGCATGCGTGGGCATCCGAGTCAACGACCCCTTGAAAAACAATTGTTGAGCGGAGAAAAGAAAGCGAAAAAAAAAAAAAAAGATGAGCGAGCTAGGTTTAACGTCCGTTGTTTTTTGGAGCTTCTTGAGAGGTCTGAGCCTAAGCGCTTTTCTAAAATAGCAACTGATTAATTTGTTTGAGGGTCCTTAGGCCGCGTCGTCCTGATGAAAGCGAATTTGGGCATAGCGCGCTTTACTATCCCCATGGGCAATGCAGAGACTCGAGCTACCATGTGTACATGCGCCGAAAAACCTGCACATGCTGCAGTAACGGAACATTCAGGGTAACAATGAATACGATGAGGTCCTCTGATATAAGCATAATGTCTTTGTGTTCTTGTTTTTCTCGTCTTTGTGACCTAGTGTATTGTGCTTCTTGTTCTCATATGCTCTTGCGCAACTAGAATTAGGCACCGAGACGTCGTATGCTCTTACCTACATTTGTGCTTGATTTTCTAAGCTTCAGACGTCTCTTCTTGTGATACACTATGGATTTACTGTTGAATGAAGAAGCACAGCTATCCCCTTTGTAAGACGACTAAATCTTAGCTTCATTTCAATAAAAAAAGTAGACTGGCGCATTCGTTTTATTTTAAAGAATGAGCTACTGCATTTCATCGTACGCGTTTGATCTTTGAAAAAACGATTTTCATTATAAGCAGCACGTGTCCTTTGAGCAAAATGTGCGATATGCAGGGATGCGAAGGAGAAAGACGTATATGGGTTTAGCGGCGGTACCGGCTTGATGTTAGCCGCCTATAGAGCAAATCACCGCAGCAACGAAAATCACGGACGCGCTATACTTAAGTGAGTTACGAGTAGAGGTTGAGTGCCTCATACGCGTGTAAAGGTTCACCGAAGGCCTGAATTCATGAAGATTCGTCTTTTTTCTCTGTAAGATGACGCAAGCTCTCGACCATGTGCGCCGGCACGAAAGAGTCAGTCCTTGACTGCACTCAGACAGAGCCGCAGTGCCTCAGATTATTGAAGTCAGGCATATACAGACGTTGCGTGCGTCTTGTAAAAGTACATTTAAGGCCTCAAGTCACGATCGTTCTTTGTTTCTAGCTCTGTTGGATGACGCAATATCTCTAACAGTAAATTACGACGGCCGACTGCAAGAAAATAAAGCGTTTCGAGCTCGTTATGCAAAACAAAACGGAAAACGGGAGCAAGACGACCAGATGAAGACAAAAAAAAAAGAAAAAGTGCAGTCGCTGTTAACTTCGCGACAGTACATCTTTAAAAAAATATTCCCTGAATTATCCGTAGGAAAAAAAGAAAATCAAAAGTGAAAACCGGTTATGCCGAGATACAGCGAAAAGGTGGCAGAACGGGGGAAAAAAAGAAAGGCAAGACATGGGGAGGTGGGCGAGGAGGGTTAGGGGGGTGGGCAGTAGGGCGGAAAGTTAACAAGGGTGCTAAAGTATGCGCCTTACTTGAAAGTAAGTACATCCCGCACAGACGACGTGTATAGGAAGGAATAACAGCACAGAGGAGGAAGAAGATGAAGGGGAAAATGAAAAGAGTGAAGGAGATAGGAAACGGCGGCGGGGAAATTGCTCGTGAAAGGCAAGGGCGCGCGCGCGCGCGCTCGCGTTCCTCGCGCGCTTTTACTATAGGCGCGGTGCGGGAGGCGTGGGAGCGGCGCGGACGCCAAAGTGAATAATGAAGGCTCGAGTTCGAGACGCGCGAGCGGCGAAAAGGCGGAACGAAGCGGCCGCTGCTGCACGGCGTAGACGCTGGCGCAGCTTCTTCTTCTCGGGTGAGAGAGAGAGAGACTCGTCGTCGTGGTGGTGCAGGGCGGCGAATGGAATCCATTCTCCGGGACTGGAGCCAGATTTAGGCGGTCACATCTTTGGCATCCGCCAAGCCATCTCTTACTTCGTGTTGTTCCTTGTTTCTTTATTTCGATTTTGTTTTTCAATCCGTCCTTGTTCCTTTCTTTTTTTTTCACCTATCTTTCTCTACTGGCCTGCACGCGTTTTGCAGTTTTCAGTGAATCGGCCAGCTTTTTTTTTTCTTATTTTTTTTTCGTATTCGCGACGCTGAATGGTGTTCAACCAGTCGAAGGTGTTGCTTGAACAAAGAGCTATTACACTAATGGGATGACGATTCTTTTTATTAAACATTGGGGATACGAGTTGCGGCCTTGGTATCACAGGTGTTGTACTAAAGTTGTCTGTCTTGTCAGCATGTAAGCGACATGTGCAAAACGCTTAAAATGAACCAACAGATTTTGAGTTTTCAGCAAGCAAAAAAAAAAGAAATGTACGCAACATATGTGTTTTTGGGCTGAAAGCTACGTGCTTCAAAAGAAAAGTTCCTTGAAAATTGGTTCTCAGGTCACGGATGGCCAGATCACTGCAAAGACTTTGTGAGGTGTTCGACGATGAGTAAATGTGAAGCGCTAAAAATAAAACAAATCTGGCTTCTTTCTTAATTACTAGTGCTTTATAGGTAGGTGATAAACTTCGTGATCATCTCGCCATAATAATTTTGATGACCCCTACCACAGTGGTCCATTGCAATGCCTCCAGCAACCTTGTCCTCGGCTCTGAGTGCATCCAGCTCATCTTTGACAACATTTGAAGAGCTTTCAATACCATTAGCATTCTCTCTTAGGACAAGCATAAAGATCGTCTCCGCACTGTATTTCACAAGTTCCCGCTATCCGAGCAATATTTTGCACGCGCCGCGCATCTAACACCGCTCTCCCGCGACTCAACGCTACGCTCGTCATCACAGCTGAGAATGTCGGAACTCGATCTCCCACTGTGCCTGCTGTTACCAGACAAGCGCTGGCTTACAACTCGGAGAACAGAGAGATTCAGAGAAGCGGGCTCCACCGCACAGTGAGTTCTACTGCGGAGAAGCCCGCTTTCACAAGACACTGTTCAGTGACTTACGCCCACACGCGCCGACAACCTTCGCGCGCACCATGCCGTGAAGTACACATCTCAAATATAGCACGTACAAGGGAAATGGGAAGGCACAGCAAACAGCCGGTGAACAAAAGAAAATGGTGCCTGCGGTAAGGAAGCATAAAAATAATGATATCTCGCGAGAAACGTATTTTTTTTTTTTCGCGCTTCCACCGATAGTGAATTCCCATTATTCAGTGCCAACAAAGGATTCGGAAAAGTTAGGTTGCATGATAAGCGCTCTCTTATAATGCAAATGACTCTCCCGTCTACTTGACGCCTTCGCCAGCGCGTCCGAAACATGGAAAGCGAGCTCCTCGAAGAGAAACCTGCCTTCGCGTGGCGTGTAAGTTCGAGGCTGTGCGATTTCATATCAACGAGCTCAACACCACAGCGAAAGCGAAGCTGTGAACACGGTTCGCAAGCGCAAGCGGCATCTCTCGCGCCACCCGTACGAGGCCACGTTGGACCCCCTTTCAGGAGCTTAATCTCTGGCACTTGTATCGCAAGTGTCGGCTTCCTTTGAATATGCGCGCCGCTTTGATGCTGCGAGACCGGCTTTGTGGCATGGAGACATCTATATCACAGTCTTCGTTCTCTTTCTTTCTTGATATTTTGCGTTCCCCTCTGTAAGTACACCAAGAACGTGTATATACTTTCAGAGCGAATTCGCGGCTGCGCAGGGCGATAGAAGAGAGGCCTAATGGATGGAACAGGCATGATTTATTAGCCTAGGTATAACCAACATTCGCTCGAGATCAAAGTGCCCTCGTACATCATCTGTGCACTCCTAGAAAGTGCGCAGAGTTTTGCAACGGCCGGAACAATATGTGCGCGGTTCAAGAAGCAGTAATAAAAACAAAGATAACGTACTCACGAAGCGTCATTTTACAGCTGATATAACAGCTGGTGGAGATAATTAATGTTTGCGCGATGCACTAACCAGGATCGCATACTTCCAAAGTACCTGCATTTCGATTAAAATTTTGCCCGCACTACTCATCGGTATCTTCTGTTGCTTTTATTCTTATTGGTCGCATCGCAACCTCCCCCCCCCCCCCCCCCCCCCCCCCCCCGCGACGCGCACACATGATACCGTCGGAACTTAATGTGGAACCACGCACTAACTGAACTAATATTTTCGCGTCAATTAACCAGTCCACGCAGTCGATTCGGAGAAAGCATATTCCAAGGTGAGCGAGCGGAACAAACGTCGCACAATAATTAGAGCAAAAAGAAAACAGTGGCTAAAGATAATTTTTCTTGTAGCACAGCGGGTGTTCTTACGACTAAAAGTTGAAATTTAGCTTATCTGAAGCAGCGACGAACTCTGGCTATCATGTGCGGTATTTGATGAGACATTTATGAGGGTATTTGAGGTGTCATTTAATATAGTAAACTTCTAATCGAATTGAGCTCGTGCACTTCTTTCATGCGCCATGCATAAAAAAGGAACAAATCAATTGCTGTCATAAACGGCAATGACCATTGGTGAACACTACACACAACATGTGCGCGAAACCGTGCTCCCTCTATCTCCCCTCTCTCTCTCTTTTCATCCCTATACCCCCTTCTCCCAGTGCAGGGTAGCAAACCGGACGTGCGTCGGCTTACCCTCCCTGGATTTCCTCTCTTCTATTTACCTCTGTCTCTCCCTCTACATGCAACATCAAACATAACCGATTCGTAGTCGCTAATAATCTCGCTCACTGTCGTTGATCTTCGTGTTTAATGTTTAACTTTAATTATCTTCACAGATGCGATTAGGCTTCAAATCAATATTTATGACTCACATTTCTTCAATGTAGGTGCACTGGTTGCAAAACAGCCGGGATTAAGTTCAACGTAATCGTCTCTAAATTATAGTGAAGACAGTGAGCTGTAGGAAGTTGAAGAGGCGACCTTACATGCTGTATTGCTAATACTCCAACCACAAAAAAAAAAAAAAAATCCGGAGACTTCCGAAGTAATTATTATAATTATTACGCACCTATCAGTGTGGTAGGTGTTGCCTCACTCTCACGATGCAGATACCCCACCAAGACTTTTCGTGCTGCGTCGCAAACAACCCGGAACTAACTTCGCAATCTCCCACCTACTCAAACTAAGCGCCTCAATTAAGGTCCCCGTCATTACCTCGTCTTCTAGCCATCCCAAAACTTCCGCCACGGAAAGGAGGCAACCTGGGCTAAACCAGTCAACACTCATAAGAATGTTAGCGTGCGCGAGAGGTGTTGTAATGGGAAAGGGGACGGTGCTGGGGGAGGGTACTTGAGGTCTCGGCTGCGGCACCCGGTCTTCGGTGGCATTCCCGCTGAAGCAGAACTAACCACGCTAGGAATCATCCAACCAGCTGGCCAACTTCACCGGTCACCGGCTCGCGTCGCAGAACTTTCCGGGGCGCATCATATCCGTCGGGCATCCAAACAAGGAGCCCTAATAACGTCCCACACGGGGAGGCCCCTTTATTGCATTGGCGCCCTTATTAAAGGCGCGCATGTGACTTCGCTCGAGCGAGCAAGTTGTGGTTGGGCTATCGGCAGCCAGACGCCAAGTTTGGACGCGCGGTTTCCTAGAAGAAGGGAGGTGCCACTCGCCATCACCTCCTCCTCGCCACTGACGCTTTGCGAGATCTAGCCTGCACTTCACGCGGTCTCTAATGAATCAATCTGACCGTGAAAAATTCGCTCACCTGAGCACCCTGCTCGGTCGTCTTCTCCGGCTAGCGCGCGCGCGTTGCGCAAAGTTGATGTGGACGCGACAACGTGGACAGAGAGAGCGAAAGAGAAAATAAACTCCATTTGGATCACATTGCGGAATATCACAAGTTTGAAGTCCTCGCCACTTGAACGAGACGCCTCGTCCAGAAAGGATTAAGTCAAGCCCATTACAGTGCTCGTAATAAAACAACGCCGCCTCTGCCTCGTAATATACGTATCTTACATTAGCAAACTTACCCATCTGCCGACCCCTCTTTCCTAATGTCTTTACTGCCTCGTAATTACCACTGTAATACTATTCCATAGGCAACTTTAGAATGCGGTTCATTTATGCGCATCTCTCTTGCCTGTAGTGTCTCGATTTCTCGATCACTATACCGCGCTCAGATCAATTTGTTTTCACTATCCCATACGCAGAAAAATTGCTACGTATGAAGCAGCTCCTGAAGTACAATGAGAAGAATATTGCGCTCCTCAGCAAAACAAATCGGAAAGCAAGAACTTCTGAAGTACCAGGCCGTCCTCACCATTTAAAATACTCTAATGTAACAACAAGAATTGCTCACTCGGCCTTGAAAAATCTGTCACAACAGGGATAATACGATCACCCTAATGCCCGAATATTACTCTACAAAAACAACACGCAGAGAAAGAACACCGGCGAAAAGAGGGGAGAGGGAGGG
The DNA here is from genome assembly GCF_013339745.2 of Dermacentor silvarum. Lineage (NCBI taxonomy): Eukaryota > Metazoa > Arthropoda > Arachnida > Ixodida > Ixodidae > Dermacentor > Dermacentor silvarum. The sequence goes on along the minus strand of NC_051159.1, from coordinate 36,661,796 downwards.
GGTTGTAATCAAAGGCCAAATATTGGGGCCAGCCGGCCACACAGCATCGAAATGGGTGCCAGTGAGCGCGCAGCAAAAAGAACGTAGACCACAAGCGTCCTCAAGGCGGGTCAAGCGGAGACGTTCTCGCCCGAGGCCGCGATCAGCGAGCATTCGCTGCGGGCCGCGTTGAAGGACGAAGACGCCGACAAGGGATGCCGCGCCGTGGCCGTCAGCGGGACCGTTATGCCCGGCGCAAGATAAATGTCCTGCAGCAGGGAAAACGGCCAGCGGCCGGCGTAATATCGTGCCCCATCTCGGCCACTTCAATGAGCCAAAGAATGGGCCGGACAGCGATAAGGCTGACAGCTCTTCGCCTTCCCCTACAGAGTCCCTCCTCTCCCCGTTCCTTCCTCCAATGCTTTCGTTCACTTTATTGTTTGTCGGTTCGTTCGTTCTGTTTTTTGTTTGCCATAGCTCCAGTGCATCATCGCTTCTTTTACTTTGTAACCAGCGCGCAGGATGATATCAGTGGCCTTACGCCCGAGCGTCCTCTTCCGGGAATGCGACGTGCTTCTTGTCACGTTAGGTGCACGTTCGTGTATACACGTCTCTGGTCGGTTCCTATCCGCATACCGGTAATACACAGGGTATAGTCACTTTAGTCAGCGTCTTTCCCGATTAAAGTAGTAAACACGGCGCTTTTAGAGGGAAACTCCCGGACAGCCTATTTAAGAGACTCTTGATGTTTGTGACATGCACGGGTGTGCGGATAGTCATGACGACACGAAAAGCACGAGACGAGCGTTTGGTGCTCCGATAGGTGCTGGACAAAACATGGCAATTATGAAACATAATAAGGCTGCGAATGCTTAATGGCGCGTAATGAAGCTTCGAATTTGTGCAACCTGGCAACATTTCAAACTGTTTCCGGTTCCTGGAATTGCTTCCAGCCCATGCAGTGCGCAAAAGCTTATCCTTCGAGATGATAGTTTCTCTTACACCGAGTGAGTCGTCGCAGGGGTGGTGCATTAGAGCACAGCCTCGCTTCAACGTACGCTTCCATGCCGTCGCCTTTTCTTCGTAAGTAGTGGATGATAAGCGGTCGCCGCTTGATGCCGACGAGAAAAGGACAAGAAAAGTTCGCGGTGAGAAAACGCCTATCGCGAGCGCTGAAAGCATCGATGTCTTTGTAGTTTCATACACAATGGGCACACACACAAATGGACCTTAGACCAGAAGCGCTGGTAAAAGAAAATACAGCTATGCGTGATATTGGAGATAGGTGAAGGCGGCCGGCCAGTATCAAGCAGCGCTTACAAACAAAAGGTTTCGTGAATTCGGCCCAAGTTCACTACATTTTCATGCCTAAAATCACCGAATAGCGATTTCCGATTACTCAGAGCTAAAGATTCTTGGACGGACAATAATCTTCGAAACAGTTTCGCTTGCCTCCTCCTGTTTTTCTTTTTTTTCTCCCAGCGAATAGAGCTAGTAAATCGCAACGGTGTGGCTTATTCGTATGCTATGTTGCTGCGTGTTTTCAATGTGTCAAACGCTATGTTTCGAGTGAATCACCAGTTATAAACTAAGAAATTCAATCAACTCTATTCTATAACGGATTACATATGGGAACCAGCGCTGGCTAGAAGGTTCTGCAGCAGTCTTGATAAAGCTTGCCGACATCGACTGGTAGGGAGGCCACGAAGATGACAATACGTTTTTAACGGTAACCGACACACGCTTGTATGAACGTTGCCCTTTATATCCGACGCCTCCAACCAAGCTCCGTCCGTGGCCTTCTGCGCTGCGCATGCATTCCTACATTTTAGCACGCCGATGCCCGGTCTGATTAAACGCAGGACAAATGCACCCCGAGATCGTCAATGCTGAACTTGCTGACTCGAACTAGTAGTGCTCGCAGCATGCGCTATTGAAAACTGTTTCCTCAGCTCGCTAAACTGCGTGCTACGGCGCTGCTGCTGACACGCCAAGTTTCAGTGCTCATTGCCCATAGGTTCCAAGCATGATTTTCCACTCTGTGTCTTGGGTGTACGAGACGAATCTTTGAGAGGTTCCAAATACTGACATTATATTGCATACATCGAACAATATTATCAGAAGGCGCACAGACAAATTAATCGGGAGTTCGGCTGACGTCACGAACTTGCTATATGTGTTTCACTTCGGGTCCTCTTAGAAAAGCCAGCATGATGAATGCGTCCCGAAGTCTTTTCATTTCGTTGCATACGAGCGCCTGAAAATTGCTGATACATGCTAGTACTTCGCATTTTCATTCAACATTTTCTTTCTCTTTTACTAAGGTAAGAGAAAACAAAAGTCCATGCCACACATCAAAGTAGTGATTTTGTTCCAGCGCGGTCTATTCATTGAATTGGATTCAGTCAGCATATTCTGCCTGATGTGTCCACTATTGTCAGCTTTTCTAATCCAGTGGACATGCTTCAATTGTCCGTGTTTCAGAATTACTGCACTCGTAAAAAAATTATAATTAAACTACAATGAAGACGCAAGGCTCCAGTGCATACGGCGGCGAGCGAACAAAAACCGCAGCCGGATTCATCGTCGACATTCGAAATTACTTCCCTCTGGAAAAATATGCTCGGGTCAGACGGGTCCGGAAAAGATCAGCAAATACAAGGAAAACTAGTATATAATCTTCGGAGTATATTAGCGAATTCGGAAATCACAAAGCCAGCAGCTTTTAACCTTACGAAGGCAGTTTTGTCCGATTCTTCTTTTTTTTTTCTACGTTTTCTTTCAGTTCTGCTTTTCTCGCGTAATGAAACTGCGGAATTGTGCAACCTGGCAACACATTTCAGCTCGGCTTTCTTCCCACGTTCATTTTATTTCTGTTTTTTTCGCGCTCTGTCTATCGTTTCTAACCTCGTCGTTTCCTTTCGTTCTTTCGCTGTTTTCTTCGCTTCTTTTGTTTTTATTTGGTCGTGTGTCCCCGGCTAGATGAAGTCTTCCAGCAGCAACTTCGTTAGCCGGAGCTATATATAAGTCGGTGCTCATTGGCCTAGCCAAGCGTGTCTCCACCTTGACGTCACTGAAGACTTCATTCGTCCTTTTTTTAATCAATTACGCACCGTTAGCCACGGTTCTCTTTTAGCCCTCCCGAGATTATTCTCCCGTAACCACCGAAGCATTTAGCTCGACCCTGCAAATGTATTAATGAATTTTGTTTTATCTACATGCAAAGGCATCTTTGCCGCCGTCCATATATTAAAGACCCTATTTTTACTTGTTATCTGCCCTTTTCCTGGGTTTGGAAAGGTTCCTTTTTTTTTCATGGGTGGACTTGAGATTGTACACTAGTTGAGCTTGAAGTTCGCTATGTCCCTGTCACTTGCTTTCTTCGCATCTTACTGCTGGTTGACCTCGTTACGGTCCGTTGTACGCGTTCTAGTAATTCGCTATTGAGGTGCGAAAAGAACGTTAAGTTAGCGCTCATTCGAACTAGGAAGGTGTTTTCGTACAAAGACATGTCATGAGTGAGACACGGGAGGCACGCAGAAGTAGCCGGCGATGAAGGATAAAAATGGATGCCAGACTTTTCAGGCAGAAGTTTAAGCGATAAGGTCGATACTTTCACTTACTGCAGAGAGGAAAAAAATCTTCGTTAAGGTGAAAGAATTGATCGTGACGTGCGTCCGACGTTGGTACGCGAGCGGTTTTGCATTCTGCCCTCATTGGGGAAATGCCGCCGCCACGGCAGGGGTAGAACACGGGACCTCGAGTTCAGAAGCGCAGCGCTAAACCCGCTGAGCTACTGCTGTGGGTATGGGCGCAAGACGTGAGGTTAAAGACGGCAGAGGAAGAAATGCAACGGCATATGTTGAACTGTTGACAAGGTTTGTCAACCCGGTCCACCCGGTCCGCCCGTGCCTGAAGCGCTGACTAAGGGCAGAGGAAGTTACGCATTCGGGCTTGTCAGATTGCAATGAGGCACCTTCATGAACTATACGTCGGTGTCGAAGGCTGGGTGCCCACCGACGGCATATGACGGCGTCGAAATTGCATGGTAGAAACTGCGTGTCTGCCCTATTTCTCGAGCCACGCGTTAGCGATATGTAACGATCCTTATGTAATCAAAAGTTACAATGCGTTGAATAAGTTTATTGATGATGAGACGAATAGCTACCAGACGCAGATAATTTGCACGAAATTTACGAGTTCGCAACGTAATGAGCAACCATGCCCATAACGCATGCTTCACTTTCGTGTTACGGTCAATTCCTCTAAAGGAGGTGTTATCCTGGGCTGCGATTTTGTAGCGATGCCTTATGACTTATTTTAGAATAGTCTTATCTTCCACCGCTCCCGGCCGGCTGATCCCGTTGATAACGCGAGCGGACCACTGACAAGGCGCGATAAGCGCGAAAAGGTACTATTACTTTAAAGGCATCGCTACAAAATACCGGCCCTGGCGTGTGTACCGTCATTATAATAAGGAGTTATACAAGCTGTCACATTTGCAAGTCATGTGACGCGCAAGAACTGAAATCGGTGGCACCTTGAACTCGCCTATAGCTCGCTCTGCACATGTCAAACCGACCAACTCCCACAATTTTGAAATCGAGGCAGCGCCATCGAATTTGAAATTTTAAGACTTAATGTCCTCAGCAACACTATGGGTATGACAGATACCTCGTGGGAAATACTCGGACTATGTGAGAGCAGAGCGCAACTGTCGCGGCATCGAATCGAACCCAGCAACAGGAAGCCCTCGTGATTTTCCCATTCGCAAGCCCGATGTCACTAATACCTTCGGTTTAATACAATGCACTGGTAGCCAGCGAAAAAGGGGTCTGGCACATTCATGACCTTAGTGACTATACATTGGTTAAGTAACCAAAAGGACGTACAAACGCAACTTCACGTATAGCACTGGACTATTACCGCATGCCTCTATGATCACAGAACCGTGTGACCGGTTTAATAATGCGAGGGCACTGGCCCAAAGCAAATCACTTTTTTTTTCTTTCTTTTTCCTGCGTTCACACGCTGCACGCTCATGCGGTGATATTCGACTGAGTCAAAGAAAGTTACCGTCCGTGGGAACCAGAACACGGCGCATTCCACTGACCGTGAGACTCCGGAGGGAATCCCTGCAGAAATGCGTAGCTCCAATACCAGCGCGGTCGCGAAGGATATCCTGCGGATGCTACGGATAATAGCCGGGATCTTATAGTAGTAACGTCTGAAATAGCGGATGCTGGCAACTTTATCTACACTAACCATAAGATGGTGAAACATACACACTTAGCGTTCATTATAGCCACAAACATATTTCGCGGTAGTTCCATCAGAGAGGAGTCCACCTTTCTTTCTGGCTATTTTTTTCTGGTCGACTTTTCTGGCCTTTGTAGAAACAAATTCTAGCCCAGCGTAGTGTAAATAGTTTTTTTTTTCTCAAAACGTTGTGTCATTGATACATGGTGACGTTAAAGGAGTACCACAGGAGTACAAAGGAGTAGGTTAAAGGAGTACAACATGCGAATTGCCAACGTGTAGTTAGTTACTCGAAACAGATGATGGTCTCATTTTTGTACGAGCACTGAAGCGATAAAGCTGAGCAAGAATTCAAGCGTGCACCATACCTATTTAATTTACTCGTCTCGGCCACGCCGGTCATGTACACAGCGTAATAAGCAAGTATGTCGACGGCTACATGAGAACGTCTCCCGGCGAATCCCACTCCAGCGCAGAAGCAGCATCGAATGTACTAACGAATTACTTCACTCTGAAATAGCTTAACCGAAAGGTTAAGCTATTCCAGCCTGTAATGTAATGTAATGACCTGTAAGCCTTCCAGGCCATTAGGTGGCCTGTACAGACCGCATAAAATTTCGGGAAAAAGTAACGATATACCTTACTAACCAATTATGACTTAGGACCAATCCAGAAAAAGAACGTTTCTTTCTTTTTCTCTATTTTTGATAACTGTATTGCCCATTCAAACATGCATCACCTTGTTACCATGTTTTTTTTTTTTTTTCTTGCCGTTTACTGGATTACTCTTACTTCAAGCCTTGTGTGTTGTTTCTTTTGAGTGCGTTTTTATAGTATCCTATTTTTTTATGTTTACAATTCTAAGCGCCTCATATTGGTTTTTTACCACGTTTTTGCATTTATTTCTTTCATGTTGAACTGAGCCCCAGTAATGTCATCGAGCATTTAAGGACAAAATAAATGAAATGAAACGAAATAAAATTAAAGAAAACTTTTCTTTTCGAATTTTGCGGTGGTGGGCTCCATGAGGTCTTGATTCGCGTACGAATAGCAAAGAGTCTACTGTGCCACTGGGCCGCAGTGGCGTCAGCCAGGTCGATTAGTGCAAGAGAACCACGCAGAGAGCCACGCGGGAGAGCAAGAAAGAGAAAAAGAAAGCAGAAACATCAGCAAAAACAGCCTCCGGACACCTTACTTCCGTTGTAGCCTACTATAGCCTTCGCTGTCTTCGCCAGCCTGCAGCGCTTTTCACCCCCAGAGGCAAGAAAAAACAGCCGAATGCCGAACAGAAAGGGATGCGCGCCACTTCAAGTATCCACAATACCGAATAATGGCACCTTGCGGAACTCGTAAGGGTGACAAACGGCGCAAAGCCATTTGGAGCCTCCGCCAGAGGGAGCCTCTGTCTGCACCTTTCACGCGCACTCAGGTGAGGTAAACAGCGGGGCGACAAATAGCGATCGCTAGCTCAGAGCAAGGACGAGAGGCCGCTTTATGCTAGCCGCCAGCACCGGAGCGAATTTCACTAGACACACGCAAACACCCGCACGCACGCACGCACGCACACGCACACACACACACACACACACACACACACACACACACACACACGCATACGAGTAAATATACGCACATACAGGCACAAACACGCAAACACAAACGCAGTACCGCAGCAAGAGGCACGCAGGAGTTGCATGGAAAGTGCAGGCTCCTCGGAAGAAGCCGCCGGGCTCCTTGGAAACGCTGAATAAACAGCCAGCGCAAAAATCGGTCGCTGCTACAAGAATGCACTCTCGAAAAACAAAGGAGGGGGCGTTGCCGCGAAGCAGCGAGTCTACGCTTAGGTAGTCGCCGCTCCGTTATACATTCTCATTCCAGCTATCTACTTTTGTTTCCGCGAGCTCTCGCGATCTGCGAATTTTCACCTCGTTTATTCTCGTTTTTGTATTCCTTTTCTTTTTTCCTTTTCTTTTCTTTTTCTCCACAGGACACCCGGCATCGCCTGATACATCCTTTTTATACATCGGCGAAACGCGACAACACGCGCGCTCATGGTTCTGAAACGCGTTATCGACGCCGGTGCAATACAAGATGGTCGGTCAATGCCGTCATTTCAATAGGCACCGATAAATAGAATATATAAAATGAATGATTATAAAGCGAAAGGAACCACACTGATCGCTTTCGAACGGGAGCCACCCTATACCACCCTGAAAACTGACGCTCCGACTGACGGCGCCATCAATGTGTCGGCAAAAGTGTCGACCACTAGGAGGATCGATACCCCACGAGGGAGCCATTGTGAGTCGTGCACTGCGGTTCACGGCCCACAGGGTGCACCACAGAATCCCCTCACTAGCTCGCGTATTTGTTTGTACTGATAGGAAAACAAAAGGCCCGATCGCCTCTTCGTTGAGAAGCATACAAGATGAAGACGCGGTAGTGAATAGCAAAATGAACGAGAAGTATACAGAATCGGAAGAGGTCCTATGGTGGCACGCGTACAGATGTTCTCTTCCATTCTGCTCTTCACTGACACCACTCTTCACCACTGACATACATCCGATTTTCAATATTCTGGAAAGGGGCCGTATAAGTCCTACAGAAACCTCCAATGTACATTCACGAAAGAAGGCAACACAGCATTCATGCAAGAAGCGGCCCTCAATATTTAGTAGGAATGTAGCACGTTCTTGCAAGTCCACGATTACGTCTCTGTCATTATTGAAGAAAAATTTACGATTCCAACATCTCACTCTGCCTAACACCTCAACAAGCTACGCATCAAGTGGTAAATAAACTGAGAATCGTTAATTCAGAGCTTCTTTAGTCAAGGCACGAAACAAGTTGAGAAGAAAAATTGCATGTAAAGTCTTTTTCAGTAAAGAAACTATCTCAGCGTTTCCGTGTACTCCGTCCCATGTTGCACACAAAATATTTATATAAAAATTATAGGATGAACAGAGAAAATGCCAGCCTGTCTGAGCTACCTTACCCGTGTTCATTTAACTTTTATCCTACAGTGTGTTTATCCTCGCGGGGTATTGATCCTCCTGGTGGTCGACACATTTGCCGACCATCTGTCGGTTCCCACCTTGAGTTTCGTTCTCCATATAGTAATAAACAAAGACGCTGGAATCGTCGCTCAGGCGAAAACACGTCTTCTCACTGTAGCATTTTCGAACCACACCTACAAACGCACTCTGCGCCAAGAGAAAATTCGCTCAAGAAGCTGTCTGCTGCCGCAAGTCTTCAGCCAGCCGCCGACGCTTTCACCCCGCGGCCCCTCGTTGCTCGTTCGTCCGGTTCACTCACCAGTCGGCGCTAGTCATCCACCTGTCGCGTATCGTGGCGTTCGCTGTACTCTCTACGAGTCTACTCGCTGCATTTCATCCTAAAGTGGCATGCACTTTTGGTGCCATGCTTTTGACTCATCCCAGCAGCCGCTTGGTGACCATCACTACCGCGTTCTTGTAGCTTTTGCGTTCGACTGAACTGTCTGACAGACTATAGTTCTCACGGACGTTTCCAACCTCCTCTATGTTTTCCGTCTTTTTTTCTCGTGACATTGCTTTTTCTCTCCGCTATATTTTCCGTCTTTCATTTCCCCTTCCCCCATGGGCAAGGTAGCAAACCAGAATCTTTTCGGATTAGCCTCCCTGTCTTTTCCACCCCATTTATCTCTCTTTCTCTATCACTACCATTAGCACTCTTAATGCGGGTTCGAGTTAAAGTGACACTGAAACCTCAATAACGTCTCATCACGTGAACGCGAACCACTGATGCGACATTCCGCCCAGCGCGTTCGGATGCCCCAACGTCATCACTGCTCTGTCAGTCTATCGTCAATGTTGCGGCAAAGAAAATATTGGTCCTAAATGAGGTAATTGTGAGCGTTGCTGTCAAATACGGTTTCGGCACACTTCGCGCAGCTTATTTAGAAACTTGACACTTAGCAGCACTCGCATTTAAAGGAACTGCCGGTACTCGTCAACTAGCCCTGCTTTTGGTCTTTCTGAAAGATATGTTTGTCATGTCCCGCTGAACGTTTTGTACGAATCTAGTATTCTTTACAATAGCACACTGGGCCCTTAACTAGCCGCCACGCTGATAATATTTATCCCACGGCTACGCAGAAAGTTCCCTTAAAGAAGCACACGCGTCAAAACCACCTAGACAACACGGCGTCGCATTCTAATAGTTACTTGAAATGTGAACCGATTCAATTCAAACGGGCATACAAACCGTCTATGGTACCCTGTCCGGGTTAAGTACGAAGATGGCAGCACGTTCGCGAGAGCCGCTTATAACCCATTTCTGCAAAACATTTCCAGGGGTCGTTACGCATTGCCCATCCCGGCTTTCCCAATCATCGTTTCCCGGATATACATCAACGAATATCCGACAAACTGATAGGTGGAAGTCTCCGGACACATCTCCTCGAGCGAGCGTTGTTAAGCGTTTCTTTTTCGGTTCTCATGGCTGGCCGGCCGGCTGGAAGACATTGCGCTTCAGAAACGGTTCGCCTAGACGAACGACTAACTGTACAAGCCACCTCCAGGTGCGGAGAGCGCATGCGCCTTGTCTTTGGGGCCTGAAGAGCGTGTCTTAAACGCTTGTTCGCCCTCCATTCTCGGTCGCTATGCATCGGGACCTCGTATAGCACACGTTTCACGACCGTGGGACCATTTGCTCTCGTTTTCGCAGCGCTGCCGAAAAGAAACAAATGAACGAGGCTAGCGGGGAGAGCGAGAGAGATGCGTGCGTGTGCGTCAGATAGTGTTATATAAAACGAGTGACGTAGAGAGAGGGGAAGAGAGCCGAAGCATAGGCCAAAGTGGGGAAAAGTGACGGGGGGACTGTGGCGGGCTGGGGGGGTTACGGAAAGGCGAGGGTGGGTCCGTTCTGGAAATAGCTCATAGCGCTGCCGCCGCTCTGTATACCGCGATCGCGCACTGATGATCCCGGCGGAGGACGGCAGAAGTGCCCTCCTCCCACTCGCTTAGCGACCATGTAACGCGCATTCAAGGACCCGCAGGCCCGCCGACGCCGGCGCTATTGTTTCGCCAACGCCGCCGTGAGCGCCTACTAGCGTTGTTGTATATATGCGTGCGCGCCGATAGAACGAATGCTTCGTCACCGTACCTCTCTCTCTCATCACCCCAGATTTCTCACAGATCACGGGGGCACCGCCACTCGACGATCGTGACCGGGCTACGGCTCCTCTTGATACCCCCACCACTCTTCTACCTCTCCTCCAGCCCTCCTCCCATGTGCCTCTTGTTTTTTGTTGTTGTTTTTGTTTCTCTGTTCCCTTGTCTGCCATATCGGCTGGACTGCGCTGGTCAGTTGGTCGTCGACACGGTGTGGCCCGTCTTTTCTGGGAGGAACGTGGCGAACTGTTACGCTTCTTTGACGAACTTCGCACACGATGGACACGGTGGTGCAACCGAAGCTACCTTACAAGAGGGGGGGGGGGGGGGGGGGAGGCGAGGGTAAATTGCGCAAGGCCACTATCTCGGCTGACAGCGCTAACGAGCACCGGGGCGCATATCGCAACAGCTGCTGCGAGAACACAGAATGAAAGAAACACGCAAAAAACGTAGGAAGTTGTTCGTGCTTCCCCACCGAAGCCACGGCTTAGAAAACACCTTGTATGATTTTATTTCCTAGTGAACTCTAGGCCAAGTTGTCTTCCAGCGCAAGAGCTCTTAGCTGTGACCGATAAAAAAAGAAAACAGCGCTCAGACCAAATATTTGTGCTTTATTATCCAGTAATTGACTCACAGTTTGATCTTCGTTCGTTAGGAAGCAAGTATATCTGTTTTTCAAGGAGTAGTGATCACAACGGTTCGTCAAACGAGCACTTTCTAACGAGTCGCTCGTCGCTTTATTGCAATCGACATTGTGCTGACCGCTAAGATCTGCGTACGCATGCTCTGGAACGAGGAGCAATGTTCTTTATACATGCCACACTGCCAATTTCACATTATTCTATCGTTATTACAGAATAACAAAATCGACCCTGCACTTCCCGACAGTATTCCGACGGATGTTTCAGATATGCATTTTGTAAAATTTCGAAAAGCTATTGGCCTTTCTGTAAATAGGTCCTAAACATGACGATGGCAAGGTTCACATTAGTAAAGCACCACGTATTAGTATATATACAGCGAGGGTCTCCGCAACGGTTGAACATCGCTCTATTTACAAGCGTCTTACCCGCTACTGTGATAATTTGAATGCAAATTCTATACGGCAATCTCATCGTCTCTTTAAAAAGTGTGTTTCCTGTCACCCGATACCAAAATTGAGCGGACTTCTTAACGAACTGTTTTCTGCAACGTCGTTCACAAGCACCACCCTATCTGTCATTTTCAGTGGTTACTAACTAACGACAGGGACTAAAACGTGGAAACTTACAGACAGAGGATGGTGTCTGGACAGGGGTAACCGAAGATCTCTGGGAGAAGACTTTCCTCCTGCTTTGCACACGTAAACAAGCTGATGAGGAACTACGATTAGTTGAATGACGGAAACGACACCTTAACCCATACTGGCCAGTGGCCGTTCCTTTCCCTTTAGCTGTGTCGACAGTTCCTCTTACTGCAACAACGTCGTCGTCGGCCCCTACGAATACGACCACATAACGAGCTCCACAACGTTGCAAGAACGAACGCCCAGTCCCAGATTAGTCTCTCAATTTTTACCGGCCACTTCGGTCACATTTCCTTACAACCCCCGATGTGTGTCTCAACAGAGCAACAGAGATAGCAATCTCGATGGAAACAAGAAACAAAGGGCGAAGCTGCAAGAATGAATGGCTACGGCGCCGTTGCACCCGGAAAACAGTGCGAAGCACTATCGCTACTCCGCTAGCTAATGTCGCCACGAAATCACCCTCCTTTCTCACTTCACCTCGCTTTCCGTCGGTCGCGCTGCTGCTGCCCTCCCACGCGGAGCGATGCCTATTGACGACGCCCGTTTCCTGCTATCGCCCCCTCGCCCGCTTTTATGACGCAGCGCCGAGGGGACACCGAAATTACTTTACGTCTTCACGGAGGGAGCCTCCTCTGGAGCATCCCGCCGTCGCCGTGCCGCACTCTCTCTCTCTCCCTCTCTCTACCATGAGCGCCGTTACGACTGCGCTTATTACGGCTAGGAGCTATACGCGTACGACGCCGGTGCTCCAATCCGACATTGTTTACGTGGGTCGTGAAAGTGGGGACGTGGTTTTCCTTTGCTGTGCGGCGAACACTTGCGACTCCGCGTCTTCCCGCGGAACCCTTCCGCGAGTTCCGCCTGGAATCGGTGTAGTGGGCGATGCGCGGATCCACAATTTTTGTTGGTTACACCTTTTCCTTATTTTTTTTTCTCCAGCTTCACACTTGACCCTCCAATGTTTCCCCCGTATTTGCCTATTTGCTAGGCACACAACATTCGATGAGGCATTTTTCTTTGTGCGTGTGTTATTGCAAGGGGTTATAATTTATAAAGATGCGCATTTAATCGGACGCTCGGCGTTTCAAAAGAAACCCTTAAACGGCAGCAAGAGATCGCGGATTCTGTTCCCGCCAATGGTAGGCGCATTTCCGCGGGAGGGCGAAATGGCGCTCGTGTACTTATATTCCGTTGCGCACCAAGAACACCTCGCTGCCGAAATAAATTCGGAGCGGCGCCCGACGGCGGCGCTCCTCATATAACGCATTGTACAGCACATGCGCGGCGTGAATTAGAGGGCGCCAAATCTGACTGCCCGAGATCATTCTGCGTGGACGCGTCGTTTCTCTGTGCAGCGCGCGTACTTTGCCAATACCACATATTGGACGATCTGCGCACATTTATTTCACTGTACTCCTGCATCGTCACCTGCCACATACGCCTCTTCCTTCTTCTGTCTCTCCTCCTTTCCTTCACCCTGATATGATGAGTATCTGCACAGAGGCACTCTGTCCCGGCCGACCTCTCCTCTTTTCTTTTCATTAATATATTGTCGAGAGGCGTTCTGGTTTAATTAATGAAGGCCTCAGAGTACAGCACCACCGCGAGAGGTCACACAGCTATATATATACTGTGCTGTTCCAGGACGTTAAGCTCCACAGTTTGGATTTGAAAAGAAACAAAGACGCTACGCAGGGTGTGAACTTGCCCTCCGGTTCATGAGATATAGCAGAAGACTCGAGTAAAAGGCACGGCAAGAAAAAAACAAAAACAAAAAAAATAGGGACACTAAAATACCGCAGACGCCGAGAGAAGTAATTATAAACAGCCCCTTCAGGTGGCTCCCTGAACTCAGGGCAGAGCCCGCTGCCGTCGTTCTACATAATCGACGCAGCGCGCGCGTCGTATAGCGGCATCCCACAAGACGCTCGCACCTTGCGCAACCGTCCTTGGCGCGCCGAGGCTCCTCGTACGCGCACCTGCCGTGACGACGTCGACGACGAAGGACAGGTGAAAGCCGTGAGCGCGCCGGTTTGGAGCGATTCCGTCCTGCCTCATCAATTTGCGTTCCGAGGCGCGCTCAGTGTGAGCGGCCGATGGGGCTCGACCTACATACTCCGAAGGGGCGAGCGCATCCCTCGTCCTTTTCCGTTCGACGAGCGGCCCGCGCTGCGAGCGAAGAACCTGTTTGTCCAAAGACGTGCTCGGAGGGGCACGAACTCGGCGTGAATGAATTAGCGCGGGGCCTTCGGCAGCGGAAGAGGAGAGGCACGGAAGGGGGCATGCATGGCGTAGTATGCGGAAGCAGGCATGCAAATGCATGCACTATGTACGCCCGCTTAACGATTTCGTACGCCGACTCTGTCCCCGTGGAACGCGGTGTGATGCAAACCAGAAAAGGGGGTCCTAAATGACCCAGTGCTGCATATTTTGTTGTCTTTCAAATATAGCGTAATTGTGTACAGAATCTGTAATGAGGGATTGTGAGCGAAGAAAGTCCGTGCCCTACTTTGCGAGGCTCTCGGTTCCCCGTTTAAACCGTTATTTCCAGCATAAAGCGAAAAAAAAAGAACAAAGAATGGTGGCAGGTCATAAAAAGGAAGGACGCATTATTGTGCCTTTCCAGGACGTATTTTCTTAAGGTTAAAATGGCTTGTTTCTAAGGCTCATACTTCATTCCTACATTACGTCAAGAGGTTTACGATACGTCTAAAAAAAGCTCTACACAAGTTTATAGTTTCCTTCATATTCGCTGCGGTATGACTGGCGCGGCGAATGCCGACGCGAACAAACACAAAGACACAAACAAATGTCTTTGTTCGTGTCGGTGTTTCTGATCGTGTCCGTATCTCCGCACCCGGTAATACCGGTAATACGACGACAAGCTTCGTTCCCTTCCTTTCGAACGTCCTTGTGGTTATATACCTCGTAATGTCGATAAAGGTGATTTTGGTAATTAGTGGTCGCCATGCACAGCAGTCACAAGTCAACCAGCAGTCACAAGTGTCCGTAGACAAAGGAGGTATGATGACGAAATGCGAATGTACCTAAACTAATCGCTGGACAGCAATCAACCAAGGAAGGAAATTATTTTGCTTCCGCCGGAATCGATCAGGTCTAACCAATTCTTTTCTTTTAAACTTCACGCGAATCACGCAGGTAGAAAACAAATCTTCACAGATCTGCCTTGTGTGTAAGTTAGCTGGGCAAGCTCGACATGCTGTCATTCCAGCGTTAATTGAAGAAAGTTTATTCAAGATATCTCGCTCAATATCATCAACTACAACCAGACCTATACGGTATACAGGAAGCAACGAAGTTCACTGCACGTATACATGAATGCACCTCAGAACTGTGTATGCTATGCGCGGACTCGAAGTCAGCGCTGAAGCTGCTTTGCAACGTCTACACTATATGAGCAAATACAGTGACATTGTTTCCCTCGCTAAACGCATACACACAGCCAAGCAGACATGACGTTGATCGAGTTTCCGTAAAAGCCCTGTCATATTGGGTTTTCTTCACATTGCTCGGGTGGATGAACACTTTACTTATGCCCACATCGTATAGAAACCGTTTTGTCTTAATGCATAAATCTAGAAATTTAAATTAGATGTGTGTATATTAAGCAAG
Source organism: Dermacentor silvarum (assembly GCF_013339745.2). Lineage (NCBI taxonomy): Eukaryota > Metazoa > Arthropoda > Arachnida > Ixodida > Ixodidae > Dermacentor > Dermacentor silvarum. The sequence continues at coordinate 36,646,484 of NC_051159.1, read as the reverse complement.
AACGCCAAAGGGAAACAACGAATTTTGACTACTCTGCACCCAAAATGCGGCGGCATCTGACTTTCTGCAGACTGCAGCAGACGGCTTTCTCGCGCCACCTCTCCCCGTGTAACTAGATAAAGACTAGTTAGGATTCCTGTTTTTCCTTCCATTTAAATGTATATATATCGCAAGGTTATTGTGATGGACTCTATACATCGGTCAACGTATGCACGTCAGTATAATAGCCAAGCTTACGTTTTTGAAGCTCTAGGCTGCAGAAACCTTTACTCTGCACCTTTGGTTTCCCCACAAGGTTTCGAGAAAGCTGATGATGTTGATTATGAGCTGACTTCAGTGGACATTTCGATACTTGATGTCTCTTCTACCATCAAAGCTAAATACTCTTGCCTCTTCGCAGCATCTTCTAACAGCCAACTTCAACTCCACCACCCCATATAATTCGCACTGTTCGACCAAAGCTATTCCTGACATTACGTGCCCTCTATTTGGCTTCTCCTCCCGTTTCTTGAACACTTTCATTAATAATGAATAAAGGGCTATGAAAAAGAACCAAGAAAGTCGCATACGCGTGCGACTTCGCCATCGGTTTGCAATTCTTAAAGTAAGTATTTGTAACAAAATATTCCCGAATTTTTAAGATAACTATACTATATTACGCAGATTCCGCCCCGGGATATAGTATATTACGAAGGGTAAATTAAGGATTACAAAATGACAAAAAGTGCAAGAAAAGCTCGTGTCCGCAACTCAAATGATTGACAGCACTCAGTAAAAGAAGTTTCGCTTTGCATTTCGGACACACGTCAGGGTAAATGTGAAAAACAAAAATTACAACTGCAATCGTACTAGGAGAGCTTACTGATAAGAAATTGGCATGATTCCGCGACCCGATTCGATCAGCAATGTGCAGGCATAAAGGACCGTGCAGACAGTGCACAATGCTGCCCTAAAAATCACTGACAATAAATGTACAACCCAACGCGCCTCAGTGCCAAAGAATACCAAAAGGCAAACTACCGATGACAGCACCACTGGAGCATGGTTCGAGTGAAAAAAAAAAGAAAGGGGGGGGGGGGGAGAGAGAGAGAGCAAGCGCTGGAAATCGAGTGCGTCCCGGTTATATGCTGGCATTCGAGATCAACCGCTCCTCCGCTCCGTTGGACAACCGCTTGGCAGCCGTAACATCTTCGGCAGCACCAGGTCACTCTGTGCAACGGTGGACGCATCCTCAGCTCTCCAAGTGAGAATAAAAGAAAGAGTGATGTTCTTCGTGCGCTGCGGGTCACCAACAAGAAGTGAACGAAGGGTTCCGTCTTTCCATTGCCCTGCCTGTAACGCGTCTGCCCTCTTTTTTATCCTCTCCTCTTATCCTCTCTTTCCCTCGTTCGTTCATCGTGCCCACTCTTCACCTCTGGCTGACCCCACAGGCGACCTCTAGCACGAGATGCTCAATCCCGCCGGAGGCCCGCAACGCCCCCCCCCCCCCCCTCCCCCCACCCGCCCCTGACGAAACATAGCCGACGTCGTCGATTCAACAAGACGATGCTACGCGCGGTGATCGCCGGGCCGAAACACGTCGGAAAACCGGCCGTGATGAAGCGAGCTCCGACCGGCGGCGCCGTCAAGTGCCGCGCTTCAGCTGCGAGAATCGGCGACGGCGCCTCGGCGTTTGAGCGAGGGCACCGAGGTGTATTATGGCTCTCTACGATGGTCTCCTCGAGAAATGTCGAGGACTCATTGAGGCCAGCAACCGTCACACAATGAGCTTAACGTCAACCGAAGGTGCATTAGGTGCCGTGTAGTCGCGTATCTATCTATCTATCTATCTATCTATCTATCTATCTATCTATCTATCTATCTATCTATCTATCTATCTATCTATCTATCTATCTATCTATCTATCTATCTATCTATCTATCTATCTATCTATCTATATCTCTGTCTCAATCTCTCTCAACTGTCATGGTGGACGCTGAAGAAGAGCTCTGTTTTTTGCAGCATCACCACCATCAGCAGCAGCATCTCTTCTCTCTGGTGAGGGACTACAGCAACGTTACACTTGTTACACAAGCACCGTTAGACTAGATAAGGTGTTCAATTGGGAAAAAGATAAGGGAAGTTCTTTTCTTTTCTTATATTTTGGTACGTGCTCTTAGCTTTACTTCTGAGCTATGATTTTGAAGAGGAAACTATACAATAGCCAACTTTCCCATGTCACTGCAGCTAGTAAAAAACAACACAGATAAGAATTATTGCGGAATATTTAGTATATCCGCGGCTTATCGACGACACCGACACTAGTGAGATACTCCGGAGGCGGCGTGACATTCGTGCGACTGCCTTCAATAGTGGCCACAGTGTCACACAAAGAAATTATTTCGGGCACACGTTTTCGATACCACTAGTTTATTCTTAACTCTGATATGTACGTTGCTCTGGCATTGGTGAAACTCTCATAATTATTGTGAGCTGCCTCCCCTATGATATGCCACGAGTCAGACCACTGCATGAGTACTAAAACGAATCCCTCTTGCAATAGCGGACCACTACATCGTAGCTTTCATTTTGGAATAGCCTGCGTAATTTCTAAGGCACTGGAAACGCCTATCTATCATTTCCTACAGTGTTAGGATCGTGACTGCTGTATTGCTACCCTGACCACGTTGAGCCGTCAGGAATATCCTTCACGCTTTTCCTGTTAAGCACGGGGTTTCGCAATAAACAGTGACGACTCTTTAATCCCAAGACTCGCATCCTCTGCACACTAATATACAGAGAGAAACATTTGTTAACAGATACCAGAGGTGTTTGCCTGGAAGCGCGCCTAGCTTGCTACTCCAGATGACGAGGGCTACATACGAAACGATGCCTTATTCAAGAGTGTCACTAAGAGCCAAACAACAGAAAGATACAGAGAAATAAAAAAAAAAGCGGTGAGAAAGCCGCTGTAAAGGAAATTTTGGCTTTAATGCGCGAAGTCTGCGCGACTGTCTCATTCCTCGAGCCTGCCACCGTCGGAACGTGCAGTTACCACGCACAGAGCACCACGAACCTTAAGAACGCCAAACTTGTCCCCCAACTCCCCCTTTATCCCCCAGTGTGGACGTTTCTTCTTCGGCCGCCTCAGCGCCAAATATCCGACTCGTTCGTCGTCCCCTGGAGTCGGGGGCATCATTTAAGGAGACGGCGGGCTTAATGACTTCGCGATTTAGTTTAATTCGCGGTGCCCCTGCGTTTGGCGGCGTGCCTCTGCGCGCGGCTATGTGTCTCTCCTTCGCGACGCACTCCCTCGTCGGCGTCCGTTCCCGTAGCTGCATCGCTTGCCGCCATGCTGTACTCGCGCGCCCACGCTCCTGTTCTCGCCTCCTTAAGCAGGAACACGAATTTTCCTGAATAAAGACCGTCCACAGGGCGCGTTAAGGCAGCGCAAATGAATGGCGGTTCGCGCGCGCTTTGGCCTCCCTCGCCGCAGAGACATGGTCGGACATAGTAGAAAAGAGAGGTGGGGGAGACAGGGAGAAAAGGGGGAGGGGGGGGGGGGAGTTGCTGTGGCGGCCACAAAAGGCGGCTAAGGGTGACGAGCGCCGACAACATCTCCGTAACGATGTCTCCGGCTTTGTGCGTCCCCCAAATGGCCTATTAGTCGAGAAACGCTATCCCCCCTCCCCCCTCCCATCTCCCTTTCTTTCTATACCGCTTTCTTCTCTCTATAGCCAGTCACAGAGAAGCCGCTGCCCCGACTTGTCGCTGCTCTGGGGGGCCAGACTCGCGGAGACGACCTCTCATTATTACACTTCCTTTTGTCTCTCAGCTCGCGCGATTAGTTTACGCCGTTCTGCGTCGCTCCGGCGTCGTGTCTCCGACTTCTCCCTCACCCTATCACTTTTTTTTTCCCCTTTCGGCGACTGTCGTTGCTCGGGCAGTCCGAATGTCCGGAAACTCCGGCGTTACAACATCACAATGACCTCTCGCCTTACCTTGCCCCTTTCTGTGCTATAGTTTCACCTCTATGATCATTCTGCCCGAATCCAGTATACTATCGGGTTTTAACTCTTCCCTCTTTCGCTTCTCCATACCGGCAACCTCGAAACGACTTACTCGAGCTGTTAGGACAACTCTCAAGTTTCGGTTCATGATTACGTCGACTAGAAGAAGACCAGCTGCCGGAGCGGTCGACATTCTTGCGCGTCAAATGAGTTTTCTCCTTTTTAATGCTGTTAGTCACCATTACACTTGCTTTTCTGCCATTAACAAGACAAGACAAAGGAAACTGATATGTTGCTCCGAACGTTATCACTAGCCTGTGAATATTTTGAGCACTTACTTTGGGCTCTGTGTCACCTGTGTGCATACTCATATGTCTTTTGCCTGGTTTACCGTTCTGCCACATGTCCTACTACAGTCCATGTCCTTAACGCCTATTTACCGCTGTTAATGTCGAACCGAATGCCACAGACTTCCAACTTGTTAAGATTGTGTGATTTCGTTCAATAACGCCGCATAAATTTCTTACTTCATTTCTGTTCTAACTGTGCACGATCAGTAACGCCCTTCTCTCCAATAATTCGAGAGCGCCATGTCACTTTAGACTTTTCATTCATTCCTTCGGCTGATTTCCCTCGAAACCACCATTGCTCCCTTTTCAAAATACCTCGCGCCACCTAGCCGTAATTGAGCTTCATTGCTCCGCCACCACCATTTTGAATGACTTCGGTGCAGTCCTTAGCGAGCTTCCATCATACCCCGCTTTTCTGTAATGCAAACTTATTTTCGGCTGTAGGCCGCAGCATCTCGGTTTGCTTTGATGAGGTCTTTAACTCTACCTGACTTTCCTTCCTCTCTTTCCTATTACTCTCGTTCTTATTCTTACAGGTCTTTTACTTGATCAGTCTGCTTCCGTTCAGAAGTTTGAGAGAAGACTTTTTTTTATGCCCTAAAGTACACTTTTCTTTTTTTCTTTCGTAGGAATGAGCGCTTCAGATGGTGCGACGACGGTGAGCTTAAGCGCCGCATTCACGAAGGATTTCTTATAATATCAACTGTTCATTAGAGCAGGTACCAGTCACTCGTGACGTTAGACGTACTATTTTCTAAAGGTGGTGGACTAAAGGCGAACAGCTGTTCAGTGAAAAGATGTTGAATTCGCCCTCGGAATCTCAAGACACGTCAAGTGATTCCTTCGTCCATGCATGCCGATTGAGGTATAGGAAATGTGGTTGTTCGAGAATATTCCAACATTCAATGTAGAAGCACGCCAATAACTGAAAGGCCACAACGAGTTTGGTCGCAGCTGTTCGGCTTCGTGGCTCCCCAGTGGATAACGGCGCCGAGGAGTCGATAAACTGTCCTCAATCGCTACAATATTTTTGTGGTGCCATGAAATACGTTTTCTTGACCGTCGCACATTACATCGCCGAAAAAACATACTGTCTCTACACTGAGTGGATTTCGAAAAGGTGCTGACATGCGCTCCCACCAATTAGACAGACATTTATGGTGATGCCCATCGATGAAGCATTCCTGATTCGCCGCTTTCCAACTGCGTGGAAGCTTCCGAGTGCAACGTAAAGTACAGGCCAAAATTATGACATGCGCGATGATGGAATAGCAGCCCTGTAAAACCAGTGAATCAGCGATAAACAACGGCTCATCGGAGCGGGTTCCTTTTATTTGAAGCTAAGCGACCGCTTCAGCAAGTACAAGGTTGGTCAAGTTATAAGATTTGCTGTTTACACAATACATCATGTTTGCTATTAGAGATGCTCTGAAGTGCCGAAAATATTTTTTTTTCAGTATTTCTGTTTTGAAAACGACATTCACTTTCCAAGAAACCCGAAAAAATGCTGTTAATAGCACGCGGCCTCGCTGGAGTAAGCTTCGTTTCAAGGTATCAACAACAGCGAGATAATTACATTAACGTATGAATGAAAAATAATTCTTACCAAACGTTCCATGGATGCACGACTGCCCGAACAATAAGCCATAGTTACGCGTGTGCATCGCATTCATGCAAGCACTTGTGAAACGAGAGCGTTGGTACCATACCTGCAAATAGAGAGAAATAAAAATACCCATTAATGGCTGCACACCGACAATGGCTGACACGTATAAGTACAAGAACAGCGAAATCGTCCCAACAAGAGCTACAAAAATGCAGCACTTACGGGCAGCAAAGAAAACTATATATTAAGAGCGACGTTCGATGTCCTTATTCCTCCTATCAATATGCTCCCGTTCATGCATGGAGCCAGCAATTCCTGCACAACAACCTCCTACTGAATTTACTGAATTTTAAACGCTTCCTTGTATGGTGCATCTCTTGCAGGTAAAAGTAATATATCTGCAATCAAAATATACCGAAGAGTGATCATTTCTAGCACTGTACACAGATACCGACAAGACCACGGAGGGTAAACCATCCCGGACACGAACAAACTCCTCCCTGTTGCCATTTTGAGCCAGTAAGGGAAGGCTTAACCGCCTCGTTAGCCAATCACAGATGACAAGACGGCAAATGCGATAATACATCAAATTTTGACTGGGTTCAACCTGCTCGTACAGCGCGGCATCACGTGTGCGCACCCTTCGGCCTTCGCGCGACCTGCAACCAACATCGTTGATCCCAATTCTGTCACTGCCTACTTGACCAGCATTCAGCAATGTAGATGCCCTGTGCCCCCCTCGCCTCCTGCCCCCTCCCCTCAAAAAAAGAGAAAGAAAACAAAATATTAAGAAAAGGACACGCCCGTGAACCTGCAGAGCCATTACGACTTCCTCGCTGCTTGCTCTCCATCGCGACATCTCTCCGTCGCCCGCACCCTCCCTCCTAAAAGGCGTCGCTAAATAGAAGCAGATGTCGGCGCAGCATCTGTGCGCGAGTCTGACGTCTCGACGCCAAACGCCGGAGAGAACTGATGACAGGAGCCGCCGCGGCGCTATAATTTCTTCCGTCCATCAAAAGTGCAATTGGGAAGAAGCAGGGCGCACTGGAAGAGGAGAGCAGGACGGGGAGAAACAGGAGGCACCACCGAGCCACACATCCGCGCAGCTGCGAGGTGTGGCAGCTTAATTGCCGCGGTGATCGCGCACCGCGCTTCGCCGGGAGACTTATCGGGGTGATGCTGGGGCTGATGGAAGTTCCGGGAAATCGAGGAGCGTCGAGATAGAAAGCTTTCAGGTGGAGTGTTTCTTTTGAGGGTAAGAGAGAGAGAGAGAGGAGACTGTTTAGTGATGGGAAAGGCGTATATAGTTGAGCCTGAAGAGCGCGCCCATGGTCTGCACTGCGGTGTGGGCTCTAAAAAATCTGTCTGCCCCATTTGGAGCTTATCTTGTCCCACAACAATCATTGTCATCCATATCGCTTGACTTTCCTTTCTTTAAAGCTGCGCTAGAGGTACCTTCATGTCACGAACGGTCTGCGCGTTATCAGCGTGACATAGCATTATTGACAGGAAAATAACGAAGGCCGAGTTTTCAGGAATAGAAACGCAAGTCAGGCGGGTGACGACTATTGTTCGGGGGCAAGATACGCTCCAAAGGGTGTAAGCTTTGTTTAGGATGTAATCGGAAGATAGAAAAACAAATTAAGAGAGTGAGGATTGTTGATGAAATATTGCAATGATCTGAGCACCAGGGGTCAAATTCGCAAAGCTTTTGGGTCGTATGTGCTGAATGCCATTGGCCGACAGCCTCCGCCCAAATTATGTCTGACGTAACGATTGGCTAGCAACCGGTCTTATGACCAGCTTTAACGTGATAACTGATTTTGTGAATTCGGCCCGTGCTGCTTGATGCCGTACATGCCCTCGACAAGTTCTCAAAAACAAAGCTGCGTATACACGACCAATACAGAAGCGTGTTACATGTCGGAACCTGAACATGAACTGTTCCTAAACATTCTGCCAAACATTACGCCAATGTTCGGCAAATGTTCTGCCAAACATTCTGCCAGTGTTGTTCTGAACATCATCTTTAAGAGGTTTATTTATATAAAGTGCGAAACGTTGGGAACTAAAAGGTATTCACCATGCCACGCAATAGCGGCGGTGTAATTTTCGGCAAGAAAAACCGCAAGAAATTTGAAGCAAGACGTTCTTTTTTGCGTGTACTCAAGTCTACAATCAGAAGTTGTCACAATGACTGTTGCGACCCAACGTAGAGTTTAGTATATGTATACCTTCGAAAATTCAAACGTTTGTTGATTCGCTTTCATTAGGGTAACCTGAACATCCCACGAGAGTACGACCAGTGCGTTTAACATTAATTTCCTAGCAAAAACACAACAGGCGATGCTACGCCAGTGCTGATATCTTTCCAATATTACCCAGCTATGAGGCGGCAAGAGCAAAGAGCCAATGCTAACCGAACTTAAGAAACAGGAGAATGAAGACCTTAATTGAATGTGCACCTCAGTATTATTTTAGTCCAATGTTGGCACTTTTAATTACCCTCATGTGTTTTAATGATCGCTATGAGACCGGTTTCTCTCGGAAATGTTCCGCATGAACTCGGTGTAAGTAGGCTGCGCAATCAATATAGCCGGAGAATACAAGTGTTTGTGGGCAGACACATGAAAGCGAACACATCCGCTCGCAGGCTGTTTTTCGCGATGAAACACAAAGTTCCGATTGAATCAAGTCACGCACATCCGTCTCCGCTAATGATCGAACTTCTAATGCGGTTTATGGGACGCCTACACCAAAGGTTCCGCGGTGTGATGCTTTCAGTTCGATGCATCTTCGTTCAGCGCGTTTGAAATTGGTGTCGCCCGTATTTTGTGTGCTATTTGCACCGAGCAAAGACCAAACGAAAGGGCCCATTAAAGCATGGTACGCCGCCACAGATTCAGAGTTTTATGTAGCGTTCTGTATAAGGCTCAAAGCACCGTGCTGTGGCTTCGAACGAAACGCTCCCATTATGCGAGTGCGTTCTCTGCCTGCGTGAGATGTGAATTGAGGTCCCAGACACGCACGACTTCTTGGGAGGCATATGGTTCCCCACGGACACGTGGATTTCGACCGGCGCTGGCCGAGCAAATTCTAGCCGTAGCACTCGTGTAGTCTATTTGTATAGAGCGGCACTTGTTGCAAGCTGCACGCCATACTATGGATTTCATTTCAGCGGGAAGTTTGGTGGTTTGTTGTTGTACGACACGGTAAGATGATCGCACCACTTCGCCCTCCTGTATGAGGGATTGAGTTCACTGCTGTGCTGAAACAGACGTGAGACTGAGGTCGTCAAGTGTTCACGCACTTTAGAAGCTTATACTCAATGAGCAAATGAGATTCCGAAAACAAGAAATTATTTCAATGCAGAAAAATGGGAGGGCAGGCTAGTTAGAACCGGCTATCCTAAAATTCCAAGTTCGTTACTCTAGCAACGATAAATAAGCAAAAGCTAGGAAGTTATAGGATGCGACATGCAAAACGAAAAGGTCTTCATAATCGGGCTTCCTTTCGATCTTGCTAAATTTGAGTGATGCTAAATTTGTTCATGCTATCGTTCATGGCGCAGATCGCTTTCCACGGCGAAAGCTTTATCGGTCTACGGTCTACATGTGTTTGCACCAATGCTGAAGTATTTCGCACAAATGGAGCGGGGGGGGGGGGGGGGGGGAATAACTCCATAAACACGTCCGAACAATAACTATAAACGAAAACGAATGAGTCCAGTTTTTCGAATCGGATGCCGTGATATTTTCCTCGGGAACCGAAATCTCTCGCTCGGTCTGCGGCGAAGAGAAAACTGCGCGGAGCGCCATACGTCCTGCTTTTCCGCAAAAGCCGTCGGCATCTCCGTTTGTCCGCCGCACTCAATGGAAATCTATTGGCACCGCGATCCTCGGACGCGAGATCTGCGACGCTGATTCAGCGCGCTAAAACGCAGGGCCTATACCACACAAAGCGCTCTTTGTTTATCACGCCTGCTTTTTCAGCGAAACTTGCCGGCGCCCCCTGCAGTGTTCGTATAAGTGTTCGAAGCTGTTTTTCATTCCTTCCTTCCTTCATATAGGGGATATCGGGGGAATAAATTACAGGCTTCGCAGCGTACACTTCCCTGGCACAAGAGGGTTTCACATCATCGCTCCAGCCGCTAAAGTTATGCTTGTTTCGTTGTGCTAGCTGGTCAACTGCTCGCGTGTCCCTTGGCATTCGTCGCGGACTCCTTGGCTTCGTCATCACGTCAGTTGGCTGGGAGACGTACTGTCCCCTTTGTTGAAGGCAGACAGCGCAGTGACTGTCATTGTTGTCTTGGCCTTTTCTTCCTGCGATATTCGTTCGTTTATTCTTGTTTTCTTTCATTCTTCTTTTGAGCGCGAACTAATCACAAGTGGCGAAGCCGACAACAAGGCGGTAAGAAAGAGGAGAACAAACGCTTTGTCCGCGTCGAACGAAGTGGTGGCCACTCTGGTTCGAGGTCTCTCTCTCTCTTTCTCGTGGACAACACATTGACCCTGATCGCTATCGCTTGCCATCCGAACTGACGTAGAGGCGCGTTTGCAATGTGGCGGTCCCGTGAGAATCTGCGCCGAGGCGAACAATTGTAAGTTGCTGTTCAATTGTACGTTGGCGTTAGAGCTGGTCGTCGTCGTCCGACTTCACTGGTCAAATGACTCGCAACAACGACGAAGTGCGCGATGCCAAAGTGGTCTTGTGGAATGGCGTCAAGGGAGACTCACAACAATCCCGCCTGCCCCCCCCCCCCCCCTTTTTTTTTTTTTGGCTCTGAATACTGTTGGTGCGGTAGAGCTCGACTGTGCATTCAATAAGATTTATTTTTAGATGAGATATCCGCTGCGTGCAAGAGATATATACTGACAGTTGGTGAGAATGGACGAATAATGAAAAATATTTTTTTTAAAACTTAAAGGTAGTGTCCCGTAGTTTTCGCATTCATGAGATGAACGAGGACGTCTCGGGACCCCAAATGCGAAGCCATAACTGAACGTTTCGTGAGAAAACAATGCTGCCTTCGATACGTGTAGCTTTTCGCTGCCCCAAAGCAAACGAAAGATTTTGTCATTCCAAATCTAAACACTTGAGCAGAAGTACCAGGAAAAATAACGCAGATTAACATTAAAGACCACTTTTTCTCAAACAAAACATACCGCGGCTGCAAAGACACATGCTGCTTTATGCAGACGCTAAATACTAACGTTAATTATTGTAGACTGGGAAACTATATCCCTTCAATACCCTATTTTGATTCATTCAGCAGAAAAATATTGTTTACATGTCACTGTAGAAAATGAGGGCTCTAATTATTATTATTTTTTTGTAACTTCGCGTTCTCACCTCAGAACCATTACGTCTATGTGACGTCACATATATCAAACTGATTTTTCGTATTTGGGCAGTTTGAAGGTGTTGAAAACTGTTTGGGTGAGCCGTCAGTTTTTTTTTTTTTTTAATAATGGGACGTCATTCTTGTTTACTGACTTTTACCCAGACCCGAGTGAACGCTGTCAAAATCCATGACGTCATTACAAGCTGGTGCAAAAACTTCGATTTGCTGTCGACACCAGTCTTCCGTGGCTGCGTCTTTCTGGCTTACCAAGGCTTCTTCCAAACTGAGAGTGGTTGTTCTGATATTGCAAAGCCTAATTTATTAAATAAAGCTGAATATTCCTCTTCAGTTTTTTTTTTTTTTAACGAACATCTCGGACGCAACAAACTATCCGCGCCTCATTACTCATCTCGGTATACGTAAGGCTAAACGTGCGTTAAGAATGCGAAGTCCTTCTGCGATTCCAGAACACCGCAAGAAAAACGGGTTTGGCGCTTTACTGCCATCGTTTCTCATCGCTCGCATGTCCGGCTCGGCCAGGGAAGCGCAGTCAATTTCGCGCGGACAGGTGATCCCTCGCATCCGGTGAGGCGGTGATTCATTCTTCCGCTCAGCTCGCGTTGTCCACTCCTGGGAACAGCAATATCCGAGAGAAAAACGAAAGGGTTTCCCAGATGCATCTGCAGACAACGCACCTGCCTTCTACTTCTGGGAAGAAACTTTCCGGAGAAGCTGCGGTGGAACGTCGTTATCCTTCCCAAACCTCTTTTTTTTTTTTTTTGCTGCTGACAATGGTAGCCTTTGTTTTTACCTTTCGTGCGGACGCGCTACGTTCGTCTCGACATCGTGAAGACGTGTTTTCACTTACAGAAACACCGTCACGCAACTTTCTGTTCGTTTCTCTCCCTCTCTTGCAACGTATTCGCCAGTCTAGTGTTCTAGATTCAGCCATGATGCAAAAGGGTGAATTACGCTCCTTCTTGTGGCAAATTTCTTTTGAGTTCTGCTGCCATCTGCTTATCCATGCTTCTGAATAAAACATAATAATAATTATCAGCCTAATCATCAATTAGCAGCCCATTTATGTCCACTGCATGATGAAGGCCTTTCCCAACATGTTACAATTACCACTGTCTTGTGCCAACCGACTCCATCTTAAACCTGCGAGAGAGAGAGAGAGAGAGAAGAAAGATAGAGAGGAGGAAGGAAAAGAAGATAGGTTAAGCAGGCTTTGTCCAGTTTTCTACCCTACACTTAGGGAGGTGTAGAGGGGAGTTAAAGAGAGAAGACACGAGTCTAGCTCACTTACACACTAAGCAAGGTATAGCGTATCTACAGTAGGACACTCAAGTTGGTCGTCTTCGTGAGCTGCAGAAGAGCTCGTGTGGCTTGCTGGGCTGATTAATGAACTGTGACGCCGGACTCCCAAGACCCTTGTTTCTGTAAATTCTCGTACTGCATAAGCGTTTGATTGCAACGAAGGTGCAGCAAACAATCGTTCGCGTCTTCCGCTCCAATCGGAGTGCACTTCCAGTGGCCGCGGAAATCGAAACCGCGGCATCGATCTCAGCAGTACAATGTCGTGGCCATATATAGCCACCATTGTGGATCGAAACGCAGGCAGTTCACAATTTGCACCTTTGCCCGAGTGTGTACCAACCTCAGCCCGAAAAACAGGTTGTAGCATACTGACGTGTTCCTTCATGGCACCGTTAAACTGTCTTGATGTCTCTTTAGCCTCTTTGAGTACAGCTTTCCTTTTGTTTTCTTCGAACTTGACACCAATAGAATGTGCCCTTGAGGCCTCTACGTGATCGTGACTACCGCGTTCTTTTACTGCACTCCCGTTTCGTGCAGCAGGAAGGGACGGTATATCAACTCTGAGAAAATTGCCTGTGCGTGCCGTATTTAAATTTGTTGACCAATAGGATATTGTTTTGGTCTAGTTTTCCTGTCCATTGCGATGGAAACTTTGGAAAGTGGTTAGCATTTTTTTTATTAGCTATCCGCGAGCAGACACTTCCTTTTTCTCTACGCATTGCAGAATATTCTTATACGCAGTGCGATCGGCATGGGGCTACATACGCCGGCATCATGATCACCGGCCCGCCAGCACGCGCGGTCGCTCAGCACGATACAGCAGTTTCTCGCACGGCATCTTCTTTGACTGCCCGTTCCCGAGCGCCCGATCTTGCTTGCACTATAGTGGAAAGGTCACGCTATACAGCACTCCTGCTCCATTTCGAAAAGATGGGCCTGTAATAGCGATAATCGGGCTACATTATCGCCACAGGAGGCACCTTCGCGTTCGTGTGAAAGCCCTGTTGGTGCGTTCCACGACTGCTGAACAGCGATGCCGAAGCGCTCTCACACGACCGTTCCAAGATGTCATTCGCGCACGCGGTCTCATCCACGCTACCGTATATGCCCGGCTGCCTGGTTTATAGCAGTCAGGTATCTCGCAAACAAGGCGTCCGTATCTAATGCCGTATAACGGTAACAACGGAGTTGGTACTATGCTTTCTGCGGCGTCAATTGGTATGCAGTCAAACCTCGATATAACGAATCTCGGTTTAACAAAATTCGCAATGTAACCAACTATTTGTATTTCGCGATCTTAGTTCCATTGAATTACCGAAACCTCGAATTAACGAAATTCGCTATATAACGAAGTTTTTCGCTGCAACTACAACTTCGTTATATCGAGGTTCAACGTAGTTGCAAATGATTAAAAAACACAGGAAGAGGAAGAAGTATGCTATAAGTAAGAACATATGCGGCCAAAGAGAAGCAGGACAGAACATAAAGCAGAATGCGACGACGCATATGTTTGCGAATGTCATCACTGTCGCTTGCGCCTTCCTTGAACGCAGTAACAACCAGAGTACAGACAACGTCCGCTGATCGAGCAAGTCGTTCAGTCCGACACATGCGATGGCAGTAACGCTGGAGCTACATACACCTTCATTGCAATCTATATTCGAATAAGGACGCTGATGGTGTACAAATAAAGAAAATTTGATGTTTCCGTTTATACTTACCCACTTTCGAATACTTAAGAAAGTAGTAGTTTTTTTAAGGGGGGGGGGGGGGGGGAGTGGGAGGTGGGTTTAACGTCATTGGCCACATACCGCCACCCGTACTATGGCCTCAACACACTGGCACGACGACGCGTTGCTTTGAATAGCTATCCCGTTTCCTTTTAACATCAATCGGCGTTAAAAGGTAACAGGGACGAAAGGAGCAGAGAGGCGCGAACGCATTTGTGTTTATTGGAAAAAAAAAAGAAAAGACCAGAGGGGGCGCGATAAGCGGGCTGCCCCGAAATTGGGGCCACTGGTTGTGGCCCGATAAAAAGACGAACGCGCGTTTCATCGACAACGACCCGGGAGTGCCGGGGTGCATGAGGGAAAAAATGGCAGTACACTGGCGCTAGGAGGGGCGAGGAGGATGGGGGAGAATCCAAAAAGGATGAAATGGGAGAGAAGGGGGGCGAATGAGGGGAGACTGCGCGCGCGCAATCTGAAGTGCTCTAATGCGGAAAGCAGAGGAGGCAAACGAGCCTTCTTTCTTTTCTTTTCTTTTCCTTTCACTTTTAAGTTGGCGGCACGCTGGCCATTGCTGCTGTTGCCGCTGCGCCTTTGAATTTCGCGAGAGAACCCGAAGGACGCGGACATTTTCAAAAGCGTAGAACTTTATAGGGCGCACCGACCATTCCTGCGAAAGAGTGTTGAAAGGAAAGAACGCCGATATAAATGGAGAGCTCCGCCGAGAAGCCCCGTTTGAATTGTTACCGCCACCGCTTCGCTTCCGCAATGAAGTTCCTGCACATTTATGGATTCTTCGTATATTTATATTAATTCCTTTCTGGTAAGCCACTTAGACCCTTGCCATGTCTTCCGTACTTCACTTCCGCAATGAAGTTCCTGTACGTTCGTGGATCGTTTATATATTTACGTTAATTCTTTTCTAGTAAGCCACTTAGACCTTTCCACGTCTTCCGTCCGTTATGCTTGTTGGAACTGATGTAGATGGAGACGTACAGGGAAAGTATATTGAGCCGAAGCAGTGTGTGTCCTGATTAGTATGTGCTCTGTTGTGAGGCAGTACGAGTTCAGTCCTGAGAGTGCATATTTGGTCCATACGAACAAGAGTGGAGTACACAGGAACACGGAGGCATGAAGTTATCCATAGTCCTCCGTCAAGTTAACGTTTCAACATATACCGTGTGTTCCAGCTAGTGTTAGACAAGCTTTTGAAATTAAAAAAAAAGAATTTCAAAAACGTGGTGCAAGTCATGATTTTAAGACCTTCGGTGTTCAGTCGTCAAAGGTCTAACGACCGAACACCGCGGGTCCTAAAATTTTATCGGGCACCGTGTTCGTTTTTCATTTTTTTTTTCATCAATTTTTTTTTGAATAGCTTGGCTAATGTTAACTGGGACACCCTATATAGAGACTCGCAGAATCGTTGGCATCAGAGGCATGCCCTGTTCGACCGGGTGGTGATTATATTTGGTTCATGTTGTACTAAAGAACGTACGCTTTCTTCTTATAGTGCGTGGTTGGTAATTCCACGCTCTGCCATCTTTCTTGACGCTCAGAGACAGTTTTGTGACGCCTACAGGGCCATAGAGGCTCAGTGGCTGCCACGTTCTGCTGGCTGGGCGCGAAATTAAGGGTTCGATTTCCCGATCCCGCAGGCCAAATTCCGATGGGAGAGGAAATCCGAAAAACGCTCGTTTACCGTGATTCGGGAGCACAGACCCCAAGGTGGTCGAAGTTACTGCGGAACCCTGCCGACTACTGCGTCTTTCATAATATCTGCCTCGCTTTAGCACGTAAAACCCCAATGCATCAACCAATGAATGAATCGGCCAATCAATCGATCGATTGAGCAGTTCGTGAAACAGCCCAGAAAACAACCAGGGAGCCTCCAGGGAACGCTCCTCGTCAATAATATCTATAATGCCTTGCTCAGGTGACAATATCTTATCGAGCGAGCTTCGTTTCGTTTCATTAAGTTGCATTGGCAGAAACAGTGCAATAATACAAGGGAAAATGAACCAGCAAGCAGACAAGTAGAACGCTTTTCCCTACTGGGTCGTAAACTTGTTGAATCCCCTCGGAGCTTCAACAAGCGGCTCTCGCCTCAGTTCATTTCCTTAAAATTATTACTGCGCTTGTTTCAGACGCTCGCTACTATCTCTCCTACATGTAAAGTAAGGTCGCACTGGCATGCCCCTTCGCTGACTTCAGTGCGCAGAACCTGTCAGAGACGTAAGCGAGCCGTGACATGTGCGTCGTGACAAGCAAAAAGCGGGCGTACGTCACCGAGCTGTACTCTTTCTCTCTCTCTCTCTCTCTCCCGCACTTTCCCTCGCCTCTCAGTGTCCGCGCAGCACGGCACAGCGACCCCATATCGTTGGCATCCGCTCATTAGAGCACCCTGTTTCTCCGCGTCACGCGCTAAATGAAAGCCGGAGTAGTCGCTCGCCAATTGAGATGTCTCTTTGGACGAGCGCGGACCGGGACGTCTCCCTCGAGAAGACAAGGGGGCCAGGGAGGAGAAGGGGGATGCACGCTGTAAAGAGAGGCATTAAACATTCCTGACACCGACAACTTCATGCTATACCGCTTCCGCCGCCCAATTAATTTGTCTTTTATCCGGACTAATTGCTCTATTGCGGGTCGATGGAAATGAACGGAAACGCCGAGGTCAAAAGGCCCTTAAAGAAGCAAGCACTTTCGCCTCGGCTTGCCCCGTGGGTCCTTCAAGCACATTCGAATCTTGGAGTGTGGCGCCTGCCGTTGTACGTGTACAGTGAACCACAAACGTTTACGGACCACGCGATCTCGTAAAACGTTCAATTTCCGAGCAGCCTGTGACAGTATAGTCAGTAAAACCGAACATCACAATGTTGTTCACATGTACTGGCAGAGGCTGTAATTGCGAATACTATGCTGCGTTGTGAGCCTGCGCAGATATTCAGCTTTTTCTCAGATCTCGTGTTCCGTAAAATTTTTTTGGTTGACCGTACATCGTTGTACACCTGTTTAAAACATTGTTTCGGTCCACTCCGACTGGCCGGGTGTTGGCCCAGTGCAATGAAAGATACTAAATCGTCATTTGCTAGCTTCGAAAGAGTGTGTGTGTGTGTGTGTGTGTGTGTGTGTGTGTGTGTGTGTGTGTGTGTGTGTGTGCGTGTGTGTGTGTGTGTGCGTGCGTGTGTGTGTGCGTGTGTGTGTGTGTGTGTGTGTGTGTGTGTGTGTGTGTGTGTGTGTGTGTGTGTGTGTGTGTGTGTGTGTGTGTGTGTGTGTGTGTGTGTGTGTGTGTGTGTGTGTGTGTGTGTGTGTGTGAAACAAGAGCTGTTGCTTCAGTAGTGCGAATCAAAAGAAGAAAAAGAAAATGTTTTACGTCTGCATGCAAAAGAATTGTCCGCGGGATGATGCTTTCAGGACAGCACCGCGCTTCCAGGGCGTTTTCGCCGATGCTTTCACGACACCCGATCAGGACAGCTTTGCGCCGCGATGAGGGTATAGCTTCTTCATTAAATTCCGTTCCAGTCACTTAATCAGCTCTATACATCTCGTCTATGTAGTGGAAATAGCTTGCTTGACATCTGCGCTTATTTTAGAGTCCTGTATTTTGCATCTCATTTATCTCTCTCTCTCTCTATTAGAGGCCTTGTTTCTGCTCAATGATTTCCTACACCACACCGCACATACAATTACCGGTTCTTGTACTCGCCACAGGGACACAATCATGTGGACACTCAGTACGACGGCTCTTGAAATTCATTGTGCCACTCGATCGGAATTGACGGCCATGTCAGTAATTCGCAGAGCTTGAGAACTAATTGCGTATAACGAGCCATTGCAGGTTGCCGAAGAGAGGTTGCTAAGGCTTTACCGGCGAAACACAGGTTGTTGTTTCGCAGCTACACGGATTATCGCGAAGTTGTAGGTCAGAGAAGTAGGTTACCCTGACGCAGACGCGAGACGCCAGGGAACGTCAAGCCGTCGTTCCTTTGTTCAATTTGACATTTTTATGCCGGCGGAACCAATCGCAGCTTGTATGCATGCAACGCGAGCCACAGCGTCCAGCGGCAATATGCATCTTAATTTTGGTTACGCATTTAATTTGCGCTCCAACGCCTTCCATTCGTGGTCTATTCTGGTTAACTTGGAGCCGCAAAATCAGGAATCATGTTCCCACTCTCAATAGACCCTGCAAAGCGTGCCGAGAAAAAATGATGGTCAGATTCCGCTTCCCGCCTGAAAATCAAAAATAATAACAATGTGGGCGGTTATCACGCACGTATTCTTCATCTGTACATTATCATCATCATCCTACGTTGATCGATCCCCATCTTCAGTTCCGTGTGATCATCAGCATCGGGTGTGTGTGCCTTTGCTGGTTCGATGCCGAGTACCCGGGCCGAATAAACGTCGCTCCAACAGAGACGTCATAATAATAAAAAAAGAAAACATAAGTACGAAAAGAAACAGGCATTTTCGACGAGTCCGCATAGTGTTCGAGCAATGTCGATAGGGTTACTCGTAAAATGAGACCTCGCCCGCACTCTCTTATGGCTCCTCTTACGGTGTGAACTGCCACCTAGCAACACACACACATACGCACGCGCACACACATGCACACATACACATACACACGTACACCGACACATACAGACGCACACAATGTGCCCTATAGTTGGGAAGCCGCACAACTAGCTCAGTCGGATTTGTTCCTTCAAAAGCGCGAAGAGATATCCAACGCGCGCACTGTCGCCATTCGCTGCCTCGCGCGATGCCGTGGCACGTCTGTAACCTGGAAGAGAGCGTTTTTAGAGAGAAACGTGAAACCTCGGGAGGCGATCGTAAAGGCAGCGTAAAAGTATACATTTTAAAACGTGCCGGCGCTGCCGCGGCAACCTACGCATTCAAAGGCACGCTCGTGAACCTTTTTTCGCTTCGATGTCTCGACTGCATGCCTCGTTCGCTTTCAGTTGTGGTCGCTCTTCATTTTTCACGTTTTTTACTTATAGATATGTTCTGCGCCAAAAAAAAAAATAGAAAAGGAAAACGAAAGAAGGCTGGGAGTACATTTTTGGAAAATAGTCGCTTAGACCAAGGCATGAACGCACAAGAACAACGTGAGGGCTGTATAGGGGACAGCGTGTAGGGTGCGCAAGTTGGGATGACCCCCCTCCCCCCCTCCCCCCTCCCCCCCCTTTGAATCAGAACTGCTGAAATCGCCCGATATACATGTAAAGATGCTCACTGCACTATGTATTTGTCATCATTTCGTTAGTTCTTTCAATAGAGGTGGTTTTAAAATCAACTGGAAATTCGCATCTGCAGATGCCAGCGAGGACGTGAAATAAACGAAGGAATTTTTCAACGGTTAGCAAGAAAACAGAAAGATACACTCTAAGAGAAGTTGACACCTTATTAGGCTCAGTTTGTCCCCACAACAATAATCATAATCTGTTATCGTGAACGCATCGCGCCGGGCATGCGCGCAGCATTCTTGACAGGGAAGTAGCGAGTGTGGAGTTTTTAAGAAAGGAAGCTCAAGCAATGGGCACATGACGATCACTGTTTGGGGACGAGATACGCCCCAAAGGGCGGGAACTTTGTAAAGATAGATAGATAGATAGATAGATAGATAGATAGATAGATAGATAGATAGATAGATAGATAGATAGATAGATAGATAGATAGATAGATAGATAGATAGATAGATAGATAGATAGATAGATAGATAGATAGATAGATAGATAGATAGATAGATAGATAGATAGATAGATAGATTCATTCATTCATTCATTCATTCATTCGGTCAGTCAGTCAGTCACCGATTGATTTTCATTTCAGTCCAGTAACACGCGTAGTGAAAGGCCTTGGATCAATTTTGACCACTTGTGGTCACTTAGCGTGCTCCCCGAGCTCTGCACACGAGCGCTTTTGAGTTTCGCTCCAGGCGCGTCGTTGCCTCGAACCCACGACCGCTCAGCCGCAGAACACCGTATAGCCAATGGCTCCCGGAATTGACAAAAAAAAAAAAGCAATAAAAAAAAAGCAGTTTGTTTCTCATGCGAGCAGAGCGGGTGTTGCGTCCGTGGCGTTGAACTGGGGCGAGCGAAGGAGTCGGAAGCAAAACGGAACTGCGCAACGCTACGGAAAACAGAAACACAAGGGCCGCGCAAGATGCACGTAACACGCGGGGCCACAATTCGCGAAGCGAGACTGCCTGCTTGCGGATGGTATTTGTCTTCGGTAAACCACGGAAGACGTGATCGACGGCGGGCGATTCAATTTTCCGAGTGGGGGAGCTTTCTTTTTTCGCTCCCCGGCCTCTCTCTCCTCTTTTCTGCCTCAACCACGTATTGCATTCAGCGCATTGCCCTTCTTGTTCCGTTCGCCCGGGTTCTTCACGTTTCATAGTTTCTTAACAGATTGCGAGCGCTCGAAATAATGCGGAGGGCCACGTACGCGTCTACAAAGAAAAAAAAAATAACGTTTGCATAAAGTAAGTAAAGCGACGGAACCACGCTGCGCGAAGGAGAATCGCCGTGCTCACGCAGGCAAGAAAATGCGCATAAGCGAATGGGAAAGACGAACACCGGATCTCCAAAGGCGCCGAAGGGTTCTCGGTTGGTCTCGCGCGCACCTGCCGACGTCTGCATGTTCTCTGTTGAGCGGAAAATGAATAAAAGAAGCGAAACAAAGCACTGAAATACTCGAGCCTTTGTTTTTTTTACTTCGTAATTCGTTCGCTGTTCCCATCGTTTCGTGTGGTTTGCGTTAGTGTTACGACCAACAGTTTGCGAATACAACGTTCGCTTTTGTGCTTTATATTTGACCTTTCCATTCGTACTGTCCGCGAGCCATCGTCGGTAGGAGCGCGTTTGTTCCATTCTTCTAGGCAGCGAACCGTGTCTATAGCATGATGTTGACACAGGGCTAGGTGGGTGTTACGGTACGTTAGGTGTTAGGTCAAATTAGCCTAGGGTAGGGTAGGGTAGGGTAGGATATATTAGGTTAGGTTAGTCTGTAAACTCAGCAGACGATGGCAATGATGATTTATTGACTTCCCCTTTGAAACGGGGCGGTGACAAATAGCCACCCAGCCTGCTTAACGAGTTTATATGCCTATTAGTTTGCATTTTTCCTACACATGTTAATATTTTTCCAATGTTCCTTCAACCATCTATCTATCTTCTACAGCTACCTATGCATGTAATAGATCCGTTCCTATCAATCCCTTCGGTCAACCGAGCTCGGACGGCGGCTAAAGCCAATGGTCTTCCGGACTAGGACGTCCGACCACAAAACGGCTATTAATTTTCAATAATAAACGTTTTATTCTCTCTCTATCAATCCCTTCCCTGATTGTTTGCCGCCAATACTATTTACGTCTCTTGCCCATCTCGAATGCTAACCCGTTAATGCCTCCATCCCCTTTGAATCGCAGTGCTTCTCGAAGGTGGACGTTTCCTTCAGGTCTCGCATTCCTATCAGAACGTGCTGAGTTGTATCTGGAGTATTGCGTTTGCTGCAGCGGACAAACAAATGCCTCACACTGTTGCGAATATTTGCTCCGGTATGTTTTTTTGTTTTTTTTGTCTTTAGGCAGCTAGCTTGTGCCTGCACTGGCTTTGTGTTATCGTACAGAATTTTCTTCGTGATTTCTTTCTTGCCATACTTGTAAATCTCCGTGGTCATTTTCGTTTGAGTCCTTCGCATCCAATTTACAGTCTCTGTTTCTCTCACTTTCTTTTCGATTACTCCAGGTTGTCCATTTACACTTTCAATTGCAGACTACGAGGAAGCATTTCCGTCTGGAACACCATCGTCACCTGTATGTTCGAATAAGGGGCAGTAGCGAGAGGCGTATCCCTGTGGAATGTGGCTCGAATTTTTCTCTTAGTATAGGATAAGTTAGGTTAGGTTCCACACTGAAACCACTGACAGTGCGAAACAACACGAACTACACACAAAAGATACACGGCCAAGCGCTGTTCCACGGCAGCGCTTGCGTCGTCAGCTAGGTGGTCCCTGTCTTAACGAGGACTGCAACCCGTACCCTGTACAATTAAAGCTTTCTCTCTCTCCTTCCGTGTCTCTGGCGCTGTTTTCAGCATTGAAACAACGTTTTCAAGGTTTCACATGCGCAGCCACTTTGCTCCTCTTCGCTTAAGCTGCGGTCTCTGCTACCTGATTGAATGTAGTACGTAGATATATCGGTGTTGACGCCGAGTCCCACATGCCGCTTATGCCCCGACAATACGAGCGGCATTGCTACAGTTCTATAAACATGAAAGCACTCGAAATCGGCTACGCCCGAAGAATGCCCAGCTTGGAAGTTTGCGCCCGCACGACAGACGCGAGTACCGCGAGAATCGCCGGGTCAAGTTTCTTGCGAGATCTGGTTTGTTTGCCGAGCAGCGAACTAAACTTGAAAGTGCATGACAGCAACATCCGCAGGACGCATCAGATCGTATAAGCTGCGTCAGACACAGATTAATAACCAGTCTACACAGCCCACACATTTTCACAAGAGAAACGTACATTCTGTCGGCATGTTCAGCACTTCTCTTAGCTCTCCTCCTGAGAGGTGTGAAAGAAAGTTTGATTTTATCTTTTAGTGTGCACTACAACCACGCTCCCTAAACATGGGTGCGGAATAGAGCGACGCTGTAACACTTCGCCTCGTGGGCTCCTTCTCGAGTACCCGTCGTGACGCGCGGTCGGGTCACACACTCGATAGGTGGGTGTAAAGTGC
This sequence comes from Dermacentor silvarum, assembly GCF_013339745.2. Taxonomy (NCBI): domain Eukaryota; kingdom Metazoa; phylum Arthropoda; class Arachnida; order Ixodida; family Ixodidae; genus Dermacentor; species Dermacentor silvarum. The sequence continues at coordinate 36,623,402 of NC_051159.1, read as the reverse complement.
CATGCCTCACTAGTGACGATGCCCCTTTTCGACCTCAGAAAGTGTACACGTCCATTGCACGGTGCGCTACAGGGATCACCAGAATGCCAAAGCCAGCAAGCGCTACGCTTCGATTGTACTACGCTATCAGACGGACTGCGCCCCGTGCCGGCGTTGCCGTGTAGGCGCTCAAGTACGCGCATACAGTGTGGACGAATCCACGCCCATTTGCGCAAAAAGAATCTGACGTGGGCAGCGCCAGACGAGACGTCGATTTGTGCGCGACGCGCATGCACACGCGAGTCTCGTCGCCTCGCGATGGCTCGAGAGCGGAAAAGAAGGCCGAAAGTTCAAAGTTCGAGAGGGGAGGTTGTCGAGTGGGTTGGTTGTTGGCGACGCCTTTTCTCCCCACTCACGAATGTGCTACGAGCGGCGTCGTCTTCTGCGCCACCAGCGCACTTCGGCCCTCAGGGGTCTGTCTGGTTCGCCACGCGCTTTGGAAGAGTATACGTGACCGGGCCCCGTAGTGCAAATAACGCCCGCGCAAAGCTTCGCCGCGGCGTCGTATAATTTCGTTCCGGAAACCGGTTTTGTATCGAAGCCTTCTCGACAAGACCGCATCTTCCGCTCTCTGTTTTTATCGCCCGGGATGGGCGGTCACATTGAGAGAATTGTCCGGAAGAAATATGCTGAACATTTTTTTCGTAGGAAAGAAAGAAACACGAGATTGTGGAAAAAGCGCACTTGTACAAAGAAACCGTTTACGGGGCACCAATGGCCCAAAGTATGACATCAGCGTGTCTCCGCCATTTCCAGCAAACCTATGGTTTTTTATTCAAGCTTGCAGTTGCAAACAGGTGAACTGTGTTCTTGAAACTCGCAACTTCGAACGAAGGATATTGAAAACTATTCCCCAAGCCTAAACTTTACTAACGCGTCTCAATTATTCTATGTAACGGACTTTGTTTGATCGCCAAAGAAGTCAAACAAAATATATAGTACGACAAACGATGCGCGTACACAAACTTCCAACTGCATCGCTTCGTTCAGTCACCTCGGGATCACGGCCGTATTCACGTTACACCCGTGTTCCTAGTTTACGAGTTCAAGGGAAACATAGCAAACACAAAACCAGAACAAAGACAGACACCCAATTGGCGTCGGCAAATGCGGAAGCCTGTCCAACTTTGACACATGAATGGTGGACAGACGACGTACCGCTTCTTCGCACTGCAGTCCTTCGACAGTGCTCAAGAAAGCCACGGCAACGTTTCCTGCCATAATGATGCGCCGTGAAGCCTCGCCAATCTGTTCGGAAGCTCGTAACAGTTATACTGTGATGTATACCACAGCTAAAGCGTAACATGGCACGGGTTCATGGCATGGCAATACGGAGACTTGAAGTGATTTACAGTGGCCGTGCAAGGGAAGCCTCAGCATGGAGAACTCATGAGTCAACCTTTCGACAAAGGAACCTGCCTTCGTCAGGTCAGACAGCTTTCGACCACCGCTCATCCATCTCACACAGAGCATCTTCATGCGATTTCAGCATATGGGTGAACTCTGCTGATATATAGAATCAGTATATATGCTGTCTCAAAGCCCCCCCTGCAACAATTGTCTTTCTGGGCCCTGCTAACCTAGGCTATAGGGTCAAATGTCACGGCTATGTGTTCTGGGTTAATCGCGGACTTTTCTTTATCTAATGCATGAGAAGAGACACCATACAGATGTATCGGTAATTTCACTGTGGCCAACAATGTACATTTTGGAGCAGCAAACACTGGAAGGCTAGCTTGAAAGAACCACTAGAGAAACCATGGCAAATGAAATTCGTATTCAGCTTGCCTAGCGTTCATCCTCACGAACGACCTGCCTCTCGTAGACTCGTCAAGCTGTTGATGTATAGCTTTTTTTCTACAGTCCCCCCATCTGTAAATCTACAGGATGGCAAATAAACAATTTCATTTCATTTCATTTCATTTCTCACCGATAAGGCGACAGCAAAACTTACGCCGACGTTGCACGACATTTGTCACCAAAATGCCTCAAACGGGCAGTGTTATGCTCATAAAGAAAACCACAAAAAAAAGGCTCTTCGGCAAAAGATGACCTCTTGGCCAAATATTTCAGGTCCAGTGAGAGTGCTGCACAAACAGGACAGCATCGTTTGGGATGACTGCATGGAAAGAGGCGTCCACTTTATGCTCAGACTGGATTCGCCTTGATTAAGCCTCCCGTATATGCGATACCATTTTGTCGTCCCAGGGGCAGTCCATATTCTGAGCCGCTTAGAAGACAGACCGTTCCTAGGAGCAAATTTTCTCGGTCCTTGGGCGAATAACGGTAGTATATATGCACGGGGCCGCCAAAGCGCTAATTTGCTTCTGAAAGAAAACTGTGCTAGACGAGCGTTTGTGACTACATATATATACACGTGAGAGAACATTCATCTGCGGGTGTTTGCAGAGTGACCTCCATACGCCCCTCTTATCTCTCCTTCACCCTTTCTCCTTCCCCACGTGTAGGGTAACAACCGTGCACGACTATGACCAACCTCCCTGCCTTTCTTTCTTTATTTCTCTCTCTCTCTCTCTCTCTCTGATATTATGAGCTCAGTTCTTATCGAAGATGCATCAGCGTCTTCTTTCTTTGGTTGCTTATAGGCCAAGATGAGATGGACCATGGTGTAAGGCTACAGGGACAGCGAAGCTGGCTCGCGGCAGGCCAGATTCACGGGGATGGAATTTTCGCCGCGAAGGCAGCTTGGCAGGAGTCACTAAATGAAAAGGCCTCGGTGGGAGAAGACCAAATCAAAGACGTACTCCTTTTTTTTTCTCTTTCTCTCTCTCTTTCTTTCTTCTAGACGGCTTACCCCGACCCGGTGATTCCGATAGCGAGGACGCGCTCACGCGTGGCGTCTTCACCTGCTGAATGGGGATGGGATTCCCAGCTTCCTATCACCACACGAGCAGGCATCTTCCAATCCACCCTCTTCGGGATGGGGAGCGGGGGAATGCGGAGGGGTACAAAAAAGAACTGAAACGAGATCGTGGCGCGAGCTCTCACCTTACCATTGATGTTGATGTTACTAAGACTGCCGCCACTTCGTTATGCCGCTGCCTTCGTAATGTTGGTAGGGGCGAAGCTTCCCCTGAATGCTTGCTCAAACTAATACAGCTCGTGCTATGCGAAGGTGTACATCGGTGCTAGGCGCGATACCCCTCATATATGCCCGGAGTATAGGACAAACGGTAAGCTCGGTATAATTCTTTTCGGTCTTCCGCCTTCCACGCAATAACGGCTTGGATGTCTGAACGAGCCTTTTTGCGCATGGAGAGGTGGCCCTCTCCCTTTCCTTCATCCTCCGCGCCTTTCTTCGTCCCTTTTCCCGGAACTTTAAGAAAACAAGCTCTAACTCTGGCGATGTGACGCTGACAGAGTGATTGATTTTGATGAGACTGCAAGCATTCGCTCGCGCACAACCATCAGTCGTGAAATCGTTGCAACAAGGTTGACGTGAGTTGAAATTAAAGCATTGCAACAAGGTATAGTTTCATAAACATCAGTGTTCAGTGCAGTTCTGGATGTCCATGCTGCGAAGGAAATGCGATGGTGCTGCTAGAATAAAGTGTAGAACAGAAGATGGACGCCGTGTTTCAGTTTCGGGGATATATATATATATATATATATATATATATATATATATATATATATATATATACGAATCTACAGTCTCTTCTGCGTAAGCCATCTCAACCTTTATCACCGAACTAAGGAGCTACATTTCTTTTTAACGAACAGCTTACATTCGAACAGAATATGAGCGTAGTAGAGGAATCTGTTGAAATATATTCTGCAAATTTATTACAAACAAAATATAAAAAACCTACATAAATTTTCCATAGCTTGAATTCGCGCATTACGCCTGCACTCGGCAATAATTTACTTATAGTGCAAAGTATCTCGCCATTCTCCTTGCTCTGCATAAACCTCGCGCATTTTGCACGCCGTGCACTTCAGCGAACAAAATTCGTCGAAACAGCGCACTTAGTTACGCGTTGTCCAGGATTTGTTGTTAGAGCAGAATAGTCTCTTAGTCGTCATTTATGCGCATAGTCTCCCTTCTATTGCAGTCACATTGCTTTTTCTATATCCTTCCACAATAGAAAACGCCTGCGGTATTTCAAGAGTGCCGGAGGACGAATGCCGGACATTCTTCGTCGCGTTGTAGAATGTAAAGAATTGGGCACAAAAGGAGACGTAGGAGTAACAATCTCTGCTGAAAAAAAAAGAAAGATGAAAGAAAACAGTCGCTCTGGTACCGTTTCGGTAAGGAGCGCAGTTATGCTCTGCTCACTCAGACCCACCGGATTGCAGCCCGCGATCGAAGCGACTTCAGTGAGGCCCAACGCACCGGCACTCTATATATACGATCACTGGAAACACGCCACCCCACACTTTCGCGATGTAAAACAGAAAAGCCTTCTTTAATTAGCTTGGGTGAATTAATCCGGGGAGGAGGGGGGGAGATGGTTTTTAAAGGGCCCAGAGGAAAGCACCGACGCAAGCAGCTCTTCTTCTGCTTCTGCCGCTTCCGTGTTCATGCCAGTCGATTCCTTATTGATATTAACGAGCCCTCCTGGTCAGAACCCGGCGTCCAGTCTCTGGGCATACATTAGGCTCACTCGCCGAGACCGTCAGAGATTCAGGGCAGGGGGCAGGCCCATCTGATTAGCGATATAATTGAGCCGAATGCTCCTCGGTTCTGACCTTCCTCTGGCATTCGTCTGCTTTGTCTCAGCACGCCACCGTGCGTGTTTTTTTTTTTTTTGTAAGATCTGTGCACTCGGCTTAGTAATCTGCTTCGTCCCTCCTCGTAGTGTCCGAACAATTCAAGATCGACTGTCTCTCTCGGTCTTCATTTATCGTAACTTTCCTTTCGGCCGTTCCATCTGCGCGGTGATAACTTCCTCGCAATGTAGTAGCCATCGCTATGCTATAGTGATTGCGATCCACACATCTAACTTCGTGTTCACATAGTATGTCGGCAGGACAGCGGACATAGCACACTTGCAGCACGTTTCTTAGTGTACAACCTTCTTTGCAGTCGCGAGCGAAAGTTTAGAAGTAACAAGTTCCGCAGAACAATAATAATAATAACAACAATACCATAAATAATATATTTGTTCGCAGCTATAGCCATGCACATTGAAATACTGGCACTCCATGCGTGGATTTTCAACCAATGCAATACATTGCCGGAATATCACATTCGACGGCTGCGCCTTAGAAGTTAAACTTTTGCTGATGGCGTGGTCTCTCAACATTCGCTCCCGAAGGTATATACGGATATGCCTTTGCATTCATTTTTGCTAGCTTTAGTGTGTCTCCAATGTTTTTTTCGGGGCCCCAAATGTGTCATGTCGAGAGTAAAGCACCATTGTTTGTGCAGCTGTCATTTGTGTTGGTGTGCTTGTAGGAGAAGGGGGGGGGGGGGGGGGGGGCGTGTGGGCGTGCGTGCGCGTTACTTTCTTCTTAGCAAAGTCTTCAACACTGACTGACTAATACGACAGCGCGAGTGCTTCGAAACTACCGCGTCACCCTCCTCCAGTGCACGTTCCTAGACTTAACCAAATTCATTCGCAGGCAGAAACATGCTTAACACGTTGGAAAAAAATGAACAAGAAAACAAGGAGACGGCAGACAAAAGACTTTCCGGGACGACACCTGACACCGGGTATTTGTACCGCTAGTGTACAACCTTCACGGGCGTATATGGATGCGCTTGGAGACAACGTCGGCGAGCATGCACACGTTATGGGACAGCGTCATCCCGCCAACCCCACCGTGCTCGCTCTTCAAACCGTTCGCCAACGCCAAGATGAATGATCGGGGCGCGCTTTTGTGCCTCTCAGGGTACGTGCACCGCAGCGCTCGGCTGCACGAGCCAACGGAAGAAGTGCTTCGGCCAAAAAGCTCGCTCACGAAGACAGGAGGAGGGAGGAACTGAGGGTTCTCTCTCGACAAAGTGATGAGGCCCGTAGCGCGCGGCCTCAAAAATAGCGTCAAAGCATTGGCCCCTTCGAGCCGACGTGAAGAATTGCGCGGCTTCGGTATATCGGGCCCGCATTTATCTTGCCGACCCGCGAGGCCTGTCGTCCCTCGCTAATAACGGCTTTTCCGCGAACTCGTCCCCGGACACCGAGCGGAACATGACGTTCGGTGCAGAAGAGGCCTTGCGGAGAATTCTGTTCTCGGTTATACGCTTGTCACCGAATCGCGAGATATGACACAAACTGTCCGTGGTGATTCAGGTACGGTAAATGTCCTCTTGAATTTGAATCTACGAAATATATACCACGTTCTTGAAAGATGTCAGGAAGCATTAATGCCTAAATTTGGGTTGACAACCGAGGCAGAGCCTGGACCCCGTCTTACGCGAGGATCCTTTTTTATTTTTTACTCATTGTGACCTTCGTCATATGCTCGAATGAAGCCGCGCCCCCGTTATCACCGAGTTCGGCCACTCGGCGGTGCAGATAATGAGAAATCGATAGAATTTTGTTAAAAGAATCATTACATAATGCGTACCATAGATAACGTAATTATTATATCGTGCTTATTTTCTTCTTCGCGCTTCTTCAGCTGATCTAAACGGAGTCGTATCCGCCTACGTTGTCATCAAGATTAGCTGGTCGTAATCGGTGGATAATGAAACCATAACTGGATCGAGCGAAAGTAACCACTACAACATACCGGTCGAACTGATGTTGATTGAGATCTGTGTCGCGAAAGTCTTATTTCTATTCTCGTTACCTTCAAGTACAATGTTTTTTTTTATTAATTGTTGCCTAAAAACAGAAAGAAACGTAGCATTCGTGGCACCTTCCAGGTAAATTTCTCCATAGCGAAATGGCAAGTATAAAACGCTTTCATTGAAAAGACGAGAATGAAGAAGGAGGACCAAAACAAGCCCATTTTTTTTAGCTACCTACTGCCGCCCGATTCTTGGCCTATCCCCCTCAGTGGGTGCGAGCCATGGTAAAGATCATCATCATCATCATCGTGTTGTGTTCTCTTCCTTCGTCCTGTTGTTTTCATACACTTTATACGTGTCAACGTGTCACTATGTCCGTATACTAAGAATACCGAGCGTCAAAATTTTTTTAATCTCCGCAGCAACCCATAACTGAACAAAATATACTTTCCTTTGAATTTTCTGCTGATAGTGCTGGTTATCGTCTCAAGTACCGATAGCCGTCCAGCCGGAAAGCTTACGGCTACCGCTCACCGCAGAACCTAATGTTCTTTTAGTTTTACCCACTTCATATGTCAAGTTTCGAGAGGCGCTACCGGTATACTCGCGTGTTATGAGGAACGCGCGATTACGTCCCCTGAATGACAGGATGTGCCCGCCTGTTCACTGCACACGACCCCAAAAAGGAGACGACGTCATTAAGCGGCATGCGCTTTTAAAGCGAAGTAGCGAGAGAAAAATAAAATAAAGTATGAAGTCAACAAACAAGAAATAGGGGTAAGTGCAGAAAGAAATAGAAAATTCGAGAAATACAGGAGCCAAAACTGAGACGAAGGTGGGCATGTGGGTGTCGGGAGGGGGGGGGGGGTGTTAAGAGAGAATGATGTCTTCACGAGAACGAGCAGCGCGAGACTCCGTGTCAACGAATCCCTCGGCTGTTTCTAATCACAACACAAGGGGATGCTGACGATATCCCCGGGACGCGCGCGCGCGCTTTGAATGATGGTGTTCCGGCGCGCGGGATTTTTCTTTCTTTCTTTTTTTTTTCCTGTCACACACGCCCAGCGGAGGTGATGGCGTCGGCGGCGGCAACGGCCGCAGCAAAAAGCCGGTGCACACAGAAGCCCCTCCGCGGTGCCTCTCCTGGGTGCTCTATATTTGGAGGGAGAGGGCTTCACCGCAACAACTCTTCGCTCGAGCCGAGAATACGAGAAGTTGGCGAGGAGGAGGAGAGAGGAGAAGGGCTGAATGGTCCCGCAGGACCTCGGCGGGTTCCCGACCGACCGACCACACGGGCTCGATCGCGGAGTATAAGCCCGCAAACCTCGCTTATCGGTCTTCCACCCGTTTCCTCTTCCTGCCCACGCCTAGGTCTCTCTACTCAATGAGCCCACGCGGAGCCCGCCAGGTACATACGCGATCCCGCTCTTTCGGCTGAAACCATCGGAGCCCGTGGTGGTATATAAAAGCGCAACGGAGTAAAGAAGAAGAAGAAAGGATGCTCCACCCAGCCGACCCCAGCGCACGCGTCCGTCGACCGACAGGCTCGTGTCGAGCGCGCCCCCGCATAGCAGTTCAATGGTTATCGATGACACGCGAGAGGCCGACCGAACATGTGTTCTTTCTCTCCCCTCACATCGCAGGTTCGCCGATGGACACCTGCTGGCAGCACCGCATCCGAGAGTGGAAACACGACCGCGCGCGCGCGTGCTTATGGCATGCGCAAGACGCGTCTGCCTTGTTTGCTTGTTGATCGTTATCTGTAAGCGAGAAGCCCACCACGCAGCCAGCCGAAGCAAACACGCGATGGGAAACGGAGCACACTTATGGAATGTGAAATGGGGCGTGCGAAATATGGAGAAACACTGGCGCAAGAAGCGACCAGGAATGCAAAGGCGAATTTCGTAAAACTAACACCGCCACGGTGGAGTAGGACAGGACGAAGACGTCCCGTTTACGTCTTTGAGGACTTTGCGCTTTTTACTCACAAAACAAACCCCCAACTAAGCACATTCAGCCACCCTGCAAAGGCGATGACCGCGGCTCTGGCTGATCTGCGAAAGTCCCGCAGCTGCGCAGGAAGTAACAACGCGAGCGTCGTTAAACGCGATGTAGTTTTGTACACCGTGACGTACTCTTCTTTTCTCCGAACGTGTAAAGTTTCAAACATGCGGACAACTTTAAGGAACAGCTCTAAAGAATAATCTGAAGAAAACGAACCGTTCGCGAAAACTCCCGCACTACTTTGTCATTCTAAGCTTGCGCGTATGGGGTAGTATTCCTCTACACGGACGATTTCGTCGAATCATCACGTTTCGCGTACACCTACTCAAGTCCTTCATCCCGCTTCAACCCTGGGCCGCCTCCCACGGCTCACCCGGCTCGCGGTATGAGCCGTCGAATGAGGCCGCGGTGTCTTTGTGCTCTCTTCCTTACGCTTGCATAAATAAACGAACGCACATTCAGGCATATAACCGCACGGGGCCACCTTCTAGCGGTCTCCCACTGCTGCTACTACTGCGGCGACGCGCAAACCTCGACCATCTCCTTTGTGGCGGCATCGCGGCCACCACCTCGACAAGCGACGCGCGCAAATCTCTCGCGCGTCTTGTCGTCCTGGAAACCCCAAGGACAGAAATAGACGTCGACCGCTGCACTTGCGCCCACGTGTGCGGCGTGCCTTCGCGGTTGCCGTCCCCCATCCGCTTGGAAAGCACCCAGGTGCCTCAGCAACACAATGCTGCGCGAGAGAGGCTCCAGCCTTGCGAAGAAACGCGCCACGTTCAGGTGGCTGGCACCGACAGCGTAATTACCGAACACTGCTGCGCGCGTCCTTCAGCCGCGGCTCTTTCGCAGGTACACGCCGGGTCCCCGAATCGCAACACCGGAGCAGGACTCCGTAAGCGTACCTCGAAGCCACGGCCCGTGTGATCGCAAGTAGCAAGGAACGAGACAGGGCGGTGTAGCTGTTATGGAACTATACGCTCTGTCAACGCCCGGTCCTGTCTCCTTCCTCGCTCCGCCTACTCGCGCTGTATGCGTATGCACTTGCAATGTCGCATCAACCAGATCGGAGAACCGTGTCAGCTGTGTGATTGGACTCTGACCACGTGACGTTTCCCTTGCATGTGTCCAGGGAACTTGGGAACGAGTGAAAGTTGAACGAGTTGGCAGAGGTTTCCGCGTACCGGAAAATTCGGCGGTGCAAACGAGGACACACACAGAAGACGGATTACGCAGGCGTTGTCTTGCTCTCTCTACTTTTGCCTGTGTTTTCACGCCTACTTTTCCGTAAGCAATTAATGTTCAGAGAACTTTCCTCTCCTTCACTCTTTTTCTTTTTTTGAATTCACTCCTCTGTCTTCCCGTTTGCAGGATAGCCAACTGGATAGCTTAGGGTAGCCTCCAAACCAGTTCCACCTCACTAGCGTCCTCTGCTCATGCCCTTACTGGTGTGTCCGTGCGAAATAGGCTAGCATACATAGCGAACTAATCTCAGGCTAAACTTTTTAAAAAATTACAGACTGATTCTGACCAGCCGGTGTTTTTTAACGCGCACCCAAACAGTTTAGTTTTCTTTTTTTTTCTTAAACTGCCTCCATCGCAATCCGGCCACGGCCTCCCTCCATTCAAGCCGCGACCTTGTTCTTAGCAGAAGCAAACCATACGCACTGAGCCACTGTAGAAGAAGCTACAATAAGAAAAGAAAATGAATAATCCCGGTACAGCACGGTGACTAAAATTAATATTGCGCTCCACCATCAAACCAGCCTCTTCACCCTTAGCATGCACCAACACGAAGCCGCTCAACTTACTTGGCGGGACACCAGAATATGAGATTAGCGCAGGAACCGAGTCAGAAGTCTGCGCATCCCGCGGTAACAATTCTTTCGGGTGGAAACAGCCTTGCAATGGCTAAACTAACCTAACCTAACCTAACGCAGGCGACGTTTCACACGGCGTGTTCGGAATCCTCTCATTCTGTATTTTTTCTTTTTCCTGCTTCTCTTCCTTGTCTAATGCAAAAAAAAGAAAAAAAAAAAGACGCGGGATGTGCTTCTCTCTGTTTTCATGCAGCATTGGCATTGTAGGCAAGCCTACCAACCAGTCGGAAACGCGCATGTTACGCTATCTTGCAGTCGGAGACAAAATCTAAGGAATCCATCGCAGGTGGAACGAAGGGCAAAACAGCAGTTGCCGATGGGAGATAAAAGAGGCAAACGGACAGCCTAAGTGAAATACGATGCCCGGTAGAAAATGCGACGCGAGACAGAGCTGACGCACGTTTATCCAATTTCTTCTTTTTTTATTTTATCCCGGTTTTTCGTAATGTACGATGATCAGGAGCGACAGCAAGGCCAGAAACTGCGTAGCATGCCTATAAGAACACAAGATCTCCCATCGTGCGCATAGGCTCTTCGAGTGGTTAGAGCAGCAATCAAGTGTTCGAATGCGGAAGGGACGAACCCGCTTATATGGCGTGGGAGTGCGAGCGTGATGTTGCGAGTCCCCATGCACGCCTAAAGTGCGTCGGTGTATGCACTCGTGTGAGTACACGTTGTAGGGCTCAACGGTGTCCGTATGCGCCTGTGTGTGTTTGGTTGTTTGTTTACTTGCGTGCGTGGGCGAGTGTGCGTGCTCGGGAGATAACACGGCTTTCGTTTCGGTGGTGCCACCCAACCATTGATACAGAAAGCGGAGTAAATAGACGGGAAATGCCCGAGAAGGAAAAAAAAACAACATGGAAGAGGTATTGGACTCGAGTGGAAGGCGTCTTGGAGTGGAAGACGTGACCGGCGACGTAGATGGTGACTTTAGAATTGGATTGGAAAAAAAACAGCGCTGTTGCGGCCGCCCCCAACGAGATCCGCCGACTTCGACGCAGTGGTGGTTGCTCCTGCTCCTCCCCGGGGCAACTGCACCATCGCCAACATCGGTCGGTCTCTGCGCTGCTTTCCGCGACTTGCGTTCATTTCTTTGGGTTTCCTGATGCGGCTATTTGGCCCGAATATTCGGACCAGCATACGGGTCATCGTACAGCACGTAGGGTACGGCAAACCGAAATACATTCTGTGCGCTTGGATGGGAAAACGGTTGATGAAAAATTAACGAACGAGAATAAAGAAGTCTACGAAGCTCCAGAGTGTTCGGTAAAGCACTGATCAGAAGCGATGCTTCCTACAACAGATTGGATTACACTGCTGCCTTCAGGAACATACCACGTGCCACCTAACCTATTTCTGAAAATAACGCGCGGAGTTCACAGAAGCGCCACAACAAAGTTATGAGTTGGACAAACCGTGGTGCTGAATTAAGACTCAGCCAACGCTTGTCACTCTCTGTTACTTTCACCGTGCAAGGTGATGACGTAGAGGTCCAAACCAAGTCATCTGTACACAGCCATGTCAACCGGACTCTTGACTGGTTAACATCGCTACATCGCTGCCTTCTTATGTGTATATCGTCAACGCAGCCAAGTGACCAGCTCATCGTTCGTGGCAAGCTATCTGATTTCAACATTATAGGGACCTGACGGGAATACTACAAACTGAACGTCATATGAACGGCGCATAGCAGATTTCTATTGCCTTAGAACAACCACAAAACCAAATAATTTGTTTGTCGCCACGTCGTTTACTCTTTGTATTTCTCGTTTGTTTCGTTGACTGATTCTGACTGGCAAGGTTAGGAACTGTATTGTCAACGGCTTCTCCAAAAATATTTAATTGGTAAATGAACTGTAGTAGAGCATTTATTTATTTATTTATTTATTTATTTATTTATTTATTTATTTATTTATTTATTTATTTATTTATTTATTTATTTATTCCCCAGAACATGAACTGTATACGATGTTTTTTCTCAGGTGTTCCTCATTACATGCACAAACCGTACATTTACCAGCTTCGACCACGACTGCACTCCCTAAGCTATTTCTTTTTTTCTTTTTTTTTTTTCTTTTTCAGGAACCCACTAAGGAAGAGCTCAGTATACCGTCTCACGACAAACTGCGAGGCAAACTGCATAGCGAGTGTCCCGCGTCTCTCACGGCACTCGTCGAGTGAGCCAAGAGTTTGTCTTGTCGCGCGTATAAACCTCGCAGCGCGAACTCTGAGACGACGCTTTCTCGTCGAGTATAACCGCGGTTCGTCGCAGCCACCCAAGCACAGAAAGCATTTGGCAAGCCTCCCCAAAGCGACGCAGGCAGCCGCGTCCAAACCCATCTCTCCCTCACGATCCCGCGATTCCCTCCCCACGAGTCCGGGAGATGGCGCTGGCAGAGGCATTAGCAGCGCGTGCTTTATGTATTTGCGCGGCGGCTTAGATCATGCGCGGACCCACTGCAAGAGATACGCACAGCTGGTACATGACGAGCCGGAGCTTCCGCGGTAATGCAAATGTGGAACGAAATGTTAAGAGGCATTCTGGGCTCTTGAACCAGCGTGTCTAAATAGCGACTCGGCATATTTTTCCATAATTAGCGTCTTCCTTTGGAGGCGGCGGCTCGTCGCCCGACAACAGCGTTTGTTCGCTGTAGTAGCGTGCATTGCTGGATCCTGCCGTAGTCGTCGTCGTGGAGGGCCACAAAAGGCGGAGAAACACAGTTCTCAGAATGAATGTTCTCAGCTTCCGTTTCTCCTTGACATATGTACCAAGCGCACGTGACCGCGGTGCGACACAAGACAAACGCCTCGAAATTTGGCTAGTCACGTATACAGATGAAAGGACAGCGCGTTGGGTGTACCGACGAGGACACCAGGCGCGGGCAGTTTTCCTTGGGACAAAGGAGCGCGTTTTGACGTCACGCATCTTTCGCAACGTTGCGCGGAATTTAGCGACGCGCCGGAAAACTGGGCATGCGCTGCTGCTCTTTAAAGGGACGCTAAAGAAAAATATTAGGCTGAGTTTAGATAGATAGATAGATAGATAGATAGATAGATAGATAGATAGATAGATAGATAGATAGATAGATAGATAGATAGATAGATAGATAGATAGATAGATAGATAGATAGATAGATAGATAGATAGATAGATAGATAGATAGATAGATAGATAGATAGATAGATAGATTATTCATCTAGAAGTCTATCACCAATTTTTGTGTGCGAATATATGACTTGCCCGTGTAGGAAATTGCCACCGAAGCTCGCTCTGCTGCTCCTCAATTTCAAACGCCCCCCACCCCCCCCCCCCCCCCCCCCCCCTTCGAAAAAAAAAAAGAATGACGAGTTGACATAATGCCCACATGACCTCCCTCTCTGCCGCTCCCCGTGGACTAGCCAGTGCTGACGTCACGCGAGAGGCATCTTAGTATCCATAATAGCTAGGTGGCGCCACTCCGATTTTCTATTTCCGTCACCCTCACGCTTACAAAAAGCTCTGTCCTCACGACGAATGACGATTTCGTTGTTGTAGAAGCCTAATCTTTGAATCCATCTCGATTTGATATTTTTCCTTCAGCGTCCATTTAATGCTCCCCGTCTCCTTGGTTCTTCTGAGTTTCTTTAGCGAGCGTCTGTTCATAGAAGAAAACGGCATAGAAGAACACGTCTGTTCTTCTATGTCGTGGTGGCATTTCCTTGTCTACGCGTGATCACCGGGCCTTCATTAGAAACGCACTTCGTGGGCCCCGGAATCGTGCGGTCGAATGAGGGAGGTCTCGTTCTTGAGAACACCATGTAGGTTGAAAGAAAGCAAGTGTGATGCTGGCGATGTAGGCGATTTCAAGGCGAGGCGTTCATTGTATATATATATATATATATATATATATATATATATATATATATTGAGAAAGAGAGAGAGAGAGAGAATGAACGCTTGTCGCCAGATGGCCCGCAGCCACCGCCAGTGTTCTCCTCTACACTCGCTCGACCACGGAGTTTCGGTGCCGCGTAATGAAGTCAATGGCCACTCCGCCCGCCGTTTCAACGCCGGGGGAAGCCCTCGAGGCTGCTTAGATAAGCGTCAGGGAGAAAAACGCCGCCCTAAGCTCTCGCCGGGAGCTTTGAAAAGCCACGCGTAGCAGTCTCAGAACACTCGAGGGTGGGGAGTGGGAGGAGTGCGGGGAAGCTCGTTCGTCTTGGAGCTCACCGGGGCTGTCGGCGGGACTTTGCAGGCTACACTGCAGGCGGGCCAGCGAACCGACCTGCCTTGAGAAGCGCCACCCGTATTTGGCGGCGTAAATTCGAAAGTGGCTGGGTAAACGACACCGCGGGCATTTGTTCCTCGGGGTTTTCTCTCGTGTCGCGTTGCAATGTAGTTGAAAGCTATAGTGTACTGTTCAACTGAAGTATAGCCTCAATGATGCAATCATGCTTGGTATTTTGATTCGTGATTGGGCTTGGTTGAAGAATCGCCCAGCCTTGCACAAAGTGACTTAAGGTGTCGGGAGTTGCAAAACTGAACCGTATACAAAATGGCGCGGAAGCGCTGTGCAGAATCGCGAAGAACAAAATCGCAAGGATAATAATAATAACAATAATAATAAATAAATAAAACACACGGAACGAAGTTAGAGAACCGACGCAGAGCGCGTGCACTGTGGCTCTTCAGGATGCAGCATTAACAACCTCACCAGTTTATGTAAAAATGGTTGTGCTTCCTCCATGTTGCAGATCATTAGACGGTCGGTCTAATGTGTTGTCGCTTACTCCAGCTTTCAAACATGCTATAGTAGCATACAACTTAAAAAAAGAAAACAGCAGTTGGCACCAAAGGCACGCGGACTGCTCAGGATTGTGTTACTCCGCCAGCCAATCACACTGCAGAAGCAAACAAAATGGTCGTCATGCAACGTTTTCAAAATGGCGTCGTACTTGATACGACTATACTTGTCGTACTTGCACGTTCCACTATAATAGACGAGTGAAAACGTATAAAATTACGCATTTATAATTTTATTTTTGTGGTTACTGCCTTATTTAGGTAACAGGGTAAGTTTGAAGTACGAACTATTTGCAGCCTCGCGGAGGAACGGTGGCTGGTGGTTATGAGGGCGTGTGCGGGGCTTCACTGAATACTTCAGTTGTATCCGACTATAGCACCTAGACTCTGTGAAGGTCTTGCATAGAGAGACTGCTCGTCAGGTAGTTGTGCAACTACGACGCTGGTGTCGTTTGTATCTTTTTTTTTCCGTATTAAACGTTTTCGCAAGGCAAAGGTCTGAATGGCAGTTAACTGCAAGTGTACAAACCAGGAACTAAATATCTATCTCGGCAATAACTGACTTATTGCCCGTTCGTTCGAGCGTTCAAGAGACACACGCAACCTTACTGTCTCGAAGATGCAATAACGGTAAAAAACGCCTTTCCTTCGCTTAGCTGCCGGTGAAATGAGGACACTGAAAGAAAATATCGCTGCGTAAGGTCATCTCTCAGTAGAGCGATCAAGTTACGTTACCAAAGTAAAAAGCATCGTGACTGTAATTAACTTCCGAACCAGTACTATGGCCGCTTCCTTGCAGGTTTATTACACTCCATCAAGCAGGACCCAGCCAAGCAGCGACGGACTATAAAGCGAGGTACGCTTGTACGTGGGCCTTGATCACACGTCCAGCTGTCCGTATGATATCTGTCTCTAGGCTGAACAACCCTTGAAAGACATCACCGGCAAGCCCCGGTAGCGCTGACAATGCGTGCTCGCACAAAGGAGAGAGCCGGAGAGAAAACGATAACGACGTCTGACTCATCTGCTTTTCTCTGCAACAACGATTGGCGTCAGGCTTCGCACACTGGACGTTCGGCTTGTTTACACACTCAAACGGGATCGCCAGGCAGCACTTCCTACTTTTTTCTTCCAGAAGCTCTCGCGAATAACGCAGAGCACAGAATGAGCACGTAACGCACAGTAATCGTGGCTCCCCCCCCCCCTCCCCTCCCCTCTTTTTTTTTTTTTTCGTGTCCTGATCTCAGCAAGAGCCCCGACGAACCTCTCGACGTGGCGTTGCGTACACCGGCAAAACGTGATCACCCGCAAGAAACGAGGTCCTGTTGTTGAGGCACACGGAAGGAAAAAACAGACAGACAAACAAACAGAACCAGCGCAATGGACCCCATCGCCGTTCCAGTGGAAGCGATCGAAGCCCTTGGAGGAACATTGAGCGACACGAAGGGACGTCTTCTGACGTGATCGTTGGTGCTCCAGAGGCGCGGTAACACAAAAGATAAAAAGCAATCAGAGGGGAGATATCGCATGGGTCAGCTGGCGCGGGTCGATACGATTAGTGAATATTGGCTTTTCAAACTAAGCTAAAGAATAAATGCCTACATGCCAGAAAAGTTGGCATGCCGGCGCCGAAGTGATGTGGCAAAAGTACCACGCGAGAGTGATGTCGTGCACTCAAACACATCGACAGTTACCATGGATGCTACCATGAATAGCATGGTGTAACCAATACGATGTTACCATGAATACTTGCCAGAAATAATGTCGATTTGTGTTATAGCGATTCCCCTGAAACAAAGATTACCGTAAAGCTCTTTCTTTTTTTTTCTTTCTTGTGTATTTTTTTTCACCGGTAGCTCGATGTTTGTATTTGATGCAGTGAAACCAATTCTTGGAGTAAAGCAGGTGCTTGATGTTTGTTTCAATAGAGCAAAACACTTTCTTAGGATAAAGCAGGCGTTGCACATCTGCACCCCATGCATATGCTGTCTGCATTGACTGATCGGTTGGCAGTGGTGTTTCCAATATCAGATAGTTGACCGGTTTTGGTATTGCGCTCCGGTCGTCTGGCGTCGACGGACACAAAACGGCTTTACCCTCGGGAGACATTTAACTGCAGGGCGTTTGGCATTAGCCAACCAAATATCAACGCAAATCGCTATGGTGCCATCTGGCAGACAACAGTCAATGCACTTTGACGGCAAAGTTTGCGTTTCTTGTTATGCTGAACAGCGTCAACAAAGACAACTTCTCTCAATAATAGCGACGAAACATGGATACCACAGTATCGCGCGCAGTTACAAGCAGAAGCTTCCGGTTGTTTTATTTATTTTCTCTCCCTTTTATTTTATGTTTCTTCCGGCGTTTGGACCACAAGCGAACGCAGACCTCCCAGTCGACCAAACGCTCAGCTGCGAGCCATATGTTGTCGTCTTCTGCGAAGTAACTGCCCCGGAGAGTTTAGACTAACCTCGTACTCCAAGCTTGCAAGTGCAGTTAAAGAGACACACACAGCGTGTTACCAGTGCAAGGGATCGTCCGCAAACAAGCGGTTAACGACACACCGCCGTCCCACCCAAAGTTCCGAGTCTTTGTAGAAACGTCTGGCAAGCAATCAGTGTTTCTAGAATACGAAGACGACTCTGTCAAATGGCGGTCAGACGCTAACATTTTTATGAGTTGATAAATATGCCAGACAACTTCGCCCTGATCAAACGCGGTCGTTTCCTTTGAAGCGAGCCCTAAAAATGCTTCATTCCCAATGAGAAGTTGTCACTAAACTCGTATACGAATTAGGCAATTACGAAGGTCATTTACAGCACTGATTATTGGGACAGATGTTCACGTGATAGGGCAGTCAATTCGAGATGACTGTCCTGTATGCGAAAAGCGGAGGTTTGACCTCGGCTGGTTTGTTGCGCACAGAATGACGCCTGGTGAGATGGGAGAGCGCTAATTGTACGGATGTCAATAGCACGCCGCTCGCCACAACAACGCCTGAGCCTCAGTTAGCATTTGCTGTCGGCAGTAATTTGCCGTTTCAAATTGCAATCATGCGAGCACATTAACCAGCGGTCTGGCCCGGCTGACACGTTCAGCGTCCTGCCAACTGCATGTCAGTGCGAAAAACTGTCCAGCCATCCGAACGAGACAGAATCTCGGCCAGCAGAGCGGACGAGCTCACTCCGGCACAGCTTGTTAATTGATAACGCCGAGATTCGGAACGTTCTACTGTCGCCAGTGCTAATTGCCTTAAAGCGCTACGTCCCCCCCTCCTCCCCCCCCCCTCCCCACCTCTACGACCAACGAGATTAAACCCATCGTTTAGTGACATGCCGGACAACTAGCTTTTCAGCTAGGCCTATACGTCGCGCTTGAGCGCTGTGAAAGGTCGTGGCTGTGTCTCCTCAACACGTTCGATCACATAGTACAAAGCTCGCCGCAAAACACTGGACTTTGCTTCACGGTCGGTGACAAGTTAATGCCCTGTCAATTGACGTGATCCTCATGCGGCGTAAAAGTTTTGAAGGGGACGCGAGCACGCCCCACCCTGCATGCATCACAGGCGTCTCTCCGTTAACGCTATATCACAGAGGACGGTGGCCCGCTCTATGCGGCTGATATGCCCGGCAAGTACACAAATAAACGAACGCCTTAAGAAACTCTTGCAAGCTGGTTTCTCTTGCGGTAATAAGAAAAGTTACGCAGACCCAACTCCAGATGGCATCTGGAGTTGGGTATGTATATACAATTGAGTTTATATATGCTTACGAGTACATACTCAACGGCACTGAATATGCGCATCTCTAAAAATTCGCAGGCGTTTCTAGATCGTCCTGGGAGCAATCCGTGCAGACTCTGGCCCTATTACAAGGTTACTGTGGTTTCTGACGTAAATCAATCATTATGTGCGCTGAAATCAGTACTCTTATTTCAGCCGACCGACAGGAGCAATTCATGTACCTACGGGTTCTCTATTCAAAAGTAAGATGTCAGAGCGTAAATGTGAGGGAAGCTGACGTCAGCAGCACGTGTCGAGCGCTTTTCGTGTTTCACAGAAGAGGCCAGATGCTCAGATGCCCGCCACAGAAAACTCGGTTGAACTCGCCGAGAATAAATATCTAGGGACGTTAGTCGAGAACGCTTCGCATTAACAGACACAGATGTTGGGAGACACGGGACACGCGGCACTCATTAAATAAACACTATACGCGGTGGCGTTGCCACGAAGAAGCGGCTTCGCGGTGGCGGGAAGGCTGAAACATAGCGGGCGCTGGAACAATGTAGTACGCATCCCTAGCGAGAACGTACCCGCTACTTGGAAGCCCAAGACGGGGAGCCGTCGACAGCAAAGTCTCTCGGATACATACAGAAGGCGCACCAGTGCGGAAGCTTTCCGTCTACGCTGTTAGGCGCTCTCGTGCTCACACTCGTACTCAAGTCACGCGCATCCAAGCACGCGGGGACTTGGGAGCTTTCTCACACGCGAGACAACGGGAAGATATATCCATAAATATCGCGAGCAGCAGCGCGACTGAAAAGACCGTGGCGCGTACTCGGCGTTCCTCGCGCGTTCGTTCGCGTCTCATTGTCTCCGTGGAGTCGCAGGCTCGCTTCCCAAGACGCTCTTCTCGCCCTTTTTTTTCCGGAGGCTGTGTTCCTCTGCTTCCATCTCGCGGCAGCACACTCGAGCATTCTCAAGAGCCGGAGCTCGTCGCGATCAAAGTGCCGCTCCGAGCGCGAAGCAAGAGTATCAGTGCGGCTCGCGTTACTCGGTGAGTTTGGAAGACGAGGACTAGGAATGTTTCCGGAACGCATACTTTTGGGCCTGCGCGCGCACTTGTCGGCAACGTTCCCGTGCGCACCCACCCCTCGGAACTCGACATTCCTGCGGTCGAGCTCAACGTTCCGTTACTTGTGGTTTAATTCTATCAAACAGAAGCGATCGCGCTTCTCAGATTCGTGGACGGTCGTTCATTCTCCTTCGTGTTATGCTCACCCCCCCCCCCCTTTTTTTTTTCAATTCCCCTCATAAACTTTCGTTCTTGATTACGACGCGGTTTTCCCACCTCAGTGTCGTTCTGCGCGCTAACTTATAGCAAGAGCAAATGCTTGCTTTGATCTTGCTTCCGTTCTTGTCGCTCGCTTTCATCCCTCCAAAAGTGCGACGCCGGCAAGAAAGTGAGTTCTAGGCTCAACTCTCTACGCTTCTCTATAGAGTTTTTTTCGTCCCCGCTTCGCGCGATGCGTCACGCATGAAATGTTCACGCGCTCAAGTTTCCTAGCGCGCCGGTATGCGACAAGTGAGCTGTGGGCGCATGCTTCGTGAATTCCTGCTTGAAGCTGGCGCCCGACGTCTAAATTTTAGAGCAAGCCGACAGCAAGACGCGCACTAGCGCACGCGTGTGTGTGTGTGGGAGGGGGGAGGAGCAGGTTAGAACTGCTTCACAAATCGTGCGATCACTTGTCAGCTTCATGTTCCAAATGCCAGCGAACACACGGTGTGGTCCTGCCTTCAGCTATACAGCCACTTGTCGCAAGGATTCTGCCATGTTTGACCTTATAGAGGTATCATTGAGTAGACAAGTCGGAAGGTGGTCGTTGAGTAGACAAGTCGGAAGGTGGTCGTAAAGACTACGTGACCCGGAACGCATTGCATGCGTTACCGGTCATCTGGTATTCTTACACGGATAATAGAAGTGAGTTTCGTGGTAATCACGTTTCTCGGCTTTATTTTTTTTCTGCCAATGCAAGTCATCTTGTTTTCATCAAAGACATCCGGCGTGGTGCGTGACAGGCGAAAAAACAACGCTGAAAAATGGCACCATGCAAAAGCAAGCCGATAACGAGAGTGTGGTCCCCCACTTAACTGTTTTAGCAGTGAACGGTTCGTTGGACAGAATTCACTCTCAAAGAACTCTCGTACCTTTGGTTAACTCGACTTAGTCAAAGAAGTGTATCCCTTTTTAAATCAAGAACATTTAAAAAAAGCAAGGAGAGCAACGAAAGCGCTAGACAGCAACCGGCGGCTTATTGTGCAAGGACGTGCATTCAGTAAACGCGCATTAAACATATGCGCTGCGATAACATGCTTTCACCGACGCATGCACCATGAATTCACTTAAGTCGAGTTTCACTAATACACCAGTCGTTACAGATCACCGCTTTACCCCTATCCTTACGTTTTTTTTTTTTTTTTTGTGCGCTTAATTCTTTTTAGTGCGCTCCTTAATTTAAAGCATGAATAACTCAATAGTTCAGCAGTGTCTGATAAACAAATAATTTTTTTTGCAACTGACCTGCTTTGGAAGAAAATCAAGTGAACTGAGAGACAGTTAGGCAAGCATCAACTGTCGGCCGAATAGCTTCGAGAAGCTGGATAACTGCCCACGCGGGTCAACCGCCGACACGCCAAAGGGGGCAATTCCAACGCATCTTCATTCTAGCTCCGTTAGCGTGACTGATTGAATCACACATCTTGACAGGGATAAAAAATAGACAGCGAGAAAAAGATGAAGAATATCACGGACAATCGTGCGGCTTACGATCCCAAAGAGAGCGTCTAAGATGATTTTGGAAAACCTCACATAGCTTTCCAATTCTTGCTCATTTCTTCTTTAAACGCATTCCCGAAGGCCTGCTATGCGAAAGTGCAAATTGAGTAATCACAGAAGAGACGAGAAAGAAATGGTGTACATTAGACCCGCGCAAAAGTGAGCGATTACACGTATACACGACGCAGTATACGGAGCGCAATGCTTACACGAGTTTCGTAACTTCCGCATGCATACTTGCCGTCGCATCTTTTCTCTGCAGGTAATTTCGGGCGCAGCAGCAGAGAGAGAGAGTCTCTGGAACCGATCAAACGTAAGCGTCGAGGACCGAAGAGCCCAAGCGACGTAAGAAGGTTAACATATAAGAGTGAGACGTCGCGAAGGAAGACGGGAGAGGGAGGGGTTCCAGCACAACGACTCTGCGGAGA
This sequence comes from Dermacentor silvarum, assembly GCF_013339745.2. Taxonomy (NCBI): domain Eukaryota; kingdom Metazoa; phylum Arthropoda; class Arachnida; order Ixodida; family Ixodidae; genus Dermacentor; species Dermacentor silvarum. Next base: position 36,601,015 of record NC_051159.1, on the reverse strand, counting down.
CGCATACAGATGGCCTCCCCGCCACCATCCGAGCAACGCACATCTCGCGGCTCAAAGTGCTCCGAGTCAGCGACCCCCGGCTCGGCTTTGTTTATACTGCTATCGAGACGGGGCTTTTGTGAGCTCCGCGAGAGAGAGCCAGCGCTGTCTCCTGCGTGGCTATGCGTTGGCCACATGCGCCCCAGCTTCGATGGCCCACCACGCCTTGGATACATGCGAGATGCACCGATCTGCTTGTGCGTGCGCGCGCGGACTCGGCATGTGCGGCGGTCACGTGAGGAGGATGCGTTCTGTGTATACCATAGCCCCACCTCCCCCACTGTTGCAAAAACAAGCTCGGGTCATTTTTTCCCTATCTTGCATCCACTTCCGGGGCTCCATAAAACACGTACAAATGAAAGAGACGCCTTTTATTCTGAAGGCCGAGTCGGGTCAATAGAGTTCCTACGCAGATGTTAGAACTCGGCGCGTTTGACTTCGGTGGCGAAGGTGCGGTTGTTTAATTGTTTTCTCTGGTTAAGGCAACAGGGTTCTGCGGTCTGTTACCGTGCGTGTTTATGCAACGACTAAGTTTGACGCAGGAGGTGAAAAAGAGATGCCGCTAGCCGCAGGCGAAACTGCTTGCCCTTGCAAGCACTGCCACTTATCAAATACGGCATATATTCTCTGAGCAATCGGCGGATCACGGAACAGCTTGCACGGTGTCGACTAAAGCTCTTCACAAATTACACAGGCAGTACTAATAAATAGGACGGGCATGAAAAGACCTCACCCCGGGATAACTTTCCCGCCGGAGTCGGTGATTTGTACTTTACAAAGGGGAAAAAAAAGCAAGACACAGGGTGCCATTGAATGCAGCGTTTGTCAGCGCGTAAACCATTTGAAAGCGTAGGAAGCATAGGCATGCCTAAAGCGGCTAGACTACGAGCGTATCCTCAAGCAGCTTTTCCCAACTGAGAACTGAAAAGGAAAGAACCAAATTGGCAGTGCGCGCGGTTGCGTCGGTGGCGAAAGCAGTATTCGCGTTCTTTCAAGCTAAATTAAGTAGTGCAAGAATCGTCGCCGACGAAGGTCCTACGCGGGACAAAGCCAGTTCCGCATGGTGTCTATATACGCACTAGAATTCATGTGCTGCTTGAGTAGGAATGGAAGTGCAGAATTTTTAATTGTCTTTAATAAATTTTAACTAATGGAATGTATAGACGTAGCTCTGTACTTTCCCGCTGGCCAGCGCAAGCTAGATTGTGTCACGTTAAGGGTCATGTCAAAGCGCGTACAGATCATGTCGGTTGAGAAAGTGTCCCAGCTCAATGATGCTTACCAGCTAATAGTAAAGATCGCGGTACTTTTATATTTTCATCTTCGTAGTATCGTAATTTTGTAGTTTTTTTTTCTTGTTTTCTGGGGGAAGCGCATATTTCGGTCGAGCTTGGAAAATAGATCGGCGACTCGACTCCTGTGTCGATCCACAGCAAGTACAGTTTCCTCGCAGCTATATACGGTATATAGAGACTCCACTTCGTCCAACGTCGCTTCTTCTCTCCAGTCTCTTTCTAATTCTTATTTTCATGTTTCTCACACTGGATGCGGCGCCAATCCCGCATTAAGAAGCCACGATCTCGCTCCCATGTGCGAGCGTTGATTGATGAGGGCTTCCTTCCTTTCAATCCTATAGCCGAAAACTTTGGCCTAGTGCTGGCCCGCGCGATGAATATAAGAAGCTGAAGAACGGAACACACAAATTTCGAAAGGCGGTGCCAGAAAGGGAAAAAAATTAGTAAACAAAAAATAAATAAATAAAACTATATACATATAAGACTTTAGGAGTGGCAAGCGCGCGCCGGAGCACCGCGGAAGCATCGTCGGCCGACGAGGAAGCATCAAGCAAGATCCACCAAACTCTGTATATCTCGGCGCCACACCCTCACCACTCATTCTTCCCTTCCTCCTCTGTTTTTTTTTTTCAAGGGGGAAAAACAGGAAACGCACACACGAAAAAAATGTGACCGAGATCACCGGTGCCAGTGGTGGCCGAGTTGTGCCGCTGCGATATCTATGCAGCGTCCAGTCGGTAGCCCAAATCCCGCTCGATAAGGGGACGGGCACGCCGCCGGACAGCCAGGGATGCGAGCTCGCTCGAAGAGCCTCAGCCCTGGGCCGAGGAGAGAGATAGGCCGGGGAACTCGCTCCAATGGCTCTCCTCCGTGATGCCGCGTGCTCAGAACGCACGGTCCTTTTTCATAGTACGGGGCTTGCTTGTGTGTGGATATTGTATTGTTTCCGCAAACGCAGCCAGGGCCCGGGATTGCGCGCGCTTGGAGAATGATGGAAGACTGCAAGAGTTGACGTGGACGGCGGTGTGCGAAAGGCGAGGAAACGAGCGCTACGCGTGGATGTTTATAAGACCGCGAAGGACGCGAAGATTTCAAGGAGAAAGCGCCAGATAGAACGAAAGAGTTGGGACGATCGAGGGCGGCACGGCACGCGCATGTGGTGGTCAATACCGCATCGCTCCGGAATAGGTCGATACGGAGAGGACACCGAGCCGTCGCTTTCGATGTAGGACGGCCGTTTACAAACTGCGTTTCTCCCTTTTTCCGATTGACGTCGATGGGAAAAAGGAATCAACGCTGGAAGCGCCCGAGCTCTTCTGCGCACCTTCAGGCAAACTGAGAAAGAAACCTCGAAAAAAATGGCTGGGAGTCGAAGACTGTATGGGGAAACCCTGCGCCCAAACTTGTCCCTGTATCATGAGGCTGAAAACTTGCGCGTGATGTCGCAGGTATGCATGCTGTAGAACCACGCAGATAATAGTGTCGTCGTCGTCGTCGTCGTCGTCACTACGCACCCTTGTGTGTACTGCATCATAATAATAATAATAATCCCATCTGGTTTATTAGAGTATCAGAATGTGCGCTAACGGAAGGAAAACGCAGTCCAGTACGGTAAAGAATTAGGTGGTGCGATGAATTTAGAAACTCTGAGGGGGGCCAAGTGTGGAGTTCGCTGGTGCAAGGAAAGGGTAAAGAGATCTCCATCTTGCAGGAGGTGTTTATTATACATAATTAAGCGTCTCTTCATTATGTATAATAAACACCTCCTGCAAGATGGAGATCTCTTTACCCTTGCCTTGCACCAGCGAACTCCACACTTGGCCCCCCTCAGAGTTTCTAAATTCATCGCACCACCTAATTCTTTACCGTACTGGACTGCGTTTTCCTTCCGTTAGCGCACATTCTGATACTCTAATAAACCAGATGGGATTATTATTATTATTATTATTATTATTATTATTATTATTATTATTATTATTATTAGTATTAGTAGTAGTAGTAGTAGTAGTAGTAGTAGTAGTAGTAGTAGTAGTAGTAGTAGTAGTAGTAGTAGTAGTAGTAGTATAGAATCATCATCAGCTTATAATTTATGTCCATGCAGGACGAAGGCCTCTTCCCTGCGATCTCCAATTACCCCTGTCTTGCACTAGCTGATTATAAGTATTTATAAGGCTTATTGTCTTGTTCTCGTATTTTCCATACGTCGCTGTCATAGTTCTTTTCCGAGCTTCGCGTTGTTGTGTCATACTTTCAGTTATAGTTCGACTGCCCTTCTCCTCCTCTTTCTTTTGTATTCACCTTGCGCCTTGCTGTATGTGCACTCTCCTTTTCAATATGGTTCTTCTTATTGCTTGCTTTTCTTTCTTTTTCCTTATATTCCGCCTGCTGTATTTTTTCTTCTTTTAATGTGTGCGTGGTTCAACCATGGTCAGACCTCATGGGTGTTCCTGGGCATCGTAAATTTATTTATTTATTTATTCAAACCTATAAAGACGCAACATGCACTGGCCAGCTTGAAGAGGAACTGTTATATGCTCTAAGTATTACCTGCACGTACTTCTCAACTTGACTCGATCTCATTTAACTAATATATGCGTATGCTATACTCATGTGCTCTTTGATCCATATTGCCGTCTCCCTGCCTCTTAACGTCACTCCTGTCATTTTCCGTTGCAACGCTGGTTGCGCCGTTTATGGCTTCCTCAAAAGCTTCCTTATTACCCTCCAAGTTTCATCCCCACAGCTTAGTACATTTAGAATCGGCTAGTTGTACACTTTTCTTTTTAGCGATATCGGGAAACTGCCTTGATATGACATGATATTTCGTTCCAAATGCGCTCCGACCAATTTTTAGTCATCTAACAATTTTCTACACTTTGATTCAGCTCCAATAACTACTGTTTGATTCAAGTTTGATAACGTCGTGTGTAATGTCCTCGAAAGACATTTGCGTTTCATTTGATCTGTTTTGCAAGTACATCAGCGCTACGTCCTCGCTAGTCTATAACAGTACTCTGAACTCTCTAAAGGCACACTATCAAACACAGTCATGCGAGGTGTTGGTAGCTTTTCACGTGCCGTCGCGGGCCGTTAGGCATAAAATTCAGCTCAGAACCAGACAGACTCAAGAAAGAAGGCAAGAACACACACACGCGTTCATGACCCAGAATAAACGTCCAGGCCGTGCCGATTCTTTCAACATCCTGCTCCTGATTCAGATAGCTCTACATACGCACATAAGCGAAGTATGTAAATTCCAGCGCCAGGAACTGCCGAACAGAGAGAGAACCTAGCAAAGGCCCCTGGCAAACTCTTTTTACGACAGAACATAGTTAGCTGTTGTAGAACCGTCCACCCAGTTTACACGAAAGGGCACATCTTCATGGTGTCAAAACAGTTATAGATTGAAACACAGTTCCAGACTGAACGTGTTTTGCAAGCGTGATATCTTGCGCAAACTACGTCCGCACACCTTCCCTACCACCCCTTCTCTCTACCATCTTCAAATACAGAGATGTTTTGTTTTCTTTGCAGGGCCTTCTTCCAATAGCCCACGTGCCGGTTCACCAAACAGCGTGCCGTAAGATCACCGAAAAGGCAAAAAGCCTTCAAGAACGGCGGCAATCAGGGGACACTGCTATGGGGGGACTGAATCGCGACTCGTATAGACGTCGTAATTGAAAAAGTCAGCGCAGCCGGCGACGAGGCGGGCTGTCCGATTGAAGGAGACGTGCTCACGAAGCGGACGGCCGCAGCTCGCGCCAAAAGCGAGTGCCGAGGGAACTTTTTGGGGGCTCAAATCTCGGGACCTCCTCGTCGCATATGACGGTATCGAAAATCTTTAATTGCGCCCCCCCCCCCCCGTCCTTATACACAGATGGCCAACGTCTGCTCACTTGCCTCGCAGGGAGTGGTCTACACAAACCTGCAGCGACGTGACAGACAGGGAGAAACGGCAAACGAGAGCGCGGGCAAAGAAAGAAAAGAGACCCCTTTTTCGTCTCGGATGGGACAGATACGACGGCGACCGTCATCAGCTCCGCTGACGAGGAGTACGTTTGAAGAAGAAGGCAGGCGAAAAGAGAGAGAGAGAGAGAGAAAACAAAAACGAGAAGAAGAACGACGATACAATATAGCGTTCCCTAGGCGAGTGGCCTTTAGGAGTTAAAACAACGACGCGGAAGAAAAATAACCTTATTTTCTTTCCGAGGTACCCCGAAGCTTGCTTTGGAGCCATTATGTGAATGACACGGCCTTAAAGCAGGAGGGGCGCGGACGAAGCCATCGACGTACCACACGGCGAGCGAAAAGCGAGGGATACCAGACTAGTATAGGGAAGAGCGGGAGGGGAGGGGGGAGAGTCTGTGAGAACGGTGGCTGGTTCACGCCACGAGGCAAGGAGTGATGATCCGGGTCCTGCAGCTTTGATTGAATTTTCCTTTCATTTACGAGAAACAGAGCGTCGAGGGAGGGGATCGGCGGGAAGATACGGGACATTCTCTATTTCCTTTTTTTTTCTCTTCTTCTTATTCGGGCGATGCATTAAAAGTATCTGAAATTGAAGCTTCATCCGGCGGCCGCCTCGTCCTCCTGACTAATGCGTTTCATCCAACTCGCGCCCCTTGTGAGGGCGAAAGCCGGAGCGTGCCCTGACGCGTGGGCGACAGCCCGGGCCTGGCATTACAATACTTTCCATGTGATATACCCTCTGCATCGAAGTAAGAAACTCGAGGCAAAGAAGGTGGGAGATACGCAGCAATAGTGAGTCCATCGCTTAATTCGCCGATATATATATTCGTACTCTTCGTTTTCATACCATATAGGAGAAAAAAATCAAGGGGATAAATTTAGGATGAGCCGTTGAATTACAGTAAACGACAACTCATCCGTTTCTTTATGGAGACTTGGTGTATTGATAGGTTCATTCTCTTCTCTTTTTCGTTCCTGAGCTCAACATACCAAGCCGTGCACGTTTAGTGCGTGAATCTCAGCAGGGAAAACGCGAATGGCTATACTGACAAAAAAGAAAGAGTTATATGTAGCCTAAAAGTACCGATTTGGCTAGTTCATATTACTGCTTTGGTGTCAGTTGGGTTTCCTGGCGAAAAAAAAAAAAAAGACAGGAAAGTAAAAAAAAAAATAGGATAATTTCAGCGGAGTTAAAGTTGTACTGCACAATGTTGCTACACAGCGGCAATTAAAGTTTGTTGGTGGGAAGACGACGCTAGATATGCGCGGGCGCCTTACTATTGCAAGCTTTGCGACCAACATTTTGTCCCTGAGGCAAAGCCGCAACAGAAGTGCGAGCCGAACTCTATAAGCATGCAAATTATAGTAGACGCTTCAGCCTTTTTTCACTTCGTGAAACCGGAAGCAACCGCCCACAATAGGGCGTTAAAAAGAAGGCCGCTCACTCAACCTAACATAAATTTATATTTCTTAGCTGTGTAGACCTTATTTCTTACTTATTTTTTTAAATGCTTGTCACGCAGCCGGCCCTACGGGGTCCAACTAACAACTAAGCAATCATTTTTGTGATCACTTGACAAACACTTTACCTTCATAAAACGCACCAGTGGAAAAATTTAGCCGGTATGATAAGATGAAAAAAAAAATTGTACAAGGCAGTGTGGCCCGACAAACAGCGTCGGCACGGCGCACATCGCACTATATCCCCACATGTCCAATTAATATTATCATCCTCAACACGAACACGCATCTGCAACGATGGGCTGTGTACGTATACAGTTATTGCAAGTTATTACCCCAATAGACAGCCTTACACCTTATCCGACAGCCCCGCTTGCAACAACTGTGCCTGCGAGAAGACGATCAAGCACCTCCTCTATGACTGTCCCCGTAACAATGAGGCACGCGACTACGCTCGAAAAACTGGGCGATCGCCTCTTGACAGAGGAAAAATTTCTAGGACACTGGTACAGACGGGTCTCGGCAAAAAGTGAAAGTGTCAGTTTATTTTTTTGTCAACTAAAAGTTGGCACCAAAAATTAAGACAACAGGCGAGAAGAACCTAACAAGGTCCCGCTCATGGTAATAGTCCAACCAAGTCAGCTACGTTTGAGCAACGGCCCCCGGTTAGTCAAACGAGCAACGCGCACAAAAATAATTTTGACGTATATGGTGCGCAGTGGAATTAGAAAAGTTTCAAAAGCGTGAATACATTTACCTGCTAGAGAGATGAATTTCCCTAACGAAGTCTCGCTTCGAGGCTTTCATTCTCCATATCTGGTCTGCGAAGCGCTTATTCTGTCACCGAGATTGCGAAATCTTGAAATTTTGTTTCCTGTTTTCCTAATTATATTCCATAATTGACGCCGTTACGACCTTATATTTCGCTTAGCAAGAATAAGCAAATTGCGCAAGGCGGCAGCATAATCCAAGCATAAAAGCGAAGCATTAAATGAATTCGCGCCGAGATTCGTAAGACCGTGCACAGTTAGAAATTCTGGGCGGGTTTTACGTTATCATTATTATGAGGCACGCCATAGTGGGTGACTCCGGATGAATTTCGACCCCCTGGGTTTCTTTAAGTTGCACACAATGCACGGTACACGGGTATTTTGTTTGCATTTCACCCCCATCGAAATGCGGCCGCCGCGGCCGGGATTTGCTGCCGCTGCTTCGGGGTTAGCAGCGCAACGTAAGAATGAAGTTAACGAAAGATTCGCGTAAGCTTGCAGCAAGGTACGGCACATTCTTTTTCCAGCAAGATAATAAAACGCGCGATATCTGATACACGTCAGCACCAAAAGTGCGTCGCGGCGAAGGCGCGCGCTTTTAATTAAGCACTGCTAAAAGTTACAAGTTACTTTTTTTCCCAGAATATTCACACCGAAACAAGAGAACTCGAAGGATGGCCAGCTTTATAATGCTTCCAAGTAATATCCGCACTTAACGCGGTCATTCAGTCAGAAAAGGTATTTTTAAAACTTACCGAGTCCGTTCAGTTAGAAGGAAAAAGAAAGAGGGATCAGTATCAAGCTGTCAGTATAATAGTCACACTAGCAGTGCTAACCTGTTTTGCATCTGTTACTGTTTGCGGCTAAAATTATAAGTGCCACGGGAGAATACCGGTGTATTATTGCGAAGAGCAGCTCCCGTAACACAATCTTGTGGACTGAATCTGCGAACAATACCACCAGATGTGGTGAAAACTAATATATATATATATATATATATATATATATATATATATATATATATATATTTGTCGTCGAGCTCTGTTGGCTGTGCACCATAATACGTCGCTCACTCGATTTACTATGCTACGCAAGCTTGTGCTCTGCCACTAGTCCTATCAAAATGCTGAAAGAGGAATCTCCGGTGTCGCAGAAAGGGATTGTCATACTTCGATGAGACAGGCGACGTGCACTGGCTTCCTCAGTGAAACCGTCAAAGGACCTTGGTCATCTTTTCCTGCTTCAGTGGCGTCACGATCGTGCCAGCGTGAGAGAAAGAAAAATGGTTACAAAATACCGCAGAGGAGCTTTTGAGGCCCAAGTGATTCGCGAAAAATAAGACTTTCAGTTTTAGTGTGACATTAGTGTACTTATGTGACTGGATTTTGTGTTTAACTTAATGCGCCTTTGTGACTGAACTTTGTGTTGCTGTGTTTCTGAGTTGACTTTCAGCATTAGTGTGGTATTAGTGCACTTATGTGACTGGACTTGCGTGTAGGTTCATTCTTTTTTTTCCTTTTTTTTTTCTTTCATACCTCTATGTGAAAAGGAGTAGCCGGCGTCAATTTAAGGCGCCAACATCTCCTAAATACCATATAATAATAAAAAAATAAATATGCGAAATTTCGTAATGATGCATTTGCCAACTGTCCCTAACCAAGATGGCCGCCGTTCCAGCAAGTAGCACTGTTAAACCTGAGAAAGGCGTTTTTGAAGCTTACATGACGTGAGGGAGGTCCGCCATTGTGGTTCGGTCAAACTAGGCGTCTGAAAAAAACTTACTTACGGAATTTCGCAGATATTGGGGCCCCGAAATTATCGTGTTTTACAGTACTTCTCATTTAGGTCACGCGCCTACTTCAATAAAATGGCCAGGGCTGGGACATTCGATTCTCTTCGTTCTCTTCGCTCTGCCCTGTTCTATCTTGACCAGCAGTTGGGGCGATGCTCACGATAACATGCATAGTGGCCACTCCACTTGAAGGTATCATGAACGGCACAAAACGTCGGTTCGAGTTTTAGTTTGCGCCAACACAATCACGGAGGTGCACAAAGAAACCCCTCCCCGCATATATGAAGGCGCGAAAAAGACATCCTTCCATACAGCGTCGTTCTCTGACCCACTACATACGGACGAGCTGTGTTAGAATCGAGCTTCCTCCCGCTAACTACGTCCGGATCGGATAGCGTGCCTTCTAATTACCACTTGCCGGGGATTGCAGCGTGCGCCAATGCGTCGCGTGCGTGTAGTGTTGCGGAAACATCGGAAACATCGCCGAAAGAGAGCAAATGGGACACAGCAACCATGCAGCAAGACGTCGCTGCCGCAGTGGACGCGACGGCGGCGAGATTACCGGGATTTCCTGCAGTTAAGCCGGGCCAGCCTTCATTTCCGACCAAGGGCACCTCGCGAACTCGCAGGAGTCTCTCCGCGTTAGGTCGCTCTCTCCCTCGTGGACTGTTTGTCGCGCTGAGATGTTGCCGGTGGTTGGCCCCTCCTCACTTCACAAGTAGGCCTTTGCGCATACGATGTTTGTGCCCCTTGTTTCGTTTTATTTGTGCCCCGAGCCTGTCGGGCCCTGGTTGCCGTGCGAAGCGAAGAGCGCCCGGTCTGTCGACACGATTGGCACGGCCAATCGATCGCTTGCGCTCTGGTCAGGTATACAGAAAGCGTACAGAGTACGTGTGTTCGTTAAGGGTGCGGGACGGCTTTGGCGAGCCCCGGCTAACGGGCACAACGGCTTGATCCGCGCGCGGTCGGATGCGGAGAGCGGCGGGAATTCGCAGAGAGGTGAAAGGAATGCTCGGATGCAGGTACCGAGCGAGAGAGGGTAATCCGACAGCGTTGGTCGCTCGACGAAAGAGATTTACGCTTCCCTGTTTTGTCCTATTGTGACGGCGGCCGGCGGACAACAAACAGCGGTTTATCCTTTTTAACTTCGTGTTTCTTGCACGCTTTTCGATAGCAGAGCCGCTTCGTCTTAAGGTCGGTATCGCGATGAAGTACGAGTAATTGCAGCATGCCCATAGTAAGGCTGCAGAAAAAAAGAGATTACGTTTTTCTATACAGTAGGTCGAACACGATCGCTACTCAGTATAAGTCACGTTACGCGAACGCCGACTTCGTTTGACCTAACTCCTTCATGATAATGCGGCTACATAATGTGTATTTCACACATCTGTTAAGAAATAACGACTATAGCAGGATGCAGGATAAGAAACTGTCCCTTCTTTCACGCCACACCTCTGTACTACATGGAGGCGCTCGTTTTCCGTCCACGGATACGCGTTCCTGGTGACGTAACCCAGGCTGCTAAACAGGTCTCGTAGTCACGTGGCAAGCACATGCGGTCAATTACAACTTTAACACAGACGCATCCTATGCTATTCGCTGTACAATGTGAGCGTTACACGTATGCATAGATATAGCACGCAACTAGCGCATCATATTTCAGGAACTAGTAATTCTTGGCTCTTGCCAAGAAGTACGTAGTTTGTGCCATCAACCATGGCAGTGGTTGATCGCACATTCTTACACTCCACACCTCAACAAACAAATATAGCGCGACTGTTAGCAAAGCACTCAATTTGCCATTCGAACGTAAAAAGAAAGAAGCGATCTTTATATCTTCCTTTTCTTGTTGTTTGCCACCTAATTAATTATTTATATGTATATCGTTCGGACACTGCGACAAAAACAAGGCGCCACAAACGAATCAAAAGACTTCTACAGTCGCGATATACCCCGCCTCCCATATATCTGCTAAGAACAGAGGGATAAAGTCGATAAGAGGAGGGTTCCAATCAAAAGTAAAAGGAAAAAAAAAGACTATTAGGAAATCCGTAGGAGGCCAAGTGAAACTGAAGTTGGGCCGGTCTTATGACACCTCGGCTGGGGGTAGGGGGTGATTGGGGGAGGAGGCGAGCGTGTGCAATGCCGAATCAAACACACCATCCACTTGCACGACCGTCGCTCTTTAAGTCACGTCATGGATCTGTTGCTTCCTATTAGGCACGAACAGATTCATCAGGCTTAGCGGCAGCCGCCGCAAGTGCGGTGGATCCACTACGTATATATATATATATATATACAGTACGTGAAGGGAAAACCGAATGCGAGGAGTGCTTCCTTATCGCACACAGAGCTCGCGTAACTCGCCGTCCTTTTCCAGGGGCCCACGAACGCACACCACCTTCCGTTGTTTCGTGGGTACTTTCCCCGAACTCATTACTCAAGAAAAAGCCGCACGGATTTGCGCAAGACTCCCACGGAGTCCCACACTGCAGAAGCATATAAGCCCGGACACCCCATCGTCGGACTTGGTTCCCTTTCTCACGACGGGCCGCGACTGGACGCGGCTACGACTTCATTGTTCATACACTACGTGGTGGCCCAGGGGTGCGACTGTGCACGGACTCTTTCTCGATGTGTGGTCGCGTTCTGTGCGCTCTCGGCCGCACCACTTCGGCTGCATTTCGATTGCCCCTCAGCCAGGAAACCCCAAAAGTTCGCAAGCTAAACGTATGGCACCGAGGAATCTGAATGATGCGCTGATCGTGAAGCAGCACTGCTACATCGTGAATGTAATCCAACGCGCATTTTCTCCTTTCATTGGACATACTTACCTGGCTTTCTCGCATAATACTTACCAGCAAGAACAAGACCTGTCGGCATAAAATTCCATGCCCACCTGGCACGACTATGGCGACTATGGCGGTCCGGGGCTGAACGCGACGTCACGTGTTCGATTCGTGGCCGTGGCTGCCGCACTCTAACGGGAGTTGATTACGAACGCTCTCGTGTACAGCGCTTGCAATGCGAGGTGAACGCTGAGAAATAAATTTTACTTGTTGATGTCATTTATCTTGACTTCAAACAATGATCGCCATCCATCTTGAGTGCAATTCCTTTCATTAAAACTCTGCAATCGCTACTTTCCTGTGAAAAATGCAATGGTTATGCTGATTTGCGCATGCCATAAATAACCTGAAAATACCGACAGCGCAGCGTATAAAAAGGAAAAAAAAAAGAAAGAAGAAAAATTAACGCAACATAGATGACCATTACTGCTTGGAGACGAGGTATGAGCCAAAGCGTGCAAACATTTCTCTCAGAAAAGGTGGTCAGTTGTCATCCGGTGTCGCTCAGAGCGTGTGTGACTGTTTCGGGACGTTCGTTACACCACGCGTTTTTCAGAGACACAGACCCTCGGACCATGGCCCCACGCGTGGCAAGCTTACAAAGCGACGCGGGCATTGAAATCTATGGCTATGGCTATAGATTTCTATGGCTTATGGCTTATGAAATCTATGGCTTATGAAATCGACTGGACTGAATGACTGATTGTAGGCGTGATGGACAACCGCAACGTGTTCAGATTGCTGGTACCTTCCTTCCTCCCTCTCCTTGGTTCCTTTTCATGCCCTAACCCACCTACCACCGGACGGGTGCCTCGTTCATCTCCCTGCCTTTCATTCCTTCTTTTCCTCTTCCTTTCGTTTTACTACACCACGTAGTTTTATTTCAAACCGTCATGTGCAGCACATTTCTTTTGCAACATTGTAGCGGCAAACATTTTCCCTCCACACCTGCGTATTGACTTTGAAAACGCTGCGTAATTAGGAACGTGCCGAAGAGGCAATTTTTTTTTTTTACTCGAGCCTTATACATTCCTGAACCCTGGAAATATTGCCCTTTGCGCGCTGGCGTGGGCCAGCATTTGCGAAACAGAAAGGTCTGCGGTGTGAAAGATTAGAAGCCGCGGGAAGAAAAACAAAGAAAATAAAATAAGCCAGGGCCACATTCATATTCAGCCGCGCGCCGCCTTTCCGGCGAAAGAAAAGGGACCACCACCATCTGCGGTCACACGCCACGTCAACGTTCTGCAGCCGCCTTTGTAATACTTTTTTTCTTTCTCGCTCTCTCTCTTTCTGTTTTCAAACGCAGTCTGCGCGCGCTCGCGCGGGAATCGCTCCAGAGGGCCGTTTTGCTGATACGACGCATTGAACTTTCCGCGCCGCCTCAGCTAGCGAGCGACGCGCCAAAAGGGCTCATTCTCCATTCCGCTCAGCAGGGCTTTCACCGCATGCCCCGCACCGACGCGCAGTTCGTGGTTTGTGTGCCCAACGAGCAAACTCGCGAAGCCCAATACGCTTCGAAACCGCGAGGCGCAACTTATTTTCCGAACCGACAAAATATGCCTCTCATTGTGTGTACAACGCGCGGTCGACGAACCTATACGCAGTTGTCTGCGGGAGAGCGCTCCCGCGGCCCGGGCATGCACTGGAGGAGGTTCGCAGCTGCGAACGTTCTCAGGAAAAAACTGAGGTTGCGACAACTTTACCAGTCGCTACTACACGTCGTCTTGGTTTTAGCAGGCTCTGAACAGTGAGTACAGTGTGATACGCTTGCTTGAGTACTGTAGCACGTCTCTAGAACGAGCGACTCGACTTGTGTAACGAAGCATTCCGTATGTACAGCCTAATTCCTATTTCTCACGTGTTTATGAGAACTGAAAGTTAGGCGAGTTCGTAGCGCGAATTCATGACTGGCCTAACTGAGTTTAGGTATGGTATGGTAAAACTTTATTACGGTCCCTCGGAACGCACGTCAGCACGTAGCGGGTCGCTCCCACGTCGGTACAGAAAGGCCGAGCCTCTCTGCTGCGTCGCAGGCCCGCAGTAGTGAATTTTGTCTGGAACGAACGTTAGCTCGAAGTTGGCGGTTGTATTGTCTTCTCTTCCGCCTTCGTCTGACTGGCTCCATAGACCAATGTTTTGATACGTATTGTCGACGCCCCTATACAGGGTGTTTTACTTAACTTGGGCCAAACTTTAAAAATATGGAAATTCTGGCCCAGGTTCTTCACTATAGTGCTCAAACAAAATAAAACAATGGCTTTGCTGGGCACCCGCATAGGTCAATCCGTAATGCAGGACTCCTGCAAGCAAGGGAAGCTTGTATTTGGCTTCGACTCCTCCCTTAGCGCCATGGTCTCCCTCGACCAAGCGAATCGACCGAAGCAACAATGCCATTCCGATACCAGCCCTGCTTGCTCTCGGATTTGTCGAGCTGTATGTTCAAGAGAATGTCGAAGTGGCCTCGAGGAACCTTACATTATCGACCACTCAGCCTCTCTTCCTTCTTGTCAATTTATCTATCTATCTATCTATCTATCTATCTATCTATCTATCTATCTATCTATCTATCTATCTATCTATCTATCTATCTATCTATCTATCTATCTATCTATCTATATCTATCTATCTATCTATCTATCTATCTAAAATACGTTTGCTCTAAACAAACAATTGCTGTGTCTGCACATACTTTGCAAATCCCACGTCTTTCTTTCGACCATTAGACATTAAAAAAGACAGTAATTTATATTGCGTCATGCAAAACCAGCTAGCCCCAAGATGTAAGCTTTATTGACAAAACAAAGTCGCAAGAGCCCATGTGGCGCGGCTCTTGCGTATAAGGTTGGCCCGCAACTTGAAACACGTGGTTAAAGGCGATGTTGCCGCTCTCTGTGGGAGTGCTATAGGTCGCGCGCGCAAGCGCCCTCCGGCACCAAGTTGCGCATGCGCGCATAGTCGCTAGCGCGAGTGCCCTCTGATCGTTGACCGGTCGGTCGCGCCAGTCGATCGCATCGCGGCCCCGTGGGAACGGGAAACGCCGTCTCGGCGGGCTCGTTTTTCCGCACGACAATCCAGCAGCGTGCATTAATCCCCGCCAGGCGCCGTGCGCGCTGCCAGTTCGGTGGGGGGTCCTCCTCGACCCAGCAGCGTCTTCTTTTCCCGTCCCGTTTTTGTGCTGAACTGGTGAGACAGAAGCGAGCGCCTAACGAGGTTTCATAAAGGTCATGAAACCGCGACGCTTGCAAGTTCGCAAGCGCAATATCGGGATTCGCTGTTGGGCAGGTTGGTAAATGCTATATTTAGAACGAAAACAGATATACCTAACGGGACAACAAGAGACAGAACAGCGACTTAAAGAATCACTGAACATTCGATACCCTTATCTTTGCATGATACGTGATACGTGAGGAGCACTGCGCATGCGCTGACAACCGCGCAGATTAACGTGATTTGCGTAACAACATGGCAGCGTCTCCACCCCGTCCTGATCGGCCGCTTCCATCCGAATTCACGCTATCTACTGCTCTCCGCCGTGACAGCAACAAATAAATGGTAAAATCAGCCATAGTTTAGTCCCACCTCATGCTGAAGACAAAATATTAGGTACGCTTTATCGCAATTATTGCGATCGACTGTGTCATTGCCGTCCACTACGGCGTGCCTCATAATCAGAACTGAGTTTGGCACGTAAAACCCCAGAAAGAAAGAAGACTGTTTGATTTAACGCCGCAAAGCATGTACAGGCGACATCGAGCCGGAAAAGTGTTTTGGTTTCCACCTACCAGATGGCGCCACAGCATCACCGTTCGCGATCTGTCGACGATGGGGAACGCTTCAAAAGCTTAATTCTTCACTGATTCGATTCTACGCTCCAGCATGATGAGTGATGACGGTGTGCGAAAACACTTGTCTCTCGCTATGTCTGCAACGGTACCGGACCTAACGAGTATTAAGTATCGCGGTGACATAGAACGCAAAGGTAAAGCTCTCGATTATGCCTCGTATACCAAAAGTGCGGTAACATTTGTTAAAGGTGCAAGTTTCGGCGGATAAGTTGCAGGCTTGGTTGCTTTTTGGTTATTTTTTCGTTAGATCTGAAGGCAGCAACGATGTTAATGAATTATGCCGGGGAAGTTTGCAACTCACTTAACTATTTAACCGTAGCCCCTGGCGTCGTGTCATATGCTTTGTAACACGGCGTCTGGCGCCAGAGTTAAACATTGTTAGCTCCCGTAACTTTTAGGCAAGGTACAAGTTTGCGCTAGTTGACAAGGTAATTAACGAGTACCGTTTACTCCGATTACTGTAAACTTTAGGCCTCACAATAATTTAGATTTTATGCTATCATTTAGAGCAAATTACAGTTAATTATGACATACTGTCATTATTTATGGCAACCATTGTGGTTATATATAAGAAATGCCAGAATGTGTGTACAGGTACACAATTTACTGCGTATAGAAGGTAGGAGGGCGCGTAGATATGCGTAGATATGTCGTTGATGGTGCGTATCCATATTTACAATTATTTGCACGCTGTTACTCGTATCCTCGTCGCCCGGAGGGCCGTGAAAGTGAATAATTTATAGCAGGGTGTTAAACCGACCCGGCGTCACCGGGGCACTAAGTCAAAATTCTGTTTTTCTTCGTTTCGACAGTATTATTCAATGAATACGAAATATGTTAATATTAAATACGAACCTGTGAGCCTGCTATCGTGCTGACGTCTGTGATGTAGCGCTTGTGCCTTGTATGCTTTCTGATTTGGAACCAGCTCATTTTTTTTTCATATATTCTTTTTCTCTCTCTCTCTCTACAATGTTACCCTACAATAATGCCCTCTCTATCTCTACAATGTAATAGTTACTTTACAATAATGCCCTTGTGGCGCTGTAGGTACTTGTATAAATAAGTAACGAAAAGAAATATAGAAATATTACTTGCATATGAAATATGAGGATCTTTCATGAGCAGTAGACAAAGGCGTTTCCAAGTATAGAACGAGAATAAAGCTTGAAATACATAAGAAAACAACAACAACAACAATAACAAAAGGCGACTTGATGAGCTATTTAAATTTAACTTCATCGCATTGTAAGGCTGGTAAATCATCGAAGTCACGGAACGCATTGTATCAATCAGGGCACATTCTCAATGCGCTGACATTGCATGACGGTAAAAAAAAAAAACAAAAAAAAAAAAAAAAAAAAAACGCGAGACAGTCAAGCCGTCATGTCCAACTACGTGAGCTCTCTGGGCTCGCGCTTGTCTCTCTCTCTCTCTCTCTCTTTCTGTAACATTTTATGGGTGCCCCAATAAAACGACGATAACTCGCTGTCACGGCAGTTTTCGCAGCGAAACTCACGAACACCCTCGACGCGCGACGACAGCTTCAGTCGGATGAGTTCTCTCTGCTCTCTTATACAGAACGTGGCTTCATCCCTCTAATATAAATACACTTCTTTTTCTATACATTCTCTCTCTCCCTCCGCCTTTTTTTTTTTTTGACAGTGCAATGCTAAACGAAGGAAGGTTCCTGATTGGATTGCAGTGGCGCCAGAAATTGCAGCAACCTAACTATACCGTTATACTGTTCCGAAACATTTATTTATGGAGCGCAGCTGTCGCTTTGTTTTTTCCACCGTTGCTTCAGTCTCAGTTCAAGTTAAGTGGTGGGCATCATTTTTTTTATAACTGTAAATAGTGCTGACGAAAAAGGAAAAAAAGACAAGAAATGTATTGCCTCGTTTACTCTCTGCTTCTTCTTTTTTTTTTCGCTCTCTCATCCTACGCAGCACTCGTTATGCGCAGTGTACGGTCTAACGGGCTCTGTCGGCGTTGCTGCTTCGAAGTGAAATACAAAGGCCTGCATTGCTCCCTTTCTAATGACAGAAACAGAGAAAAGGGAGCGAGAGACGCCGGATTTTCATACCGGACCACTTAACAACTTCAGCTTCAAGTATTTTACCAGTAATCTGTACTCGCGCAAGTGAAGGCTGCAACGGAATAAGAAGCTGTACGTAGTTCGCTGTACCGCGGTTAAAGTAAGCAAATCCGTCTCTGGCGTATACGCAATTATCTGGTATTTCTGCAAATTGCGGTTCACGTGCGAGAAATTTGTTTCGAACTGCGGCTATACAGTAAGGCTGCAATGCGCAGCTGAGCTCCACAAAGCATGTAGGAAGGAAAGAAAGACAAACAGAGGTAAAGAAGAAAAGAAGACAGATTCGTTAGGTAGTTTCGAAGTTTTGTTGCGCGGGTCTGAGAGAGAAAAATGCGACAAGAAATAACCAGCCCATCGAAAAGAACAAAACAGAGCAAACGAGCTTAAACAAACAGGCCTTTTCGAACCTCTTGCCACCTCCCCACCTTCCCCCTTTCTATCTCTCTTCTTTTCGTCCGGGAAAAGTTCGTATTGCACTTCTTTTTTAACACGAAAGCAGCAGAAGAAGACGCGGTGATCTTCTACCACTTCCGCGCTTTTATATAATCCAGGATTAATAGTCAGGAAAGCGGAACGTAATTGCGGGCGAACACCGCGGCGCGACCTCCTATCCAGCTCACTCGTTAGCATACACTCGAGGTCTAAACACTGGCCTGACGGCATTTGCTTTAACAAGTCTGGCTCGTTCACGCGCTCGCTCGCGACCTGATATATTTTAACCGGTGCGCCCCGTTGCTTCGTGAGTATATGGCGTTTCTTGGTTCTTTCTTTATCTCTTTCTTTTCCATACCGCGAATACCTGATCCATCATGTGTATGCGCGCACTCGCTGGTATACGCCCCCCTTCTTTCCAAGCAGACCACTTCTTTCGAGAGTCTGCTGCTGCGGTTGATGTGCTCCAGCCTCTATAGGCGGCCATTTTGCGCCCCTTAAGACTCTCCCCAAGATCCGAGCACTTTTCCGGCCGGCTAGACACGACGCGGGCTGCTTCTTCGCGGCGCTATCCGTGCCGGATCCCTCTAAAGAGGATTTACACACTCCTTCCGCGGAAGCTCAACACATCCTCCCTTTCGAGTTAGCTCGCTTCCCCTTCCCCCTCCCCTCTCCATACAAGCACTTTACGAGTACTGTACGGCTGATGTGTGGCTGGGCTTTACAGCGTATAAAAAGCCAGGAGTCCCGAGGAAGCGGCGAGCGCGCTCACCGGCGCAGGAGGCGGCAGCGCGGAGATGCCTCAGCGCGTACAACCTCGCGTACGCGGCCGGCTTTACCGACGCTGTTCCGCTGCTTTTATTATTAATTTTTTTTCGCTTGCCACGGTTTATTGTTTCTCTTGGGAAACGTGTTCTAAAGTGATAGAAGAGCAGCGGTGCCGAGAGTGTCTGTCTCCCTCTCTCTATTTCCGTGGTCGGCGCGTTCACTTGCTTTTTTCTCTCTTTTTCCTAATTTAGGACAAGGCATATTGGGTAAGACAAGACAACACGAGACAGACAGACAGACAGGCAATGGATTATTCAATTGATTGATCCACTTATTTATTAATCGAATGTACTGCAATGAACGTCATGGCCTTCGAGAGAATTCTTGACTCATCTCCATTGAGAAGCTAGTGAATAAGTGTCCCATATTCACCACATCACAAAGACCAAAGAAAGGCCGTATTCGTACCACTGCGACAAGGCCCGATAGAAGGACCTCTGTTTCCGTACTGCCCCTCCAGATGGTAGCAGCCTTCTGATCAATTGATGCGAATCAACTTTCAAAGTCACAAAGTTAACAGAGTTAACAAGATGTCTCATTGCAATGTTCACACTAAGGGACCTCTTTCTGTGTACCTTACTCCCTATGTAACCCTAGCATGATTGTGTTCAGTAAACTCAAACGCAAAGTCGATGGAAACCAGAAGGACGAAGTTTAGGCAAATCCATGTACCGACCATCATTCCCACGCTTGCTGAACCGCCATACTAGCACAGCAGCTTCCGTAGACACCACATTTCCCTCTAGCGCTTTTTGATGACGATGTCTTCTTAGCTGACTTCTCACGGGTTTGGCCTAAGTGGGATCTGTGTATCTTGTAACCACTTCCAGAAAACAAAAGAACCTCTCGCGCGTCCAGATCATCGTAGCGAGTCGTAAGATGTGTCAAAATGTACTTCAGAACGAAATGCGAGAATTAGTCGCAGTGCAGTTAAAGTTCACAGTACGGGCGTCAATCAGCGCTAATACAGTAAAAAATTAACCACATTGCACCTATACCCCTGGAAAGGGATGCATCCGCCGTAGATATAGACATGCTGAGGCAAAGCCGCCATACAGTACACTTTTTGGAAATGGAGCGAGTTCGCTCGGGTTAAGCAGGGCCCACCTCTTTGATGGGCCCACCTGGCCTCTCGATAAACAAAAAAGGAAAGGGTCAATAAAGCGTCGACGCTAAGACGACGTCGACGTAATTGCGCGTGAAATATGATAAGAATAAGATATGAAATAAGTTAATAGTTACACTGCAAAAGAAGATAAAGAAACAGAATAACCAACATTTATTCATCCAATCTTTCGAAACACCCTGTACTTCGACCTTGTCTTCTTTAGCGTCGACACTTCGTTGACCTTTTTTTTTTATTTTTACGGAACTACTAAGCACAAGGCGTTTGGGCGGGCAGACGTTCTCTCGTCTCCACCATACGAACCCACCGCACCCGCACTCGCATTTACGAATTGAAGACGTGTAGCATCATACCCTCTCTTCTCTCCTCCTCGCCGCTGCCTGATTCAGCCTTCCACCCCAGCGTTCTTGTTGTGCTTGCGCTCTTCCGCGGCCGGCGGCGGCGCGTTCGAGGAGCGGCATCGAAATCGATGGGTTCCCTGGATATGGCGTGCGCTGGCATCTGCCGCCGCGATCGCCGTCTGCCAGCGACAACTGCCGCACAGACAAGCGCCGTACAAGACGCGAGTGCTGTCGTTGTCTCTCTCTCTCTTCTTCGCGACGCTCAAGGTGGCATCGCGTCGTCTTGACGACGAGGGGGACCACGCAGCACGCGAATAATTGAAGCCCACTGTCGACCAGGCACACTTCGCGCGCGCCTCTATGCCGAGTTGCTCGAAGACCCTCACCGGGACAATAACAAAGAAAGGAGGGAGAGGAAATGTAGCCGGCGATGTCTCGTGATAGCATACTTGGGAAAAACGACCGTTATTTCGAGAAGATAGAGTGATAAGGTGGGGTGAATATGTTCGCAATTTCTAATGTTAATCGAATGTCACCTGCTTTGCATCGAAGCGCGCCCGCTTAGTGTATTCGATGTTGACTTTCTTTCGAGGATTCGATTGTAGGAGGAAGTATGGGGCGATTACCATGGTTGGAGTCTGCGTGTCACGGAAGAAAGTTCAGGCATGTATGGTATACCAACTTCTTGAAGTGTCCGTTGTAAGACAACTGAAAACTGTCATTACTTTTTTGCCTCTTTACTATAATGTACAAACTGTCTACTTGAACAGCCGAGATGCATGGCTCAGTGGTTATGGCGTTTTCCCTGCTCAGCATCAGGTCGCGGTTTCAATTCCCGGACGCGGCTGCCGCATTCAGACGGGAAGTGAACTAGAGAAACGATCGTATACTTACACTCAGATGCACGTTAGAGAACCCCACGTGGTCGAAGTTAATCCAGAACTCTCCATTACTGCGCCCAGAACAGCATGTGCGTCGCTTCGGGGCGTTATACAGCATAACTTGGTTTGAACTGATTTCTACATAGTGTTCGTTCAGTGACGGAAAGAAACCAGTTATTTTTTATATTTTCCGCAGCTTTTCCTCTTGACATTTATTTTCATGCGAAGCGTTCTTCTTCGAGTTCTGACACCCGCCGTGGTTGCTCAGTGGCTATGGTGTTGGGCTGCTGAGCACGAGGTCGCGAGATCGAATCCCGGCCACGACAGCCGCATTTCGACGGGGGCGAAATGCGAAAACACCCATGTACTTAGATTTAGGTGCACGTTAAAGAACCCCAGGTGGTCCAAATTTCCGGAGTCCCCCACTACGGCGTGCCTCATATAATCAGATCGTGGTTTTGGCACGTAAAACCCCATATTTTTTTTTCGAGTCCTGACACTTTTTGGCGGGCGAGTATGTCTCGCCATTTTCGTGGACTGATCTCGCGGTGATCGTACAGTCTAAAATAATGTACCACAGGGGCGACTGTGTGTGTGCCACTGGGTTATAGATTGTTTTAAATCGTATATCTTGCCATTACAAACATTACGTCGTACTTATGTTAAATATAAACGCTACAGCTCATAAGCTCTACATAACCGTTTGCTGCACAACAGTTTCATTATTCATGCAAGAGTTGCCTACAAATTACGAATGATTCGCATTATGTACACGTCAACTACAATTGAGTCTGCCAAGTTTTTCTTATTTTTGGAGCACAAGAACAGTCGCTGTTCATTTTTCCCATATTCGTACTAGGTTCGACATTCTCGCTATCCAAACTCCTCCCCAATTATCCTTTTCAATGACGTGGCGAAAAGCAAAACTAGCCCCGCCCCCCGTTTGTTTTCTTTTTATATTTGTGCTCTCGTCCTGACACGCAGAAGACTGCTCTGTCTGTCCGGCCAGCCAACGCAGCCACGTACTAACGGACCGTGGCATTTCGTAAAAGCGTTTTGCTTATCTGAGAACTCCTACATTTTAGTGCATTATTATAAAGAGAGAGAGAGAGAGAGAGATGTTACTGAATAATAACAGAGTGCTATCAGTTTAAATAAGCTGAAACTTATCAGTGCGACTGAATTATGCCTTCTTTTTCTTTTCTCTTCTTTCCCCCTTATCGCGTGTGTTCTCACTACGTCATTAATGTAGTCGTTCGCTCGTGTTTATTGGGTGAAACATTAATAGGCCGCCTGTAGAAAGAGTTGTTGTTTCTAGGCAACGTTCAGGAAACACGAATTAGTTATTAATGCAACCTATACACTCGGAAACGACCTGCTATGCGTGCAAAGAGATAGAGAGATATCCTTCAGCTGAACAATATCGTTAGGCACGGTTGGAGATCAGAAACCTCTTTCATGCGTGCGCCATTAGCAGGCTGCCCAATCATAGCATCAAATTTTCTTTTAAAAGCAACATTATCCCCCGCTACACTATAGTCCCTGAGGCAGTGCATTATCCGTTCCACCCGGCAACCTCCGAACGCCATGAACTTGTAGCGCACGCACACGAAAGAGATGGACTCCCCCCCCCCCCCCCCCCCGCCCATCCCTCTTACCTCTCACTCGGCTTAAAACTAGCGCCCCCTATTTTCGAAGACTTGTTGTTATTGTTTTCTGTCTCTCCATCGCTCTGACGAATTCGTGGCGCGCTAACTCGGCGCACGCGGTACAAGTTCGGTGTTTTCGAAATTCTATGGGAGGTTGTAACTCCGCAGGTGTGTGTGCGGCTCTCGCAACTATACAGTTAGACGTCAGGACAAACGCGGCACTGTTGAGAAAAAAAAAATCGCGTTCGAAGCTCATCGCAGTTGGTCGCTTCGCTATACGAGGTAACGGCGCGTACAAAGAGCGACTCGAAACGTTCACACAAACGCGTGCGCTCGCGTGTTAGAGCGATAGACAGATAGCCCGAGGGGGAGGGGGGGGGGGGGGGGAATGCCATTCCGAGGCGAAGCGGGTAATTAGCTACCTTGCCAACCGGGGATCCGTCAAAACGGGCGCGTGTATGGAACACGTTTCTCCCCTTTTCGTTTTGAGTGCGACGTTCTAATCTTTCTTCTCGTTTCTTTCGTTTCGACTGACTCGCCTCCGCGGGACACTGAAAACATGGCCCGGGCCAGCGTAGTTGTACATATACTGCGGAAAAAAAGAAAAGAAAAAGAATAAACGCCGCTTTTGTGGGGAGCTATAAATCCCACGCCGAGGTCGTTACGACGACGTCCGAAGTACACGCGCATTATGAAGGGCTTCAAAAAAAAAAAAAAAAAACTAAAATAAACACGCGCAAGCTGCGCCGTGTTTCGCCCCGTTCGCGCCGCTGGCTCTTGCGCGTTTCGGGGCTTAAAACCTGCGCCCTTACCTTATTTTGCCTCGGCAACCCTGGTAGTGCGGAGTTAGTGAGAGATGCCGCAGTATGTACGTATATGTATATATATATATATATATATATATATATATATATATATATTCCCTCCATTAACGGTGAGGCCAGCTCGGCTTTGGGAGAAAACGTCGTTGCCCGGAGTCGGAAATAAACTGGATGGCTCCGAGCTTTATGTACTTCGCTCTGCGCGCCCGAGCACGCGGCAAACGCGAGGAAAACGTCGAACAGTCGACGGCTCGCGGAGCGGGCGGGGAGGGGGGGTCTAAAAAGTTACCGGTCTGTTTCCTCCCTGACACGCAGCAGGTCGGGCTCACAGTTAATCTTCCGTCACGTGGTGCAGCCGCCTACTATAGTAGACGAGCCCGCTCGGCCTCTTGCGGGCCCGCGAGTCGGTGTAACGGGCATCGCCTCCGGAGGTGTTAAACCAGGAACAGCCATGATGAAGAGGGCCATCGTGTGTGACAGGCGGCGCGCTCGTGCTCCCCCCCCCCCCCCCCCTCCCCCCGCCTTACTGTCGGCAGCGTGCGAAGACTCTTCTTGGCATGAGCCGATGCGCGGGTATTCAGTGTTGGCGCGATCCACCAGACAGGCGCCTATAATTTTTTCGACCTCCGTTTTCTTTCCGCACTCTTCTCTCTCTCTCTCTCATTTGCGACTACACTCGAACCCGGATATAGCGAACCCACATATAACGAATTATTGTGTATGTGGAACAGCTGTGAAATACCCTTGAAAATTTTCGTACAAAAGGTTTATTTTACATATCGAATTACCTATACATCTAACTTTTGTTTCTGATGCCCTTCAGATTCGATATATCCGGGTTGGACTATTATACGTATTCGCTCATGAGTTCCCGGCCTGAAGTGGTGGCTCCCGGAGCCACGTTGTTAGTCTACACGACACGCCTGCAGGGCTAGGAACACTGAAGTCACGTGGTCGCAAAGATCGTCGTCATTCCCGTCGGAATAAGCACTCAAAGGACAGCGTTAGTACGCGATAATATATGGTAATGATATTGAAATATAGGCACCAAACTGAAGACGCCTTTTGTTCCTAAGAAGTTCTTCGTCTATTGGCTGGCCGAATGCTTTTATATATGACTAGTTACATACTACAATATACATTCGCTATCGTGATTCGACGACGCATGTTCTTACGAACTTTTTGAGTGTATGAGCATGCGTCGAGCACTGTTGTTGCAAAGGTTATTAGAGAGCGGTGTTGTTACCAAGCTCTAACATATTTAGAGCGCTAAATAATGGATGCACGACTCCACAACACACTGGACGAACTCATAGAAGCGCAACAAACATCCCAGGTGGAACGACTAACCAAAACCAAAACAGGACGGCATATACTACGCAAGCTAGGAATGAATTGCCACAATCAATACGGGGAAAAGAGGACGATAACGAGAGAAATTCGCGACAAACTCCTAGTAACAAATATACCCAAGAACATGCATCCCGTTTACAACAAGGGCAGACGCACGAGTAGAGCAGAGAAAATGATCCGAAGCTATGGCTCAGACGACAGAGCATCCTTCGTAGACGCGGCTGAATACCCACACAGAAATAGCTACGTGGCAGTAGTCGTAGATCACACCCAAAAGCACCTTACAAGCGTGCCAGTTAATACCAAACATTCCGAGACAGCAGAAGAGGTAGCCATTGCACTAGCATTGGTCTCCACAAACGCTCAATACATAATTAGCGATTCTCAGGCAGCCATTAGAAACTATGCTAAGGGTAGGATCTCTCCTGAGGCGTGGCGCATCATCATAGTCAACAAAGCAAAATTCTCTAACGCAAAAAAGAACGGCAGGCAATTGCTCTGGTTCCCAGCACATACGACTCCAGGCATTCACGCGATCAACCCCAACGAGGTAGCACACCGCGAAGCTCGAGGTCTTACTCGCCGAGCTGAGCAAGGAGTGACTTCTATCGGTCAGGGGAACGCGGAGGAAGAGATCTGGAGAGAAATAGACAAATTAACAAGATTTAGCGATATTACAAAATTCTATCAAAATCAGAGGCGAATATTACCACCGCCTCACACTAAACTGAACAGAACTGAGTCCGTTGCTTGGAGGCGATACAAACAGAAACCTATGTGAATCCCGTGCAGTTAAAGACTTTCTACCGCGAGATATACGCCAGCGAGATATACGCCAGCGATATATGCAAGCTATGCAAGTCTGCTAGAGCCACCCTTCAACACATGTTGTGGGGATGTAAAGTATATCAAGAAAAAATGGCAGTCTCCCCGGAAAATCTACGGGCGCGGTGGTCGGCCACGCTACTCAGCTCAGAACTCCTAGACCAACTTTGGGCCGTCCAGCGAGCCATGGATGCCGTGCGGGAGCAACAGCTCCCAGTGGCCATCTAGGCGGCCCCAGGCCCGGGTCTCCCAATCGCCGGATTTCAAATAAAGTTATGTCACTCACTCACATGAAGAAGACAGGATAGGTCTTCTTCCTGTTGTGTGTTCATTTTCCTTTCTTCCTTTTTTTTCTTCTCTATTTCTTTTTTTTTGCGCTGTAAATATGTCAGAATACCGAATCCAACAATCACAGCTTTCTTTTTAACTCCTATACTTTCCTTGTCTTTTAGCGGAGCAAACGGGTCAGACTACTGAAACTGACTACCAGGCCAGCTTTCTGCCTTAGTTATCAAGCTCCTCTAGAATACTTCCAGGGGATCTGGCTTTGAGGGTGCACACGTGTTTTCTAGCTGCCTCTGTGCCGCTACGCTTCATTATTTTCTACCTCACCGCGGTACATCCCAAATGTTCGTGGAACCTCCCTAACCAACGAAGGACAACTGAAACAAACAGTCCGTCACTGTAGTTTGGAGAAAGGGGGGGAAAAAAAGGAAAGTAAGGTCGGCAGAAGCACTTCGCGTGATTAAGACGTCCCCTACTGATGTTCCTTGGAGCGAAAGGTAAGCCTAATGCCCACGGAGGTAAAAAAAAAAAAAGACGGATGGAACCACCACGCTGTACGGTGACCAGCGGCCCAGCAGACGTGACTTGTGGCATTCGATCGGTCCTGGCGCGCCTCCGTTCCGCCCGGCTAAGTCCTGGAAGCCCAACGAAATAAGGTAAGCCGGCTGTCAGCTTGAATCACAAAGTGATGTCACGTCGCCTGCCCGCGTTTGCGCAATCAGCGCGACCGACTTGTGTGTGCGCTGCTGATGACCACGGAGATCTGGAGGCGTCCGGCAGAAGCCGCCAAGGCGATGGAACGACCAGTGTCTTAATAAAAAAAATATATGACCGCACACAGAGCGCGGCCAGTCCATGGACACAGCTTGACACCGTGCAAGAACAAGGCGGATGGACTTATGGCGAGCGCCCTGCTCAGTCGCTTCTTTTTATCTACTTTCATCGCCTCTTGCAGCGTAGTTCTCACAGCCGTATATAAGATAGACAACTTTCTCGCCTTTGCTAGGCGGGAAGCGAGTGAACACGATGCGGAAAATAACTTCGGGGGCGTAATGCAAGAAAATGTTGCAATCCCGCCGGGCAGACAAGGCTCAATAATCGGGGAAGCCAGAGACGTAATCCGTTGTCGAGCGCGAAGGAAGAAAAAAAATGAATAAAACCGCCTGCCTTCGACGTTAATACAAAAGCTGGCCTCGCTGGCGTCACCACCGTGGCGTCGCTGGCACACCGTGGGGTGCCAGTTGCGTCCGAAATAACAGCCAGTGAAGCGGCGATCCGCGTTTCCCAACTCGTAAACCATGGCCGCCTGTACATGACAGGAGCTCTGAGCTCAGTCCGAACAGGCAGGACGAGCTGAGTCGTTCCGTACGCCCTACGTTGCAGTCGCTTGATAGAGTTGCGGTACGGCGTGGCGCTCTTCGTATATCATAGCCGGCGCAACCACGTGCCCTTGGCGGTTAAGTAAGTCGCACCGTGCCTATGCGTGGCCGAATTTCGTAAGATAGTTTCGGATTTGCGCGCGCACGCGATTTCGGACCGCTTGCGATGAGCTTCTTTCTTTTTCTCTTTACTTTTTTTTTCTTTCTTTCTCCTACCTTCGCGCACGTGGCATGAAAACATGAAGGCTTCGTTCGATGATGATGACGTTGATGATACTTCAAGAAATAAAAGATAGGAGTAGCAATTAGAAAAGACAGCCGCGTGCCTCGTAGTAGAGAGAGAGAGGCAGGCGCCAGGTTGACCTGGCTGCACGATGGTTTGCTACCCTACTACGCTAGCGGATGGATGAAAGGAAGAAGGAGATGAATAAAAATTAACGCGGGGAAAATTTACGGTGAATAAACTAGGTTGTAACGCGGTCAGTTTACGAAAATGAGGATTACAACGGCTTAGTATTGTATAATGTCACTTCGAAGACGAAGCATTATTGTTGGTGTTTAACATCTCGGATATACACAGTGTACTGTCAGTGCGAACAAATGCCAATTAATTTTCACAACGAGATGTTTTTATAACGTGTACTTGAGTATAAGTTCTCCTCTTTATTATTTATTTAATTTCTGTGCCACATTTAACAAAACGGAGTCGCTCCAGCCGGGATTCGATACCGTAGCTTTCGTGCTCAGAACGCCATCCACTAAGTCAACGCGACGGTTTTCTTGCCGCCTAAATGTGATCGATAAGTTGGCACCGTTCCTGCAGTGCATCCGAGAATATCGACTGTTGTAAGGCTAGGAATGGACAGGGACTCGTCGAGGCATTACGTGATCAATTCATATACTGCGTTGTCGAGTAAGTGGCGCAGGATCTTAATCACGTGCGTTCGCCCTAAAGAAACCGTCTGCCTTCCGTATACAACAGCCGCATTTGTCATTTTTGTGGAGTGATTGATTGATTCATGGGGTTCAGAGCGAGAAAGAAGTCATAAGGCAGAGGCAAGGAGGTTGACCAGGCTGAGCCCTGTAGGCTACACTGTACTGGGAAAGCGGGAAAAAGGGACTGAAAAATGGGAAGGGAAGAACTTCACACTTCGCACGGACACGTTCTCTATCAAGCATTGATTGTTCAGTTCATCACGACCGAAAAAAAAAAAAAGCGCTGCTGCGCTTCTTGAGGCGCATCATGTCGGGATTTGTGTCTTCTTGTGCGATGCTTTCAGGTTGAACGATGCCAGCACAACAACGCTGTTCTGGCTCATTCTGCTCTAGATTGGTTGCTGTAGAGAGATTAGGGTACAAAATAGCTTGACTATTCTTATCTCTCTGGTGAGGAGCAAAAAGTAGGGAAAAAATACTTTAATAAATAGGAGAACAAAAAGATACGAGGATAACGCTATTACCATTGTTAACAACTTCGTTAAGTCCGCAGAACGTTGGTGAGATTGTACTGACAGTGAAAGGAAAACCACTCAGCCTTTGGCACGGTAGCTCAGTGCCTGCAGCTCGCAGGTGAGAGTCTGTATCGCGCATGCGCCGAGTATTGCGAGGTGTTTTCTTCCTATCAGGTTTCCAGTATAATCACGCCTGAGGCAAAGCTTCGAGTGTCCTCGTGTGCTTGGTGGCGGCGGTTCGTAGAAACGCCAGCGGTATTCAACCCTTTAAGCAACCGACGCGTGTACAAGCTTGAAACGCGACGCTAGACGGGGAAGGAAGAAGTAATGATGACAACAACATGGCGAACATAGCCCGACCGCCGAGAAGGTTCCTTCTTTTCACGGTTCCCGTTACCGTGAAAGCAACAGGACAAACCACGGACCCGAACTATACACAGCCCATACCCGGGACAGGCGGCTTGTTCTTGTCTTTTCTTGTTATGCTCGCCCGGCTTGACATCGGAGGCGCGGTACAGCTGCTTGCTTTCAACGGTCTGTTTATTTATAGTAGACCGCGGGAGGTGCCCGACCGGCGGACTCGGTTACGTCGACGCAGCCCGCAACTCTTACACGAACAAACGACCGTATACATAGGCTGCAGGCCTGCGCATGTAAAACACAGAACCGTCCTCCCAATTTTAATCACCTGAGCCTTCATAACTGCAGAGCCGTCTTTTTCTTTTGTCTATTTCATCTTTCCTTTCCTTTCCTTTCCTTTCCTTCCTTGTTTTTTTTTCCCGTACTGCTTCTCTTTTGGCTGCTTCGGGGGACTGCATAATGATATGAACTTCTTCTTCACGTTCGCCCCCTAAGAAAAGGCAGTGTCCTCAGGTCCTCATTAAGCCTCAGAGCTTCTATTCTTGCCATTTTTTCTCATTTTTTCTTTATTTTCCGTCTTTCTTTTTTGTTCCTTCTCCTTATTCTACCTTTCCCGACAGTCTCTAGGGCCATAAATTATTCGCTCCTGTTCCGTTGTGTCCTCTTAATCAGAAGTCGGAGTCACGGCTACGAATGACCTGCCGAGAGGATATCTTGTTCTCATTACAGACGCATGAATTTATGCATGAAGACTGCATCCGCCAAAGAACTGCGAATTTCCGATAACTTAGGGGATGCTCGCAGCGCCCAAGCCCCGGCATGGCCGAGGATACCATATTCTAGCGGCCGCCCACGCATTGGCATCAGTGGAGCAACGGACTATGTTAATCTGAACGCTTAGTCCGCGAGACTTAAATGCGTCGGGCAGTTGAATGAGGCGAGTGATGTCACCGGAAGTGTTTACAGTTTCCCGCTAAAACCACCAAGGGAAACTCTGGCGCTGCAATCGCTCGGCTACCATGGTGGTTATAGTGCGTAGCTTTGTCTCGCTCTTCGTGCTTGCGGTTTCAAACGTTCTTGTGGCGTCATTTATTGCACTTAATGTTTGTGAATTTCGAAGCACTCAATAGTTTTCTAGACACAGCAATACGACTAGTCTTGGATGAAATGCGTGACCGTTGCGAACTGTTGAATTTATAACCTAATATTTACTTGAATATGAGCAATTTGCAAAAACCAAAAAGTCATTTGAAGCTAGAAGGACTGATGTTTAGGCAAATCTATGTACTATCAGAATGAATCAGCTAGCGCAAGACAGGGGTAATTGGAGATCGCAGGGAGAGGCCTTCGTCCTGCAGTAGACATAAATATAAGCTGCTGCTGCTGCTGCTGATGATGATGATGATAATGATGATGATGTACTAACTATCATTCTTATGCTGTCTGAACCGGCATGTTTGCTGCTCCCGTAGACACCAGCATTAAAGTTCTCTCTAGTAATTCTTCTAAAAAAAAAAAAACACTATGGTTTGTCTAGGGTCGTCGCCCTTCCGCGCTTTTGTTGCGGCCTATCGCAGCAATTTCCGTTCACAACTCAAGCTCATAAAGCGGCAAATCAAGTTTCGTTGAAAAAGCATGGTGACGTTATCTATACATGGTAAAAACATATCGCTGCAGGAAGGCTCAGAGGGTGGGAAAAATTAACTGGGTGGACCTCCTGTAGTTACGTAAATGGGGCAATTATAAAAAGAGAGCCAGAGGCAATAAATACGCCCATATGGGAACAAACTGGTAAACAATAACAAAATGAGTAGAATAAATTGATTAGATCTAATATATGTAACTCGCTACATAGAATAATGTTAACACTAAGCACTAATCAAAGTGCTGACATCTGGTTCAATCATGTGAAAAATGCACAAGAATAACCAAGTTTACACGAGAAACATTCAATACCTAAATTGCTTATCAATTAAATATATCTATCTATGACGACACGCTTTATGATGTAGAATTTGTAGGCTAGATCCTCAAGCACTTATTAAACAGTTCGATCTGAACTCAAGCATGCAGCCGATGTTACGAAAAAAAAAAGTGTGGAAGTGCATAGAACGCCCGCTGATCACACATGCTTGTAATTATGCTATGGACTAACTTTGTAAGGCTACTGCCGCGGAGCACTGCAGCCAAAATATACAGACATGACGTCCATTCGGTGTCAAACGATTATGGACGCAATAGAAATAAATAAAAACAGAAAGAAATAAAAAGTATTACAGACGTGCCCCGCAGAAATTTTCGCCATTCCAGCTGCAGCCGTCGTCTACCCTGCGTATTGCTCGCTTGGTTTCTGGCTGTTTCAAATGCCTAAGTTTATTAATTGATTTCCATCAATTTAGACCGCCATGTTATATGTGTGCAATCCTTAATAGCGTTAGCGGAACTGACACGACCACGTTAGCCGAGCAAGATAACATAATTCACAGGAAAGACATCACACGACCAAGCAAGAACGATTCGGATACGTGACGTGAACAAGGCCACTTGCCCTTAACTTGGAGGAGCCGTAAAGATAAAGAAATACTTGCAGACAAAATATATCGGCAAGCCAACAAGCCCCAGAGAAAAAAAAAGCTTCGTCCCAGAGAACCGAGGAACGGGCAAGCTCGAGCCCGTTTAAATGATTTGCATGCATAAACGCCTTGTGACCGTGAATGCATTTGCATATTAAGCACCGCTGTCAGAGCGAGTAATGCGTCGTTCTTCCTTTTTTTTTTTGCATTTTCGCGCTTTCGCCATGCTACAAGTCCAACTGTGTTCCACAGACACGTCATGTTCTTCGCAATTTCTCGCGCGTTCTTTTTTTTTTCCTGATTTTTTTTCCTTTGTGCTCACTGTCTACCACGTTGTCATTGCGTTAGACAGCGCAACAGACGCATTCTACTTCTTATTTTCGTTTTCTTTTTCAAAGCGGAAGGGTAGGAGGGGGTGGAATGCATTACAAGCAACTGGCGTCATCAGTATTCCGCAGGCCTCATAGAAGCAATTTCTCAAATTTAGGCAAACGGTGCAGGAAGCGGCAACTGCTGCCATCGAAGACCTGTTTTTTTTTCTTTTTTTTTAACGCGCTTTTGACCGGCCACGTTCTTCGCTCCTTAACCGGACATTTCATGCGTGCTCTTAGTTCGGGCTAAACATTCTCGAGCGGACTTGATCTGTTTCGATCGATAATCCGCTAAACTTTTCCAAGATGAACGTAGACGCGCTTTTATTTGCTGTTATCCCCAACGAGCGAACCAACGAGGCATTTTGGGAAAGCACTACAAGTTCACTCCATGATCCAAGTACAATTAAGCCTGAAGGCATGTGGCGAAAGCCCCGAGTATCGAAGAGACAAAGTTGAAAAATAGATTGGAAAGCCTCGGCGTGTTTTATCTTGTCGTCTAAATAATTCACGCAACATCTAGCGCGGTGCCGGAAGAACTTCAACGGGAGAACACACTGAAAAACACAAGCAGAAAGTTTTGCCGGTCGAATAACAAAAGGCAGCCTTTTTTTTTTTTTTTTCGTGACGTGAAAAGCGGAATAGAGGACGCGCAAACTTTGTGGAATCCTCGCTTCGGCAGGAAGCGAGCAGTGCCATGGGTGAAACGCGCGTTTGGGTGCAGCCTGCTATCAGCTGCAGCACGGGAGGCTGTATCAGAAACGTCGCAGAGACGCTATTCACTTGACGCAATTTCAGTTCTCACTATAGCGGAGAAGAAAGCGCGATGCCTCGCTGCTGCTGACGGGCTGCCATGACGCGCGACGCCGACACCAGGGTGACGAAAGATGGCGCTGCGCTCGTCTTCCATATGCCTCCCGGTCTTCTGAATGACAGCCAGGGAAGACTCGACGACCACGAGGATCCTCTCGGCGGCCTCGAAACTCGCAGTTTGTTTTCTAATTCCTTTCTTTGCAGATGCGTATCGGCACCTCCTTTTCAACGAGAACGCCGAGAAGAAACGGCAGAAAGACGAAGCTGTATAAAGGCGTCGCAGAAAAGGCGCAAGTTTCACTTTGACCCACTTGGCGTGCGGAAATAGGAAGAAAAAAGACACATTAAATAAATTGTTTGGCGGAAACGAGACCGGCGTCTTCTTGGACCTATAGCATTTTCCCGAGTGTGGCGTGCTTTGAAATGTTCGATGCACTTATTTCTTCTTCTTTGCGTTCGGAAGGCATTGAGTGACAGAAAAAAAAGAACGCATTGGTGCAATAAGAAGACCCTGGGATGTGGATAGGCCGGAACTTGCGCGATGCGTCCGAACTTCCGGGATCTGCCACGTGCCTCGAGATTAAAACGGCAATCGCAGGGAGCGCATTCCCGACGCCTTTTATTATCATCTTCATTTTTCAACGGCTCGTTAACCTGCGCACGCGCATTTCTTTATACAAAGAATCGGTGATGTTGAGTTGTAATCTAAGTCGAGGTGGCTTCGAAAAATTACTCAAACGAAGGAATTGTCCGGATTTGCATGATCTTTGGGTGCGCGTGTGGCTCCAGGCGTTTTTGTGGAGTTAATAATTACACTTTGTCTTTCGAAATTTCCGAATAATTGAAGTTTTTTTTAAACATAGGAAAACAAAAGGATTGTCACAGATGCATAATCAGTGCGAAGTGCTGCATTTATACCGCAATATTTCGTAGCTTAAATGCTGTATTCAGGCCTATATAAGACAGCTTTGTGTTGAGGCATAGGAAAGCGACGAAGACAGCTCTTCTTTGAACGCAGAGGTGAAGGTGTAAGATCATTTGGTGGGTTGTGATGGTACGTTGAGGATTTTCATGTCAGTCTCGGTGTACTCAAAACGCGCGCCACACCGTTGTGTTTCGTCGCATGTGGCGAAACAATGGTCAAGATAGAATTAGCGTCAGTGTTTCGAGACATGACGCAAAGAATATGCCTCGACAACTCCATACAGTTCACAACGTACCCTACTTGGTATCTCGGATTAATATTCTACGTAATCCTTCACTAGTTCATTAAAAGAAAAATCACCACCCAAGCACTCCGTAAAGATGGTTAATCCGCGAAGCTGAAATGTGCGGCCCTGGATGAGCCACACGCGATTTCTTTCTTTCCTTCTTTGTTGCTTTCTTTCTTTCCTTCCTTTCTTTGTTTCTTTCACTCTTTCTTTCTTTCTCTATTTCTTTCTTTCTTGTCCCAGGCTCATACCCGCACATCCCTGGCGTGTACCCGCATATCCAATTCGTGTATGCGCCACACGTGATTTTATTATCGAATGTAACGTACAAGGGCGTCCCAGAGGGATGTAATGGAATCTTTATTCGGGATTTACAATCGGCGGACAGCCAATTTGGCGAATGAACGAGCGGAGCCGAAATCGCCCTTTCTCGAAACAAGTTCCCGGCGGCGAAACGCAGCGACCGCGCTGTATAACACCGCGTGCCGGAACATCGTTCCGGTTCGGAAAGACAGCGCGATGAAATAAACGCGGCGCAGTGCACGGGTGGTGCATCGTCGTCATCACTCCGGTCGCGTGCCTATACGCTGCACACGTGTCCACCCACACGGGCCTGTGTGGATGTCCCCCGCTGAGCGAGCGCGCGCCGAGGCATCTCTCGCGTAACTGGGCAGGAGTTACGACTTGTTTAGACTGCGAGCGCGCTGCCTTTGTGTGTGTATGTCTGCGTGTGTGCGTTATAAGAGGGAGGGGGGGGGGAGAGAAGGGGAGGATAGGCCTCCCGCTGCGAGCCGCGCGGAGCAGCGCATAACGCAAAACGCGCTCGCTCGAAAGACAGCGAGCGCGTGCCGGCACCTCGTCCTGTTTGGCACGAGACCGCCGCGCGATTCCCCCGTCAAGCGGGCGGCACGCGTGGGCACTCTGGCGAGACCAGAGCGCGTGCAGCTATGCACCGTCGCCTCGCTATTTGCGTGCAGCGCTGCAGAAAAAAAAAAAAAAAAACTTGGACTTCGCGCTGCGGTCGCACGGAGCAACAAGCGAGCGGCTTCGATGCAATTATACCCGCTAAAAGAAACGTAGCTACATTCTAAGGCGATAGCATTAAGGGGCCCCGTGTCGCAGAAAATCCGGCGTCGCGGTGTTGCCGTCGGTGTCGGCGTGGGCTCGCCGGCGGCGTTGGCGGAAATAATCATCCCGAACCACCCCGACCGGGCGGGCCCTTCGCGTGGCGCAAGGCGTTAGTGAACAAAAATTGAATTTCTCAAAGTAAAATTCGTCAGAAAAATCATAAAGTACGACTTAACCACAACCTACGGACGTGATAGCGTCGGATTGTAATTTGAATATACGAGAAAAAAGCCTGATAAGGAGCCGGGGATTTTTGAATGCTATCGCGTTCCACTCTTAAAGGCGAAGCTTAAGCGTCCTCAAATTTTTTAAAATATATAATCCGTGTTTACAGTGCAAACGAGGTGGTACAGAGGTCAACACACGTCTCTAGAACGCGCGAACCACGTTCTCAGGACTGCGCTGGCGATATGTGAAGATGACATGTGGCACGAAATCGGCTGTATGTGAGGTTGGGTGACTGCACTTACTGTTTCCATTGATTTCTCTCGACCTGGTGGTCGGATTAAGCTTTGGTGGCTGCTTTGGCCCTCAGAAGTGTGTTTTAGGCAAGTGTGTCGACCTCTCCGCACATAAAAGCGACGCTAGCAAGCGCTCTTACTAGCGATGAGTTTAATCGGTGTAGTAGAAGATGTAATAAAAAAAAAAATCCCGAGCCCTTACCCTGTCGAGAAAATGGAGGTAAGCGAAGCTTGTCGTGTGTGTATCTGACCTCCGTGGTGATTTTCTTTCGTGCTTTCTCTCTCTCCCTCTTTCTTTCTCTCTTTCTGTCTCTCTATCTTTCTCTCTCTCTTTCTCTCTCTCCATCTTTCTTTCTCTCTCTCTTTCTCTCTTTCTTTGTTATCCCTGGTATGTGCCGTTGAGCTTGGACCCTTCCTGCACAATCACCAGGATCGGCCCACTTTCAGCGTGACACCACCACCACCAACGCCGAACAACCAGACGCGAGCACGAGCAGAGTCAAGAAAACGTAAAGCAATTTTAAAAAATTTTGCGAGGCTGACGCACAAGGAATCTGTTCACTTTAGTGTGAAATTGATGATTCACTATAACGCAATTATCCGAAAAACGTTTTCATATCAGAGAACATCCTCGGCAACATGCTTCATTTTGACGGTTGCTGTCGCAAGCCCCAAGCAGAGAGTTTTTAGCGTTTTTACAGTGTTCGAAAATGGGAACGATTAAGTTGATGGACAACAGTGGCCGTCGCTATCATCCATCCTTCTGTAAATTGAAGAGAGATAACGAGGGACCGAAGGGAAGGAAGGTGAAGCGGGTTAAGCTTGGCTTGCTGCACTGTACTATACTGTACTATACTATACTATACCATACTAGCGAAGAGAGAATGAGTTGCAGAAATAAAAGAAGGACCGATGTAAATTATAAGAGATGATGCGCGCGTAGATACAGGAGCGCTGACTGCGCATTGAAAGGCCTCCTTACCTATATGTCATTGCGCGCTTCTTGCAAGCCTCTGTGGTGCTGCACCGAATTCTATAATATCCGTGTGGTTACGAATACATGGTCTGGCGCCATGCTGGGCAAACTTTTTTTTTTCCTGTTCGACGGTCATGTAAACCGAAATAGCAGCGGTAAAGGCGCCGTCCTTGTGTCGACAGGAACGACAGGAGGCTCGTGGATGCGGCACGGCTTTCGACAAGACCGTCGTAACTGTCTTCTGTTTATGGTGCTCATGGTTTCAGCAGGGAGTGGACGCTATGGACGTCTTTCTTTCTTTCTTTTTTTCTTTCTTCCTTTCTTTCTTTCCCTCTTCTGCATGTGTCATACTCAAGGACATATCAACGTAGAGCGATTCTGTCATTCTGATTCAGTGCTACTGTTTCAAATTTGAGCACATTCGAGCAAATTTGACTAGAACGTCGGTAAAGTCAGCCATGTGCATGAGAAAAAAGCGGGCTTTTAAACCTCCCCCACGGCTTCCGTCTGGAACGTCAACATTCATGTAACAGTGACGTATATAGGCCAAATAAATTGAAGCGCAAGTCACAGTTAAACGTATGGCCCAAATTCCTCGCGTTTGTTTCTCGCCACGTAAGAAGGCACCAACCGCAGCGTAATAACGGGAGTTAACCGGGGAGCACAAACGCTTCCGCTATAAGATGCCGCGTTACACGCGTTACATCAAATCCCGAACATTCGCCGCCGACAAAGCCACCGCGTATGTTTATGAAAACCAGCCGCTCTTTTCTTTGAGCCACAACGCGACAGAGCACATGTGAGGGGGCAACAAAAAAAGGAACGAGAAAAAGGAGGAAAAAAAAAAAAGCGGAGAGCCATCTAACGCTCTAAACTGGAAAGATAAACGCGTTGCAAGGCGAAGCGCACAAACCTTCGTCGAGCGTTTCTCACGGTTCTTGCATTCTGGCCGAGACTCCTCGTTCTCTCTTTCGACACATGGCGACCAGCTGAACATTCTTCAACCTGCTATGCCTGCCTTGCTCCGGATCATCTGTGGTTACGTCGCGCATTGCCTCCATGGAAGGGGAGGGGAGGAGGAAGGAGGAGGGGGGGGGGGGGGGGCTAACGAACTTTTTGCGTCCGGATCCTGTCCTCCTGTCTCCTGCAGCTTTGACTGACTGTTCTTACTTTACTTCTTTCTTCTTGGCACTCAGCCTTTCTCTCGCTTATTATTATTTTTTTTTTTATGGACTAGGCCATCTACGAGGACTTTATTGTCAGTACACATATATTCCCTTTCGTGGTTTGCGGCGTAGTGCTTTATCGCGTTGGCAATGACGTTTCAAGTTCTGCGGCTCCTCGTGAACTGTTAAGCGTGCGCCGTAATTTAAGTGTTCAGACAACTACCCTTTAGAAGTTTCAATCAGCGACTGAAAGCAGGCCGCACTCAAACGTCCATCTTTGTTCTTCATTGCTTGTTTTGGTCTTGGCTATAAAGGTCTTTTTTGATGAGCGCTCGTCCCCTCTCGACGCCTACACATCTTTTTTTTTTTTTTTTTTTTTTTTTTTTGCGCGATTCATTTCGCTCGCACTGCGATAAAAAAGGTTGTGAACGTTTATCATAAAGAGAGGAAGACGTCTTAACAAGCTTAATAGAGCTATCATCGCTCAGTGCGTGGTTTACATGAAAAGGACACTATAGAGCACGACACTAAATCAGCTTTTAGACTTGTAAAGGTTTCGCGTTCTTTTTGACAACTTTGTTTGACAGAGAACGCACTGCTGAATATAAAAGCCAACCGCAAACAGTCCAAACACTTGCACAACACCAAGGCATAAACGCAAAGTTCCCTATGTTTGACT
Source organism: Dermacentor silvarum (assembly GCF_013339745.2). Taxonomy (NCBI): domain Eukaryota; kingdom Metazoa; phylum Arthropoda; class Arachnida; order Ixodida; family Ixodidae; genus Dermacentor; species Dermacentor silvarum. Next base: position 36,561,788 of record NC_051159.1, on the reverse strand, counting down.
TGTCGGATGCCAAAGATTCGCGTTCCGGTAATCACACCACCTACGAACAGAAATAACGGCTGCGCTATGCTTATATGTAGCACGAAACAAAAGTTCAACAAGAACCGCGTAGCTTCATACGCAACCATCTGTGGGTGGAAAAGAAATCTCCGCCAGCGCCGATGCTTGCGTATGCCTGCGAAGAAAATATCGGTTACAGAATACGAGTTTTTCAATATCGTTGTTTGAGTGTTTTCTGATATTGCAGCGGATCTGCAGAGTCGCGTGATTTGTCCTTTGCGTCGAAACGGTCTCGTCGATTGAGCGAACCAGACGTTAAGCAACGAAGCAAACACGGTCGATTCACTCTGTCGACGTTTTCAGCGTATTAATAATATCGGTGATATGCGGTGTCAGAAAAAGAAAAATAGTAATTTCCTGGCTCTTTTCAATTGCCCGCGAAAACATGGAGCCCCACGTGCCATCAAGAAACGAGCCTCTGTTGCACAGCGACAAACTCTGCGACACGCTGCCGGCGCATATTTTCGCAGCCTTTTAATTTTCCCCGTTGTCAATGTGCTCATGTCATCGCGTAGTTGCGTCGTTTCCAATTTTCGCATCTCGCTCGCGTCGGAACGCGACGAACAAAGCAGACGGACCTCCCGCACCACGATCGACCATGGCTCGTTAGAACGGGCGGCCACAGATGGCGCCACCATCCTAAAAGTCCTAACCGGCTCGTTGCGTTTTCGCCAGCGAACACGTCTCCTCGGCGAGCGAAGGCTTCGCGCGTTTATTAAGGCGAAAAAAGCCTTATATGTCTCATCGTTCAGTCGACCTTCAACGTCCTTGAGCGAAAACAGTGTCGTCGAAGCGAAATCGTACACGGTGTAGTAGTTCACTTACTACTACACCACCCCGGCATCGTGTCTTACCTTTATGCAAACGCTCACGCAACAATTGTGATGGTGTGCGGGTCACCGTGTTATTAAGATAGAGTTAATTCAGGCACTCGAACCCACGACCTTCGGTCGGAAAAAAATTAATATGAGGTAACAACGCATTCGAATGAGAATGTCAAGTAATTTAATGAATGTCTCTTAAGCGCGCAGGCTTTCGCCTTCACCCTCTTTGGTGTATGCTAAAGTGATGGTCAATAATTCTTTTAAAACTAGGGCTCTCGAAAGCGAAAAGCTTCCATCCACCGGAAAGTGGACGGAAGCTACTAAGACAACCAACACGGGGTTTTTCACAACGAAAGCTTCGCCAAATATCTGGTGATTGTGAGCCCGCGTTATGTCACTGTTCCCGCTACGCCACTGCGCGGTTAGCAGCAACTACTTCGGTTGTTGTATAAGGACAAATACGGGCTAGTGATTACTTATGCCTTTGGGATAGAAATGGGGACGCAATATGAGCCACGAAGGCCTTGCTGGTATACGATTACACCTGCCAGGTTTAATACACATTCACGTGTTGCTAGTCATGTGGGCTTGAGTCGTTTATTTATTCCTGGTCCCTTTGTTTTTCTTTTTTTTTTCTTCTCTTCACCTAATCTGAAGTAGCAAGCCCTGCATATAGCAGGGCTGACATCTTCTGCTCCCATTAAAACTCTTTCTCTCTCTGACAGCTGAAGAAAATTTTGTCCTGGTCTGGGGATCCAACCCGGGACTAACGCCCTTGCGGGGCAATCTGTATACCATCTAAGCTCGATCAATAGGAGGCTAGGAGATCGCTGGACGATCACGAAATTTGAAGGAATCGACAACACAGATTTCTTTGGCAGCTCAGCGCTACTCCCGGATGGACGACATATCCGCGGAGACACGCTGAAACAACGAGCTACAGTGACGATCGAAACCCTTCCATTACTACGCAGTTTGTTTATTTATTATTAGCTTTAGCTTTAGGCGGCAACAGAGGATGCCCAGAGTGCATGGCTGCAGGACGTATCTATCATGAATGAAACAAATAACAAGAAGAAGAATGAAAGCACTAAGAGACATTTTATCGCCGACTATCGGACTTTTGTTTGTAATGTAGGCCAGTTATAGGGCTAAGTTTTTCAATTTCTAACTCTAAAGCGTTTTGTGATATTTTGCATCAAACACAGGCCTTGTTTCGTCGAGAAGGGTTCGTCGAGAAGGGTAAAGCACGTCAATTCATTGAAGGCCACGCAGGTGTATCTCGGTTGATCTTCTCGCTTGTCTTTATATATGCTCTGTTTGTGTGATTATCTTCCCTTCGTGTGTGCCTCTATATGTATATCTCTCTTTCTTTTCAATGAGACCGCTGATAATAGGGAGTTCTAAATTTTGATACCCAAAGTTAAGGGACACAATCCGCCGGGCCTACAAAAGAACCCAGAAAGGCACGAAAAAGAACGCAAAAGGAGTACAAATAGCTGGGCGTGGGGCCTTGGGGACGCAAAGCCTCTTGCGTGCGCTATTTCTAAAACTCCCTAATACATCGTCGTTCTTATCTAAGCGTCAACACGGGCATTCACTTTCTTCGCTCCATGTATATGCACGTCTCAACGGTCCCGCCTTGTCGTAGTCATTGCATTCCCAAGCTTCCCCGCGATGCGACTGAATGGCTCCGCACAGTTGACGACAAGCCCATTTGCGACCGTGCTGGTCACGCAGCTCGTTACTGCGGCAGCCAGTGAAGCTCCCGACCACCAAAGCCCATTTCCTACCTACTGCGGCCTCCCCGCCGACCCTCTCGCCATTATCTGTCCCCCGTTGCGTCTCCTGCATCCGCAGTTCCTGTGGATACGGTTCCCGATACTCCCGACCAACTCCCTCGACCACCTATTCCTTGAGCGCTACTGACCGGGGAAAAAAAAAGTATAGATCACGCAGTGGTGATGTTCAGAAGAGTCGAGAGCTTGACTAGTTGGTACATTTTGGGAACCTAGTAGAGAAGCCCACTAGACGAAGGAGGTGGTAGAACACACGGCACGACACCCCCGTGGTGTGCCTTCTACCGTTCTTCGTTTCTTGTACCTGATAGTATAGGTTCCCAAAATGCGGTGAGCTTGACGAGCGTAGTGGTTCGGCCTTGGTGGCAAGGTGTTGTCAAATGTATTGTCGCCCGCCGCAGTGGCACTGGCTATACGGCGATGTGCAGCTGGGCATGATGTCGTGGGTTCGATTGCTGCTTTAACGAAAACAAAGGATCGTGTACCGTGCTTTGCGTGTACTACGTTTAGGAACCTTAGGTGTTCATAAACAAACCAAATATACCAGCCGTAATGATTTGTCGCTTATAAGACGCACGAGTATTATGTATTAGCATTATGATTAAGCGCTACCGGATACAAATGTACGAACAGCAACTTGCCACGCTAGCAAACCGACAACTGAGGCACTCTGGCACAAACTGGTGCTATGGCTCCACCGACTATTTGTTTGTGCCGACCAAATTGACATAAGAACGTTCGCGGCCATCTCTCAGAGTCGCTAGGAAACCGGCGCAGATGGCTTCAAGAACAGGTTACAGTGTACGGACAGAAAACGCTATAGAAATATCAGCCTGAGCGCAATCGCACCTCAAACAGAAGAAGAGGAAGTAAAAAAGAAAAACGATTTTTTTTTCTGGCCTTCGAGGGTAATGTGCTCCGAAGAGGAGCCTGCCTCAGCAATGTCGCTTTTAGCATAGTTACAGATTAGAAGTTTTAGAATCACTACGGACTATTTCCGTTTCTCTACAAATCGAAAATGAAAAGAGAAATAATTCCTCGTGGCAGTCTCTCACGAAAGAAGTAATAAATATATAAAGATTCGGTGTTTTACGCTTTTCCTTCCGCCTTACAGCTTCGTAATTATTACGCTCTGCTTCCATGGCCCTTCGCGAAATTTTTCAATCTCGCGCTTAATCCCAGCATCTTTTCGTGTGCTCGCAACCGCCCTACTCCGAGAGCTTGATTTCCGCGGCCCCGAGTGATGAAGCGGCACCGCAGGTGGCGTGCTGCTGAGCCACCCGAGCGATGCACCGACCGCGCCCTGGGGTCCTTTAACCTGCATTCCGCGTCATCCCTTCCTTCTCCCGCCTCCATTCCTTCTCCCGGTGACACCGCTCCCGGCCGGGATCAACGCTTTTATTGCCGCGAGGTCGATAACTGCGAACGTGGATTGGCGGGAGTCTATTTGCGCGCGCGTTCCCCCGGCCTGGCCGTCCGGCATGCCTGCAGCGCCCCCCTGGCAGGCAGGCAGACCTACTGGGCTCAGAGTCGTCTTCCCTTTCTGCCCCTAGCAGCGGCGATCAGCAATACCCCTTTGGTTGGGGGGAGGGGTTCTTCACTGCACGGCAAGTTCAGCATCCAAAGCGCAACCTCCAGGGGCGGCGTCCATTGCTTCCGCGGCTGGAGGCGTACAGGTTGCGTGTTGACGGCTATGGCGGAAAGGTCGAAATCTGCCGGTGATTTTTTTTTTTTTTTTTTTTTTGTCGGAGGCGGTTCACACTGCTTCCGCTGTTCTAGTCTTGTCGATGTGTTCCATGGGGAGAGATGAAAATAAATAAATAAATAAATAAATAAATAAATAAATAAATAAATAAATAAATAAATAAATAAACGAGACGAAGACCATGGCGCGGGAACATCGGAGATCTGCAGAAACAGGCAGTAGGTTGGCTTCCTGCATCGGCGGGGAAGATGACGCAAAAGGCTGGGATTGGGAAGAAATAAACAACGCTGGCGCGGTGCACACATAGGTTGGAGATTACGGCAGGCTTTTTTTAAACTTCAGAGGTATCCCCCCCCCCCCCCCCCTTCCTTTTCGTATACCGTCAGCCGATTCGAAGTTATCCGTTCGGTACAGTACAGTCAGGTACAGGTACAGTCGACGACGTTAAGCTGTCCTTTCAAGTTATTCCTCAGCTTCTTTCACGCCGCATAATTTATAAGTTCTGTAAGGTCCTGTAATCCCAGAAGTTTCGCATTAATAATGCGCGCTTCCATAGACACTCAGTGGAGACGCATGCCAATGATTGGAAGCAAGCTAAGCTACAAAGGAGCATCCGTTTCTCCCCTAAACTATAGCGACGACACCCGCGCACAACGCCAGCTTATTAATATTCAGTCGCGCCCAGAGGATACGATATCCCTTCCTGCCACACAGCGCGGTGTGTTTCGTTAGCCGCTCGCCCGTCTCTTGGTCTCATTGCTTACCTGCACTGCCGGTGCGACAATCTCTCCAGAGCGCAGAGCGCGCGCTGGTCTCAAACTCTACTTCAATAAAGCCAGCGCGTGTATATCTCAGAGAGAGGCTTCTATGAACTTGCGGACGAAAAACCTGGCGTGCTAGCGCTTTAACCACTGCCACGCGTAACCTTTAGTCCACGCTTCTCCGGGGATTGAAAGAAAAAAACGGTCGGCGGGCGAATGCTCTAGGAGGGAAAGAGGGTTTTGTGACTATGGGGAAGGGAGGCAGCGTCGCGTTGATGCCTCAGAGGAAGCTTTCTGAGCCCGGTGAGCGTTTTACGCGCACGCGTCCAAACGGTGCGAGAACACGCGATCGAAGAAAGAGCGGGGGTCTCGTCTCGCAAGAGGTTTCCGTACTCCGGGTGACCGACTACAAATAAAAATAAAAAAAGAAGGAAGAAAAAAGCACCGTCCAGTTGAAGACTCCTCCTTCTTCCCAGATTATCGCTTCCCCAAACAAACGAACTGCCGGCCGTGCCAGACTCGGCGGCGGCGACGTCGCGTTCAGGAATAAAGGGTTCGAGAAAGACCGAGCAGCGGCGGCGGCACTTCTTTGCATAAGCGAACTGCAAGCAAGCAAGCAGCGGTGGGGAGGGGGGAGTCTCTGGAGGAGGAATGCACGCCCGCAATGCGGCATCATCCACGCTTGCGGTGTATTCAACGCTTCTCGTTCGGCCCCTCTAGTGTTTTTTTGTCGAGTCCCATCGCGTTCTGCTCGATATGCCGGCGTTTGTCTCTCTCTCTCTCTCCTTCTCTGTCTCTCTCACCCTTGCTTTTTTTTGTGTGTGTGTTTTTTTTTCGGCTGCGAGAGCGCCGAGACATGGAAGCAGCAGGCTGCACGCGAGAGGAGAGCAGATGGGCGAAGAGAGCCGCTTCAAATTAGGTCTCCTCGGCCGTTTTCTTGTGGTACGTCGCTGCTCCACCGAAGCTAGCTGTTCGTGTGCGGCTATGCGGGTACTTGTGGGCGCGCAAACAGAGCGTCAAGACATGCGTATGTGTATGGCGTAGGAACGTGTCTTACGCGGGAAGGCCTATGTAACTGTTTTTTTTTTTTTGGTCTTGTTGCGCTCTTCGCGTCAAGAAAAGAGTTGGAGACTCGCGCGCGACCAACCTGGCCTGACGCTGCGTTCAGCAATCACCGTATGCCATGGCCGATGGAAGAGAGAGACTGTATAGCTTCGGCCGTAACGACTCGGCTTGAGTGCAGTGCGAGGAATAATTTTAAGAGAACACTTTCAGTCACTGGGAAGCAGGTAAAGCAAAAGTAGACTAAATTCTGAACTAGAATTCATTTATTCCTGTCGGGCTAAATGAGAGCTGAAGAAATCGTTGAACGCTTCTTTTTTTTCCTTTTTTTTTCTTTTGTGGTGTGTATCCCTACAATAATGAAGTCCTCCCCTCTAGTTTCTAGTTCTCATACCACTGGGCGCACACAGGGTAGTCATGCGGCTTAATTTATTTTACAAATTTTAACACCATTTTTCTTTCTAAACTACTACAGGGTGGAAAACATAGCGTGAGATCAAACGAGAAAGCATTTTCGGTGTTTTTTTTTAATTTGTCAACCCAATTACATTGAGCGTTCACAAAAAGACCCAGACTGTTCTGATCAGCTATTGTTCCCGTCAGACATGCAAATACACCAGCTTTCACAGTACGTACAAGGAAGCGTATATTTCTTGTACAGAGGGTAGGAACCTAGTTATTCGAATTACCCCTTCCATCAACAATGTACTTATGGAAACTTTATTATTAACACTATTATAGCTAGTTCCAGCTGAAACACGTTACACGAGGTTTCAAGAACAGCCTCGAATCCAAGCTGAACTTCATGTCGTTAAGTTGGCAAGAATCAAAACAAGAACGAAGCGCGCTCTTTTCCTTCGGGTAGCCAATGACCAGCCCATCCATTGAAGCAACGGCGTCACAGAGCGCGTTGTGCCGTAAAAGGGGGAGAAAAAAATACGGTGGTGTCTGGACCCTGATAGCTGATTGAGATCACCGCCCTCCATTGCAGGAGCTGTAATTTTCGTTTACTCTTTTTTCTCCCCATTCAATTCTGTCTTAATTTTCAGTTATCTACTTTGGCGAAGTTCGCGGCGCTAATATAATAAACAGAACTCATCGGTTTCTCATCGAAACATTACGGGAGAAATTTCTCCGGGAGCCCTAAGCAAATGAATCATGGCCTCACTTTTCATGCAGACTTCTGCTGCGATTCACACTCCTGGCATCAGTAAAATATATTGACTATTTCGGCTTCCGCAGCCTCAGAACTCATATGGAATGATGCCGGGGCATATATCATCGTCTAATACGTTTTTAATTTGGCACTTTCCTCTTCATCCTGACTTCGAGAAATTCGATAACGCGTTTTTAATATCAGCCGCCCCTGCGCTAAATTTAATTATCTAGCTCGTTAAAGGATACTTATTTCATTTATAAGGCCCCATTCTCTTGCTAATGAGATTCAGTAAGGCTCCTATAGAAATGAATGGGATAAATATAGTGAATGTGTATAGTTATCGCCATTCCTTTGATATTTTTTAGCGTGTTTTGCATAACCTGAACTGCGCAGTGTGTCTAGGAAGCACCGACCATTTTCCCAATAGCGAGGTGAAACTTTTCGCTCTCGAAAGTTTGGTGAGTGCTAAGCAATAAGGAAAGAAAAATATATAATCAGAAGACCATTCGCTGGCGCGTAAGGTCCTTAAAACCATTTCCTTTATCTAGGCAGCCAGGCGAAATATGTAATGCACTGCAACCCGCTGACGGCGTTTAGGTAGAGCCGCCGTGCTTATATATCGCTGCGTTTGAGACCGATTCTTTTGTCGTTAAAACAGAAAGAACGACAGTAAAAGACATACAAATAAATACACGAACGAGAAGGCATTCTGTAAGGATTAACGAGAGGTTCCTGTTTCTTTATGTTTTGATCGGATCTGTGTACTTCGCATTACGTTAATGACCCGTCGTTTCGCTTAGAAGTTTCTTCTAGAAGGGAAGACGTGCTGAACGACAGATACAGTGTCGCGTCCCTTTGAAAAGGCGGAGCTCCCCAACTGTCGCAAAAATTAGGGCACGGACAAGCAAGCGAGTTAGCAAGCAGGCAAATCCCAGAAAACAAGCAAAGTGCCCGGCAACATAAACAATACATCGTAGGCACGGTCTCGACAAAATTACTCCCCGGCACTTAAGCAATGCGGAAAAGCGAAGAAAAAGAGGGAGAAAAAAAAAACATGTCTTCGGCGGAGGAAACTTGCGCGAAGAGAGGGCTAATGGAAATCAGCGAAAACCGCGTGGTCGAAAGCGGTCCCAACTTCTTCTTGTTCCTTAGCGGCGTTCGGCCGGACGAAACAAAGGAAGTCCTCGATTCTTCCGCCCCCAAGTTCCCTAACACCACTGCCACCATACCCTCCCTCCTCCCCCACCACCGCTGCTACCGAAGGCAGCAGCGGCCGCCGCCTCCCCAAGTGTTCCCGCGCAGCCGAAACAAAGTTTGTCCACCGCTCGGCGAGGCCCGGCTCTTCAATCTCAATCCCAAACCAGGGCCGGCCTCGGTGGGTGCGTGTTGGCCGACCGCCTCGTAAAGGGCTTCAGCAATCAGACAACATCAGAAAAACAAAGCGAGGAAGGGAGCGGGAAAAAAAAATGGCGCCGAGGCCCAGCCCGGCTCGACCCTGTCGCGCGCGAGAGCCAAAGTGGGCGTAAAAGGAAGCCAACCACGGCAGTGCGGCAATTAAGCGCGCGCCGGTCTTTAATTGCTGACGCGCATGAAACGCAACACAAACAATGGGGGCCCCACCACTCGTAATCGAAGGTAATCGCGCCAGGCGGTGACTCCGAGGGAGGTGAGAAGAGCCAGCGCAAGCCAGGTTGAGCCAGCAGCAGCAGAGGCGAGCGCTGTTGCCTGCCCGCTCTACGGCCGTCGCCGGTAGGGGTCAGCAGCGGCGGACCTAACCTGCCCGCTGGCCCCTCAAAATCTCTTCTCTTAGTTTTTGATTTTCCTGCTTTCTCAGTGGTCCCGGCCCAGTCACCGGGGTAGGAATAGCATTGTTTCAAGTTCCTCGGCTTCGCTGACGACGACGCCACAAGCGGCGATAAAGCGTTGGCGTGACCGAGGATGACGCTGCCGCTGCCGAGGCGACAGTCGCAGAGCGAAGGCACCGGACAATGGCTCATTACACGCGCAGCGAGTGAGCCGCCTCTATTTAGGCATTCTGCTCCTCTGACGCCGTGTATGATGCTTCTTTTTTTTTTTTTCTTTTTTGAACGCGTACGGAGCTGCGTGACGTCTACGGGTCTTTTGTTAAGAGATAAAGGTGGAGAGAGGGTTGAAAGTGCTTAGGTTCTTTTGTCGGGCGCTCGTTGCACGCTCGAGTCAAACTCATCGTGGTTTCGTCCCTGGGAACACTGGCGCGAACCTCGGTGCTGGAGGCCTCGAGGCGCGGTATAGTATGAATAGATGAACGAGTTGGTTCGGGTTCGTTTTCAGGGTGAAATAATTCGGTGCACAAGCCGAAGGGCACGGAACGAACACAAGAATACCGAGCGGTGCAGCTTCGTGTTGTCTCGGCGTTCTTTTCACTGTCGTCAGGTCTGTTGGTTTGAAATTTCCTTCTGTTCGACGCTCGGTCACTAGTGTGTAAGAGCAAGTGCTAGGTTGTTTGTTAAAGATACAAAATCCTTCATATGACGACATTACTCTGATTATGAAACCCATTAGAGCAACGGAGCTCTGGCGCGAACCTCGACGCTGGAACTCTTGCTTTTTCCACGACTACGTTGCTCACTGTTGTCTGGCTATTTCGCTCATACAAGCCATATATAATGCGCGAGCTTTTTTGTTTTTTTTTTATCGTTCGCCCTTGATTTCAGCATAACTTTCCATAAAAAAAAACGGGGAAAAAATTAAAAAAAAAAAAACGAAGTGCACTCTAGCTGGAGCGCCCTGAACAAGTCCGTATTTCTGTGTCCGAAGATAAGCCGCGTTCGTCACAACGTAGCCTGAGAATCGATACAACCGGCGTACAGTAGGAATTTCGAGGTTGGCTCAAAAAAAAAAAGAAAGACATTCGGAATACTGAAACGCCGTCCGCAAGAAACTCACCAATAATTCGATCGTGGCTCTCGCGACGTCCTAACCGGCTACCTCGCGGGAACCGAATCGCCAGCTCTTTCTCAGACTTTATCAGCCATTCGGTGAGCGAAGCCAACTACAAAAATGATAGATATATAAATGTATATATATAGAAAGAAAAAAAAAGAAAAGGATAAGCGCACGCCTGTGCAGGTCGAAACGAACTGGACGGTCGGCGACCCGTGTATCGGATTTTGTCCGCTTGTAGCATCGGTCGCAGCGAGCCGGTTCGATACGCGGACCGACGGTCTGGGCACAAGGACGCGGGCACCAAGTTGGGACTGCTCACCTCGACCAACCCTCCCCTCCCTTCGACGCCGAAACCTCCACGCGCTTTGCGCTGTTCCTGCAATACTCCCGAAGCTGCTTCCTCCTTGCGCAGTGCCGCACCCAGTCCCATTGTTTACGTCTAAGCATGCTGTATCTCGTTTCGTTTGATCAGCACTGCTTCGAGTACGGGGAGCCCTTGTCCTCACGCCCGTTTATACTTATTTATACGGCGCAATTTTCCTACGCCTACGGCCAGGATGAGTCGATAGGCTCTCCGTATTGATTGCTTCCGGGGGTCCCGGACATCTGTGTCCGGAAAGTTTCTTGTCGCATTGAAATTCAGTAGCCGCCATCCGTCATCGAGCTCTGCCGAATCGGTCAGCGTGTTGGCGAAGGCGGCGCCTCGGTGCGCGCTCGCCCATACTTCTGTCGGCAGCTTGCGCTTGGTCATTTCTTTTGCTCCCTCTCTCTTTCTCTCTCTCCCTCTATTTCTCCTCCTTATGTATTCCGCCTAGACCGGGAAGGGAGTAAGGCGAAGAAACGGGCGGGAAGACGAATCGCAAATTATTTTCCCGACCGGGGGCCCTGGAAGACAAATAGGTGGGCGGCAAGCGCTGCTCGAAAGAGGAATGACGTATTCGATTGCTCAGATGCTGGCGCGTATAGGAAACGTATTCGACCGAGCGGAGCCAGTAGCCTGACCTGCGCGTGTTAGCGTTGCCGTGTTACCGCCGTGACGTGGCGTAAGGGCCTTGGAGCTATTAGCAGCACTCGATGAAGGTGTTCTCGACGGAGAAGTGGGCGGAAGGCTTTTTGAAACGCGCATCTCGTTCGACTAATCTCCTGGCGCAAGCGCTTCGCCGATGTCGTGATCTGTATTAACAGGTGAACTCCACCTTATTCGAAGCTGTGCAGAGCGCACAACTGTCGCAGACAATTTCGTAAGGCCCTGTCACCGAATGTCACCATGTCTTGGTATTTCACGTCCTCCAGTCCAGCAACTCCACCACTTTGTAAGGCAGCAGCACAGCTGTTGTCTCGTCGCCTTTATTCTGCTGAGCCACGCGCTGAACGAAGACGACGCGCACAGTCATGATGATTATGTACAGGTGAAGGAGATGAAGGATGAATATTTTGCTCACAGTATAACTGTAGTAGGAGTTCGTAAGGCTTAACTTTCCATAACGGGTAAACCACGAATGGGTAAGCTACCTTACGAATCACTCATTGATTTGTCGAGTACTTGTTTTGTAATGCGGTGAACCGGTTTACGTCCTGAAGCCATTTCGTCCTGTTAAAATACACGTGAACACTCTTAATCAAATCGTTAATTAGCACAGCTGACGCGAGCGTGCATTCAACGACAGCGACGATATTGGTCACACTAGGTTTCAAAATTGACTGCGTAAGCGTGACCTTTAAACCTTTAACTCAATCTCGAGGATTCACTGGGGTCATAGAGCCCGTGGTATCAAACGAGATTACTGGTTTTGCTAAAACACAAAAAATTTTCCCACAGCGAGTTACATAGCTTCTGTAGACCTTGCAGGTTATGCAATTCCAAGTACTTACGTTCGAGCGCGAAAGCCTAATTGAAAGTTTAAACGTAACTAGGATCAATATGGGTAAAGCGATGTGAGGAGCAATCGCGACCGTAAGTAATTAACCTGCCGTTGTGTGAACGTTTCGGTTCTGCTACGGAATTACGCGTATTCCGCGTTGACAGCGACCGTCGAAATACGCGTTTTCCTTGTTTTCTATGCATTGATTTCTTTGCTCGTTGCAAGAATTCCTGAAATGAAGTCATCGGGGCGCGCAATACATCAGTAGCGACGCAGCCAATTATGTACAACGTACTTCTATGCCTGCATACATCCCGCTACGCCACATTTCTTGTGGCATAAATGCAGACCTGTCGATGCCTTGAGTATTCAAATATTGTTGCTTGTGTACGATCGAATCAAAATCTATCTACTGCATAGAGGGAGAGAGAGAAAACAAGTAAATACTGGCAGGTTAACCAGAGGGACGTCCGGTTGGCTACCCTGCACGGGGGAGAGGGAATGAGGGCCTCTAGCTTTGGGCATCCCTGCTTCTAAAACACCCTATTATAGCGACACACGACGTCAATACGGTCAACTACATCGTCCTCCACCAAGTATACGTTCCGCTTTTCGTTGACACTTACTGGCCCGAAGAAGACGGATAAGACAGAGTGATCCCCCCACCCTGGCCTCACCTTCAGGTGCGTGGCGCCTTGTCGAGTTGCTGCGGCCCGTTCCCTTTGCTCGTCCCAATGAGACCCTGGGAATTCCCAGCGCTGTCTTTCCCACGAGGACGAATCACACGCGTCCCGCGGCGTATAGAGTGGACGCTGAGAGCGTCTCTGAGCTGACCAGCCAGCTTCCATTAAGGAAAAAAGCTTCGATGGCGCCACCTCGCGTGCGCCTGCAGCCGCGAGCTTCCCGCGAGTCGGCCACCGCTTGCGTACGCTCGTCCTCCCCGCCAGACAACTTTCCATCTCGTATACTGGAGATCCTTATCTCGTCTGATCGACACCGCGTGAATAAGGTGCGGGCAAAAAAACAAAAACAAAACGAAGCAGCGATATACGAGCCCTGCCGTATCTCACCGTGGAGCTTTCCTTAGAGAGGAGAATCTTCCACGCGGACTTTGTATGGTCTGTGTGAAAAATAGAGAGTGAGAGAAGCAAGCAGCACACGAAAGACAGGGAAGTTAGGCGGAATAAATGTCCGGTAAGAGACCCTGTACTGGGGCAAGGGTGGTGGTGGGTTGTAGCAACAGGCGGGTTTGGCTTGGCGATCAAGGCCAGCAATTGCTCCGCCCGAGCGTCTCTTATATCACTGCGGTGTTTCACCGCATGTCCACCAAACCAGTGATAATGAGACGTGAAGTTTCTTTGCGGGCTATAATTGATCCTTCGGGGAAACACAAGGTGTACCAGGCACGCATGCTACGGTAAATGGTAGGAAGGACTGCGAAGAAGGATTAAAGCACCCTCGACGCTATAGCCTCAGAGTGTACGCATACTGACAGTGCGCATGGGTTCGAGCTTTATTTGACCTTTTCAACCTCGTGCTTATGTGTGACCCTACGTCATCCATTACTTCCTTTCTTAGTTTTCCCCGTGTTCGTCAGCTTTCTTTCCTTTTTTCTTTCTTTTTTTCGGGCAATATTTATCGCCTATAGCGTCTTAGCGAGTAGAAAGTTTCATTTTTTCCCACATACGATTGGGATTTGGAATGGCCTTGAGGAGTCTTTGCGCGAGTTTTCGATTGATGAATTCGGCGACAAATTGCTTAATTATGTTCGTTCGTCATCAACTATCTCATCCTGATATTGCTTTTTCTGTTTGCTATCTTTTCTTTTGTGTTCTTATTTATTTATTTATTTATTTATTTATTTATTTATTTATTTATTTATTTATTTATTTATTTATTCATTTATTGCCGCAAATATATCATTCAATTGATTAAAGATATGCATGTCCTCACTCCTGAAATATCCTGATATGCAAGATGGCAGTATATGTAAATAATAAATAAAATAAATAAGAGTGAAATGGAAATAAGGGGAGGGGGGGGGATAGCCCGCAATACTTTTGTCTGTGCATTATATTTACAGGCAAAATGTAACGCCAATCAGTCTGTCATGCACTCCCATTGCTTTCGAAAGAAAGAAAGAGAGAAAGAAAGAACCACAGCGGTGTTTTCTCAACCATAGTGGTTTCAATTGGTACATGAGCCAAGAATCATGTTTTCCTTCAGGGCTCGGTCGTCGGTTTTATGAAGCGGGGTGGAGGACGTCGTTCTTTGCACATTCAAGCGAGAACAGTGACAGAGAAGGTGCGCAAACATCTCTTTTCTGCCAACCCACTTCGCACAGAGTACTATTGACTTTTCTAATGAGAAAGGAGCTGGTAATAGTGAATGCTGCTGCAACCCATAGACGCCTTGAGAAAGTTTTGTGAACTATATACTTGTGTTTTATGGGCAGTTGAGGAGAGGAGGCTGGAATTGAGGGAGGGGAGGGGAGGGTAGTTGCACTACAGAACGCAGAGGACGCTTACCCCGGCTAGCTGAAATGTAGGGTAGCCAACCGGGCACGGCCTTGGGTAACCTCTCTAATTTTCCTTCCATTTGTGTATCTCTCTCCTAATCGAGCAGACAGAAAGGACATTAAACTGTTTACCCGATCAGGAGTTATAAACAGGAAAAGAGGAGCTAACGGTGGGCCAACTTATCTTTTTAAATAGTAAAAAATAAATTAATAAAAATACAGGTATATATATATATATATATATATATATATATATATATATACGTGTGTGTGCGTGTTTGTGTGTGTGTTACATGAAACCTTGGCTTATTTGAAATGATAGAGCCAGCTAAAAATGATGCGAAGGCTTTAATTTGTCTGGGCAATGGCGCTATGTTGAGTCCGGTTTCGAAGTGAAACGGAAGTACGAGGAAATATTAGCAGAACTGCTCTTCGAGCACGAATACAAAGGTGGCAGCGATTTACAGCGTATGTTGGCCCGCGCAGTTGTCCGTGCTCACCTCACCGTACTATATATTTACCATGTGTATCATCCTGCTCTATATCATATAGTAACAAAATAAGTTTATTTCCATCGAAGTCAATTTTTAGCTCGAACATCGAATGATTCGACATTAATTTAAGTACCCTGATGAGGTTTAAATAGCGCAACACAGGTCAAATAACTCCATGGTCAGGACATGATCATGGTATCCACAGGGTTAAATGGGCAAGTTGGAAGTTGGAAGGTAGTAAGTCTCCGGCTACAGCTTTGCCCTTTCATGGAAAATATGAATTAGCTAAAATAATAATAATAATAATAATAATAATAATAATAATAATAATAATAATAATAATAATAATAATAATAAGAAGAAGAAGAAGAAGAAGAAGAAGAAGAAGAAGAAGAAGAAGAAAGTCGCTTTCGCACGCGGAATGTTGACCGGATTTCTAGATAACTCACTGCGCCTACGAACGGGCCTCACTGCGTCTTTCTCACGGCGTCTGAGGGCAGGCCCGGAAATGAATGGCACGTTTACTAAAATTGAGTGTGACACCATCACTTAGGACATCTAAATTTCATGCAACGCTCCAGAATCGCGAGAATATTTCCCTCTCTTTTCTCCGCTATTTTTCTTTTGTTTTCCTTCGCTAGCTATCTTTTTTTTTTTCTCCTTCACGACGCCGGTTTACATTGGACATTTATATCCCTGTCTGAAGTATAAATGTTCACGGTATGCTTGCACGCTCGCTTTCCTATCCTTCTAAATTCCCCCCATCCTTCGTATTTTGAAATCTCTCTCTCTCTCTCTTTCTAGACTGCAAAGCAGTAGCCTGTATCTTGTTCCGGAAACGACAGTCACTCCATCGTTTCCTCCTTTAGGAAATAAATCTACGTGTCATTCCTCCTTTTTAAGTTTTTTTTTTCTTTTTCGTTCAACCTAAAAAAATTTAAAAAATTAATGAATAAAAATAGAACAGGCAGGAAGGAAGGGGTAGCTCCAGCAATGGCCGTCGACAGCGCATAGCGATGCAGTTCAGCGCATCAACTTCGAAGTCGGCGGTAAGAAGCCTGGCTACGTTTTTCCAGATGAAAAAAAATATATATTTATATATCAGTAAATAAATAAAGTAAACGATGGGGCATATAACAAGAATCACATCATCTTCAAGAGAGTGCCACCGAAGAAGCGGCGGGTCTCCCGCCCACTTGCGAACGCTCTCGCTCGGGTAAGACCGGGGTGGAGAAGATAAAAACAAAAAAGCAAAATAAAAGAAAGATAGAAGAAACACCATCGCGGAGCATTCGCACGCCCGGTTGGCGACGTAACGGTGCCTCGGGCCACAGCCGAACGGCCCCGCGCGTCCACGCGTTAATAAATGCGCGATGCGTTCGAGTGGAACTCAGGCTCTGCTGTGGAGCGAGCCCGGGCCAACAAGCCGAAAAAGACTCGGGCCCCATCGCAGTGAGGCGGCGGCGGCGCCAGGAACCAAGCGACATCAACAACAAAACCGACCTCCACCGAGATAAACAACCAACCTCTATACACACCGAGTGCAGGTCCCGGGAGAAGGCTTGCGTCAGAAGAAACGCAAAGAAGGACAGAGACAGCCGCGCCTGTGCGGTATATACGTAGGTGTGGCGCCTGCCTATGTATGTATACACTGCTTTAGGAGCAGAGGCAATGAAGAGCCGAACGCTCGCGGAAGGACAGTCGTTTTTTTTTTTTCTTTTCTTTTTCTTCTTTCGGCCCAGGGTCCCGAACGACGCCGGTCGGTCCAGCGATGGAGCCCGAGCCCTCACTGTGTTGTGCGCGTCCGAGCTTCGATTTACAGCGGCGGCGCATGTCGACGACGCGACAGCCCGGCTGGCTCGGGATGATGAAGGTTGGTCTGCTCCCGCGTATACCGTGTCGAGCCATAACCGCGTGGGAAGACCGAAGAGGCCAGCCGCTGCTGGGGATAGGCTTGGCTAAACATTAAACAAAACGATTAACACAAAAGACAGAACTGGCGGAGTGAGAGGGTAAATGCGTAGTTTTTGTATGCGCCTCTGCGCTGGGGCGTATAGATCAGCCGCCAGACGTCAGCGTGAGCGTGACGCCGGAGACGCGCTCGAGCGGTCGCCGTGAAAGGAAATCAGCGACACGCCAATTGGGCATCGGGGAACGCCTATCCCCCCGCCGGAACCCACGGACAGGTGTCCTCGGTGTCTATTCACGAGACGGCCGCAGCCTGCCGCGTTGAGACAAAAGCGACGCGCGGACGCGACCTGCGCTCTGGCTTCTTTTCTCTCGTCGGCAGTAATTTCGGCGAGCGCGGGCACAGCCCCCCCAGCCCCCCCTTTCGACTCGCAGAAAAAGGAGGAGCGGTGCCTAAGCGACACTGCTGCCCTCGCGTGTTATCTCTGAGAGAAGATAGACGCTCTAGGGGTCAGGGCTGAATGGCCGAGTCTTTTGCATAACAGGTCTCCCCCGGCTACAGTATTGTCGCACTCGTCGTCGGGTCCAGCCGGGACAGTCGTAAAGGACAATCGCAATGACCGCGTGAAGTCTCGGAAAGGAAACGTCGAGGGGACTGCGCAGCAAGCCATGGTGTTTGCCGTGCCCCTATTTTTCTAGCTTTTCTATTTTTTTTGTTTTACTTTGCTCTTCCGTTCCCGCGCACGTACCTACAATGCAGCCTTTAGCAGGTTTCCAAGATTCTACATCTCTTTGGAGCTGTGTTTATATAGGTTGTTTGCACAAAATTCCGCCTTCGTCGCTCTCATTTCATTTTTTTTACAACGAAACTGGTATATCGACGTTGCCATCGTCTCGCATTTGTCCAGAGACTACCAGAAACCGAATTCATTTTCTTCCGGTAAGAACTTCTTTGTTACTGGCTGGCGGCATCTGCCGATATGTTCGCTATCCCCATTGGACGGCACCTGTGCTTAATATATAGCTAACCCTAAGACTACAGCCTACAAAACATTTCGTAAATATGGGTTCAGGTGTTCCTATAGACAGTGCATGTCCTCTGAAATCCGTCGACAACTGCAAGTCTGTCGCAAACGATTGGTTTGTAAGAGTACGTAATGATGCTATAGCTCATGTCTGCAATACGTGGCAATGCAGTTTGCTCTTCTCGCGCCTTTGAATATATAGCTGGAAGAGCTTTAGCCGAACCACGCACGACCGCAAAACAAAAATTTATATCGAGAAAAGCACGCGATACCCGGGGGTTGATGAGAAACCTAGCCGCGCCTTCTTATCTTGCTTTGACGATCGTTTTAAGCGTCGTCTGACCTCATCTTCTGGCGCGACGACGTGCGAAACCCCACCACTCGCAAGCCTTTAACTGGTTAGTCATCTCTCGCGGTCGCTTCCTGTAGCAACCGGCTGCCTGTCGTAGGAGGCGGCTGTATGCACGAGGCGGCTGCACGTACACGCGGCCATCCTTATTTACACTGCACACACACCGTACACGAGGGCGGTGCTGAACGGGGCCGGCTGCAGTTTCGGCAATAAGCACCTGCTCGAGCAACGGCGGCATCGGACCGAGCGGTGCGCCTGCATTGATGGCTGTCACGACGTTTACGCCAGGCTCCCCTTTCTTTTTTTCTTTCTTTCGTTCCTTTTATTCTTGCTTCCGTTACATATATATATATATATATATATATATATATATATATATATATATATATATATATATATATATTACGTTCAGACCGGCTGTTTCCAGCTGCAACTTTCGGCTCGTTGGCCGCCCGAACTATACGTATACGAAGCTGTATACACGGAGAACGCTCTGGCCTCATGACTGCAGCTATACACACCGTCGAGACGGCTCCGGACACTTGACCTGGCGCGAACGCGGACACCCGAACGCAGAGGAGTCCCGAAACGACCCGCTCAATGGCGCGTCGGCGGCAGCCAGGCCCCAGTTCGAAGCCATAAGCCTAATGAAGCGAGCGAGTAGATCTCACATCGCGATCGGCCTGCCTCTCGGATGCGACGGACCGTGGCGAAAGAAAGAGCCCGCTCGTTCCCCGCGCGCGCGCTTCACCGCGAAGCTTACGCGCACGGGGGGAAAAGGCGCAGTAAGTTCTGCACTGGTCGCCCAGAAGGCGAGGTAACGAGCGAGCGACGGCCTCGCAGATGGTGGCACTGGTTTAGCTCCGTTAACTTTTCCTGCCGGCGCCGCTTCTGCTGCGAGGGATCGGGTGTCCGACACTCGTTTCCTCTTTCGTATTGCAAAAGTAGGAGCCACAGACAAAAGCAGCAACAGAGAGAGAGAGAGAGAGAGAGAAAAAAGAACTCCCGTCTTCACGCTACCTCTTGAACGACTTGTATTGGCGAAGCCTCTATTGACACTTTGCGTCGACGTTATATGCGCTATACGCTGTAAACGATGTGTGACGCTGTGCAACATTGTGGAAAGCTTTTCAACGATATATTCAGCGTTATCCATTCACTGACATTCAATGAATGACGTGAGTCACTATGCGAGGTGCTGAATTGAGGGAACAAGCGCCATTCTTTTCGTTCTCTTCCGCAGTCATTCCTACAACCGAAGTCACAGCGCGGCGGTAGCGACTAACGCCCCTTGAACAAAGCTACGCCAAACCGCTCGCAGCTGTCATCAACACGACTTCAGAGTGCACGGGCCAGTCAGAGTAATTGTGATAGTGCGTCGACCTGGGGCAATTCCCTTTTACCAAATTATGGTGCTTAGTGATGTTTAATGAGGATGCCTACCTGCATAAAGGGCTTTAAACGCTTTGGGAGATGTTTCCAGTTTCTTGTATGTGCTGCCGAAACAACTTCTGTTTTGTACGGCGTTTTTTTTTTTTCTGTTTCATGTAGATTCATACCATGACCTTCCCGTGAGTTTGAAATTATTCGCTCCACTAATAAAAAAAGGAACAAGGGCGGCAATTATGAATGCCGACGCTCGCAGACGCGAAGCGAATTTCAGGACGTCGGTTAGTTGAATTGTGCGAGGAAAATGAGGCGCTGCTATTTCAGTGCGGCTTCGCGGTTCCTATCTGTTTAACGATAACTATACGACCGATCACGTGCGCACAAGACTTCAAAGTGCTCGACGTAACTACTAAGGTAATCATGATACGTGAAAGCCACCATTGCAAGATGAGAAAGTAAAACAACTTAAACTGATGTTTACATTGCTGACTCTCAATGCACGCACGAACAAGGCGAGGGTAAAATAATTATCGGCCGACGTGTAAGCTGCAATACGTCTATGTAAACTTCAAAACAGTGATTATCGTCTGGTTAGGTCGGTGTGAGCTCGAAAAGTTGTGCGGCAATTCTGACGCTCGAAACTCAAGAGGATTTCATTAGCGTCCGTCAATGTATACTTGTCTATTTTTGTTTTCCATTTTATGACCCAATCGGAGCACACTGCCGGAACTGGTGTTTTCATGAAGCGAATAGAGTGTGCACATGGGCGATAGTCCGCCTAAGTTGTTGACAAGGTTACTTTGTTTTTCGTACTTGCGTAAAAGCGCATTTACAAGGAATCGATTTACGAACCAGACGAGTCGCAGCAAATGTGGGAGGGCAAACTTCCCTGGAAAGACTGTTTATTTTATAGTTCCTTTGTAGAATGCGCAGACTCCTGGTTTACTTTGGCGATCGTCTTATTCAGCTCTACTGGCGCTGTTGTAACGGCGGCTTTTATCGAGAAAAGACGGCGCCATTCTGGCGACCGTACTCGAATTCACCCTCTTGTTTTAAGATCAGAGTGTATTAGGCATACTTGAACGCAATGACGACGGAAGAATATTGGATTATAGCTCGTCTCTCGTGCTTTATAATGCAGTAAGGCGGCCTTTTTTTTCCCGTTCTGCATTACGCAAGAAAGTATTTATCCTCTCGCCAACCGTATATAGCCGCGTTGTACTCTGAAATCCTTAATGCACATTTCATTTGACCCTGTGAAGAAGTGGATGCACTTAAAAGGGTCCTGCGCGGCGGCCAAAAGAAAAAAAAAAAAGACGAAGCCAGAAACGTCGTTTCTGCGCAAGTGCTTGAAGCTCCGTAATGAGTAGCTCGCATCCGAAGGCGCCTCAACTTTGATTTTTTTTTCTTTGTTCGCACTATCTCTGCACATTGTGTCCACATTTAATTCGCTGTGCCTGGCTGCATTTCAATTTCGCAAATGGCTGCTCTCACTGGTAATCGGCATTCCTCTACTTCGCTATGCTAACAAACGAAGAACCGTAAAAATCGTTATAGCAGAAACACGTGAAGCAACGAGCGTTTATAAAATATTATGGCGGAACTCATCTCACGATAACTGTCGACGGTAATGCGAATAGCAGTCGAGCAATGGAGGGACAGACCACAATCCCGAAGTCCCGTTTATTTAACACGTGCAGTGGCAATTCTGAGACTCGTCGACTCCGCCATATGCTATACATACCCAGATTTCGACCCACTTTGCGATGGCACTCGCTTGCCAAGGTCGCCCATGAAACATGGAGGCATGATGACGACTGTATGACGCTGACGCAGTGACGACGATGACGTGAAAACGACGGCACAATCACGATTGGACGACGACAGCATGATCCCAATAGAATGACGAACAAGAAGTGACGTGGATGGATCGACGAAGATAGTGTTACGACAACGGCACGACGGCTTACCGATTTCTTCGGGGACGAGCACAAGGACTGGCTCGGGCGCGCGTGTGTATCTGCAGCTTCGTCGTTTTTTTTTTCAGGCTACCCATACAACAGGCCAGATATGACGTCACCTGACGTCAACATACGACCGCGTTGAGTGCCGTTATGCACCTGACCGATTAAGCGGCTCGAACGTAAAGCACATAGTAAAATAGCGGCAGGTCTAATGCCAACGCGAATGAGCTTCCTTGTTGCAAAGGTCCTCGTTGGTCAAGCATTTAATCGCAAGCGTGGACACGGCAGGGGCCTCGCTCTCTTTGCTAATCGCGACGGAACCGGGGCCAGGGAGAAAGTTAGGCGTCGTTCCGAACGGGTTCTTGCGCCGCGTGTTCGTCGAAGCGTTCCCGAAGCCGTTCCGGATGAACGTGCTGCCCGTCGCATGCGCTGTTGGGCGTAATATAAGTCCTAATATTGCGCACGCAGACGAGAGCAAACGCGAGGAACCGCCGTTCGCTCGCCGACGAAGTTACAGAAACAGCTAGCGGATAAAGAAAGAAAAAGGAAAAGCGTGTTAAACGGAGGCAAATATTTGCCCTTCGCTTGTAGGTCATGTATATAGACAGGCGCACCCGACCTGGCCTGGCCAAACAAGAAAGTAAAAAAGAAAGGTAAAACGGGAGAAGAGAAGCTAGCCTTGACGAGCACGCGTGCGCGCTTTTCGGCACCAATGAGTCGGCGAAGCAGAAGACAAGCCTGCGCGTGAAAAGTTCTGGCAGGCGGTTACCTTCCAGGGGGGAGGCCGCTCCCGCGATGACAGGTCATTGAAGCTGCTATGGGCGCGCCGAACCGCTCCGCTTCGGGGAAAAAAATAAAAGCTCGTTTACTCTCCTCAGGTGAGCTTTGGTTCTGTCTTTATAGCGCCGACGCTGTTTGCCACTGAAGTAGCTTGCTTTTAGTAGTTCCCCTTCTCTTCAAGATCGCTCGACAACGTTCTGACCGTAATGTTCTTTTTGGCTCTGCTGAGCAGATGTGCTCGTAATATGTGCCGTGATTGGACGTTCTTCTGTTGCGCAAGGCCATAGACATAAAATGTGGCATAGGCTACGCTTGACGCGAACCAACGTTTTTTTTCCTTCGAGCCTTAATTTACTTCCTGTCCTTGCTGATATTGTTTGTTTCTTTTTCAAATTTCTTATCAGCTGACGCTTAGTTCTGGTGTTTTTGTGGTATAGCCGGTCCTTCAATGACCTATTTTCACAGGAACGCGTTTTTTATAAAAAAGAACGACGCTAAACATTTCTCTAACAAAAAAAGAAGAAGAAAAAAACAAACCAACGAAAATTGTAGTCAACATGTAAGGACACGTAGAATCCTACTACGTGACAGCAACATTAGGTTGTTGGTTTCAAGTGATGTCAACTCACACGCATGAGTGCGGACGCCGGTTAAGCTGGATCCACACGACGGGACCGTATCCATAGTTCAGTCTGCGGACGAGCATGACGTTATTCAGTGCTGTCGAATCGCGCTTCGCAGTTGCTTGCGACATTATTCTCGACGGCGCAGCCGCGTCGCACGTGTTTGCGAACTGATCAAGTGATCCCCCTCGTCGTGTAAATCCAACTTTAGCGGTGTGGCCACCCTAGGTGACTCTGTGAGTCACTGGCGAGGCACGAAGAGGATTAAAAAAAAAAACGAATGAGGTCTCAAATTCAGACCTTCCAAAGCACGTAGTTTCAGACATATATTACATGATGAGTCGACAATCCGGTTGCGCAGTTTCTTCGTTTTCTACCAAGAAATCGAAAGGCTCTAACGTACTCCGCGATTGACATGGCCGTCAAAAACCGACGCTCCAGTCTACAGCCCAGAAACTACACCCTTTTTCTTTGCCGAGCCTGTAGAAGAGGAAAAATCACATTTCCCAAGACTCCGGTTTCCACGACGATTTCAACGCAAATTCCTTTTTTTTTCTCTCTCTCTCTCCGTGTGACGCCTCTATTGGACTGCATTCACTCATTAATTTCTTCCTTGTTACTTCTTGATAAGGGCCTGCCAAGTCCAAGCTGTGGTTAAATAGCTTTTTTTTTTATTTTACTACTAACATATAGACTGTTTCCTTTCCCGCATTTGAGCCTCCGCTCAAACTAGAAAGTATACCGAAAGCGGTAAGCTAGGCGAGCACAAAAGGACATCGTCGTTCAGGAGAGAGAGAGAGAAAGAGAGGTTTATCACAAGCGACCACTTGTCATTTTCGGATCGCAGCAGGGAAACGGCGAGGCGGCCCCTCTTTTATAGAATCTCGGAATTCAGTCGCCCTGAATGGCCAGCGATCCGATGTAATAATGAAAAAAAAAATGTCGAGTAAAAGTGGGGGAAATACAAAAGTATAAAACACAGCGGAGAAAATATCCTGCGCGCAGCGTTGAGAATTGAAGAAAATACACACAAAAAAAAAAAGAACGTGGCGCAGTGAAGACACGGCGATTCCGTCAAAAACGACCTGCGAGTGGGACTGGAAGACACTGACCAGGGAAGCGTAGAAGCGCCGAGATGAATAGGAGCCAGAAAGCCCCCCCCCCCCCCCCCCCTTCCTTCTTTCTCGTTCATTTTCTAGTACGCACTTTTTTTTTTTTCTAGTTTAGTTCGTGCGTCAAGTAACGGAGGAGGCGAGGTGACGAGAGTGAGAACGAGGAGGAAAAAGAGGAACGAAGCGATGGACAGAGGGTGGACCGGAGGGGCGTGGTCGCTTGCGAGGAGGGTGTCGTTGTCCGGACCGGGTCTTGGACAGCGTGTCTGCGACAGGGCGCCAGCTCGATTCGACGCTGGTTAGTACACACTGTCGCAAGTCTCCTTCACGGACCGAGCTCGTAGCGATGAGTGATGGCGCGCGAGATGCGGAGGCGAGGAGACAGAGAGGACGATCGAGAAGCGCGCGGCTTTAGCTCTGAAGAAGCGGGCCCGGCTAGAAAAGAGTGCTTCTACAGGATTGCGAAGTTTCGCCTCTCTCGAACGGAGTCGTTGGTCCATCGGCGAGCCGAGATATACAATGTGAGCTTCGCCCGCTGGACCGATGGGCCCAGTGACCGTTTTCTGTAAGTTTTCTTCCTTTTTTCCAGGTCTGCCTGGGCAGAGAATTGCCTTTAATGGGTGGTCCTTACGCGCTGCCCCGATTGCGCTTAGTCCCGAAGAGTACAAAGGCAGTGGAGACAGAGAGATAAGCCGACACGACGCGATTGTGCAAGCTCGGCCGATTGATAGATACCTTTAGGCGAGAGAGACAGAGCGAGGACTTCGATTTCAGTGGAGGAGGTGACAGCTTGGAAACTTCGGGTCGCGTCGAATATGAAATGTTCCGTGCTGCAATACAGACACAAAGGGAACGAGCACTGAAAATAAATGAGAGAATATGAAGGAATGATAAAAGCGACACATTCGGACAAATTTTTACATTTACGGTGATTCATGGGTGACAGGAAACGGTGCGACTTCTTGTACGTGAGGGGACGTGAAATTATTCAGACGGAAGCCGAGTCGCGAGCCTTCAAGTGCCTTCCCACATCATTGATCATACTTCAAGCTCCAGAAACGCCGCGGCGTGTGCGTCGACGCGAGTTGAACTCGGGTTCAGCTGGCGATCGGTGCGCAACTCTTTCCACCCGGCGCCACACCAGGATTTCTTGTTCTATTCTTTTTTTTTATGTCTCTGATCAGGTTCACTCATCGAAACACGGTGTATACGCCGAATAGCTTGACTCTCAAGAAACAAGAGCAAGTGTACCACGGAGGTGTCATTAGAACGAATTTTATGTCTCTGATCAGGTTCACTCATTGAAACACGGTGTACGCCGAATAGCTCGATTCTCAAGAAA
This sequence comes from Dermacentor silvarum, assembly GCF_013339745.2. Taxonomy (NCBI): domain Eukaryota; kingdom Metazoa; phylum Arthropoda; class Arachnida; order Ixodida; family Ixodidae; genus Dermacentor; species Dermacentor silvarum. The sequence goes on along the minus strand of NC_051159.1, from coordinate 36,536,124 downwards.
CAAGAGGAAGTGTACCACGGAGATGTCAGTAGTAGGAACACGCTGCGAGTTGGAAGAACGGGTTCGTTGTGCCGAATAATTACTCATTCCAGGGCCTGTACACTTAGTAGTTCGGTCCTTTGTTCGCCACAGCCCTTTCAGGCTAGACCAAGAAAAAAAAAGAATCTAGAGATAGATAGAGACAGAAAGAAGAAAAAGCGAGAACCCGTGAATTTCTACACAAACAAAGCCGGTTCTCCAGCAATGTACGCTTTCTTTGGCTCGTGGCTACACTAACAAGGCAGCTCTCTCCTATAGGGGCTGCTTGATGTCACAGCGCTCCCTTTATTTTTATTTTTTTTTCACTCTGCGCACTTTCCTGGCTGTGTTTTGTGCTGTGTGTAGTTCCCTCCCATCTCCTGACACTCGGTTCGGGCGCAATCTGTAATGCGGCTCGACGTGAGCGTGATCTCGCGAGTGCAGAATTAATCGACGTAGTGGGCGTTGTCAATTTGTCATCCTAGGATAAAGGAAGAAAGGGTAAAAAAGAGGAGGAGGAAGAAACGTCGCGAGTCGCGCTCAGGAAGGGTTAAAAACAAAAGCGTGCTTTTATGCGCTCGCATGCGTTACGCGGCCGCTGTTGCTTATTTATCGAACATGACATCCTGCGTGTAGCCGGCTTGAGTGCGCGGAAGAGTTTGGGTAAAAGGTTGAAGAAAAATGGCGCCCTCCGATAATGGTCCTACACGTATTCGTGCTCCCCGGTCAAATTGACTAAGATGTGCCCCGCTTTTCATTACAGAAGGGGGAGTAAGTCTCCGAACGTTAGTTAGATGGTGCTGTGATTTCGTTAATGCGGCGTTTCAGTTTGATGGCGAAATCTGTCGTAAGAAAACTTGCTCAAATGCGCGTTCGACTCGTTCTTTAGTTAAAGTGTTTGCTAGTCTGTGTGAATTCTGCCAAAAGATATTTGTGGAAAAGAGGAAGTAATGAATAAAACTGAAGCGCGATGCTATTAAAGATGGTGTGTGAACATTACATTAGTGATGAGCTTGGCCAGTGTATAATTAGCCAGCGCTCACTGCTTTTAAGTATAGGCATGTGAGGTTAAACTCCTTTGAAGTAGACACCTGAGGTTGACTGTTCTCCAATGACAGTGTTTTAAATCCTTCCGGGGTGGTCTGATATTTAATCATGGGGTTTATCAAGGAAAGGTCGGGGTGTTAGACACGCTGCCAGGTTTTGTATAGGGCCCCGGTCATTGCAGGTTACTCGAACGAAATACATTTTTCCATTTCGTTTCTTTATTTTTTTAACAAGAGCTTCCTAGGGTTTGTGAACTTGTCACTGATGTGTTACGACTTTTGAACTATTTGCGGGAACTCGTGCATAAGGGCTCTCTGTATATCATTATATCCTTCCAAGCGTGTTCCTACTTTATTTGTTGCAAGTCGAGCAAAGCAAAGGAGTAACCGATGCTTGTACTAGGCGCCAACATCTCTTTACATACTTTTGCTGATATTAAAGAAATATAGTCACTGAGCAGCGTCGTCTGCACTATTCTACAGTGCAGACGACACGCCGGCCGTGGGAAAGAAATAGACGACACCAGCGTTCGTTCTAATATACTGCCACTGCGTGTCGTCTGGAAGAAGAAAAATAAACAGATATGAATTACCAACAAGCCAGTCTTGACGTCAGAGCAGACAGCTAAATCCTTCTATTCACGCAACGCGGCTCTCAAGCGCACTTTGTCTCAAATGGGCATTTGCTTGATTGTTCCCAACTTTATCCACGTCTTCTCGCCCTTCTCTCTGAGTATTATGTTTTGCTTTTTATCTTTCTTTATTTTTCTGGAAACAAAGCGCTCAATCTTCGTTCGCACTCGGAACCAGGGTTAATCAGCGAGGGCAATTAGGAGAGGTACTTAGCAGAGATTACGCGCTTTACAACAGCGGCCAGGTTAATGAGGAATCACCGCGCTCGCGCGATATCTCTCTGGGATCACGATTATTAGCGTCCCACGCAGCGGGATGTTTACTCGCGATTCCACCACTTAATCCCGCATCTAACCAACCGTAAGCGACGACGGTGAAATGTGTTACGCCTCGTCGACACACAGAAAAACTAAAGGCTTGATGTACGCGTTCCCTCTGGATGCGCGCGATCCAGATCGTCCAGGGTGTCAAGCAAAGTTCGAGATTGTTTTTCCTTCATAGATTTCGCTGATGTTCGTAAACGAGATATAGCTGGAGTAATAAGCCTGTATGGGGTAAAAACTGAGTCAACAGTACGCAAGAAAAACAAGAAGAGCAAACATAATATCAATAAAGCAGTCCACAAATCATTAACCGCAGTGATCGGAAAGAGCCCATGAGTTGAACATCCATATAAACATCGGAATAAAAGCACGCGAAAGAACACAGTGTTGTTTGCTTAAATGGTAATAGGTAGAAAATTTAATGCGGGGCCAAATTCACAAATATTTTCGTTCTAAGCTTATTTGCCATCTAAGCTTTATTTGCCTTAATGCCATTCGTTAATAATATGGCTGACGTCAGGATTGGATGCATGGCATCCACTCTTACAATTTTTACCGTAATAACTTTTTGTCTGTAAATATAGAACCTCTCCTAACCGCACTAAAGCCAACAAATGACAATTGAACTCATTCGGTTATACGAAACATTTGAGGTGACAACTCCCAATTTTTAGCTGCTTTAGTTTCTGTAGGCCTAAGTTCTGCGTTTTCGCTCCACTGAATTAAACGGAGGCACATTAAACGTAGGCAGTTTGACCAGGACACCGAGAATGTCGGTTAAAGGGACACTAAAAAGAAAAGTAATGTCAGCTGTATTAGTAAATTAAACTTACCTTTCTATGATACAAAAAGAATTAAGAAAGAAAAAAAAAGCCGCTTTTACAGTGAGAACACAGGCTTGGCGACCCAGAAACTTCGTGAAAACGGAAGACGCGTGCCGAAGCCGCCTTGAAGTGTCCTCACCATGTTTACATGACGTCATAAATGTCCACCGCGTCTACTCGCGAGTAGTCAAGTTTGTATCAAATGTGGATGGATTGCATTTCATTATAAGAGAACCAAAGAAGGAACTTAGTACGCTTCAAGATCCTTTAGTGAGCCAGAGCAGCCCAAATACGACAAGGTACTTTCAAATCTCTGACATCAGACTGACGCTCCAGCGCTGACGTTCGGGCACGACATCAGAAAGGAAATGGAAATTCGCTGTTTGCTTTCTCTTCTAATAATTGACCTACTACCGTGAAACTAACGAAAACACAGTTCTGAAAGAATACTCAAGCAGTCTAAATATACCTAGCCTTCACTGTTTAGTGTCCCTTTAAATCACGTTCGTCGTGTTCACAAGGAGTCGTGTGTAGAAACGCCGAGCGCCAAGGTGAAAGGAAACAGACTCATGCGCGAACGCGCTTCGAGGGAGAGAGAGATAGAAATACACAGGCGTGAATCACGCCTTGGCGGACAGCAGTGACCGGGCCTCCTCTGCCGGACAACGGCTCAACCCACTGGAACCGTTCGTGGCTCCACTCCACGGTCCAGGCGAAAGGCATTCGGCGCCGAGGGGGTGAAAAATCTGACCATCACGTTTTAATCGGTACGCGTTTCCGGCGCCCGGCGGTGGCGTTGGGCGGGACGGGAAGGCGGGCGGGCGCGGTAGTGGGCCAAGAAACCGGGCGAGGAAGAGCACCTGCTGCTGCTGCCCCGGCCAGCGCGTGGCTCATCCTTCGCGACTTTCGGAGAATACAGAACCTGGCGCGGAGGAGGTTTTTTTCGCATCCGCGCTCCGGCTGCCGTCTGCGCACGTGTTATCAAGGAGGAGGACGACATGGAGAGAAAGAAATCGGAGAGAGAGAGAGAGAAGAAACGAAACTATAGTGGGGGGAGGAGAGAAAAGGGGCGAGGGAGTCGGGTGTATCACGGAGGTGTCCGGGGAGAAGAGGAAAGGGGAGAGAGAGAAGAAACGAAACTATGGTGGGAGGGGGAAGGAGCGAGAGGGGGAGAGAGAGTGACGTCCGGAGCGGTTTTGGGGATGCGAAAAGCGTGCGAGTGTGTCGCGAATAGAACAAAGAAAATGCGGACTCGAACGGCGGCGGCGGCGGCGACGGGGCATTTGTATAGCATGCACACAACACGCGCGCACACACACAGAAACGGCGCGGAAAATGAGAAGCGTGCGCGCTCGGCGGAAACGACGAGATGCGGAGGACAGGGAGAAGAGAATAGCTAGCTCGTCGACTGTCCGTTCGGAGGCACGAGAGAGAGAGAGGGAGGAGTAGGAGGAGGAGTCGCGCGGACTCTTCGGAGAAGCAAGGGAGAACGACGGACCTCACGACGGCGACGCTTTTGCTCAGAGAGGAGGACACAGGAGCAATGAAAGTAATGCGAGCAAATTGAACAAAAAGAAAAACTACGGGGGGGGGGGGGGGGAGACATGAGAGGATCTGTAGATTCTCACCCTCCCCCTTTTTTAGCTCTTTCCCCGCGCGATAAGCGACGAAGAAAAGAAGTAGAAAGACCGAACACCAAGAACAAAACGGGCGCGACAGTCCAGCCAGGTAATTGTTATTCCGGCCACGTCCCCCCTTCCCGTCCCCTTCGCCGTTCCCTTTCCCGCGCGCAGCAGCAGCAGCAGCCGACTTGCAAAGCGAGTTTTTGCGCTAAGGGTCTTCTTCTTCTCCTGCTGGTCCCCCGCGTCTGTCTCTTTTGTGTTTATACGCGTATATGAGCGCCTCGGGCCCCGAAATGACCGTCTCTCTCCCTCTCTCCTGGTCCGCGCGGTACGCAAGGTCTGTACTCACGCACGTTCGCACGAGTCGACCCTTCTGTCGCAGAGGTGAGACTCGGAAAAGCGACGCTCGGGCAAACCTTCCCGCCTCCGTCGTGTTTCGCTTATGAACCGGGCCGAGTTGCCGCGATGGCTTTGCTTTGCACGCGTATTTTTGCCACTTCGAGTCGCGCCCAGTGTCCGCAAGCACCCACCGCCGCGTGTCGCCTCATCTCTCCTCCTCCTCCTCCTCATTTCCCTCTCCTCTTTCCCTGCTTTGCCCGCCTCTGCTTTTCCGCGGGTCAATCAGAGCCGTGGGCTACGCACGGTCATTCGCCCGGCAGTTGTCCTGCTTGTTTTTCACCCACGGCCGCGGCCATCTCGTCTTCTCCGGGTGCTCGAACGGAGACCCGGTCTCTCCCTCCCTCTCTCCCCCTGCCCGTTCTGTCTCCCTCTTGCTCCCCCAACTCTCGTTTTAGCTAAGTTAGCGAAACTGCAAAACTCGAAACAAACTAACGCGCTTCTTACCTTTTGTCCGGTCAGAGCTGCTTGTAGAGGCAATCTACAACTCAATTCCTCACTGTTAAACCGATTAACGAACGAGACAAAGCGAATCGCTGTTCAAAAGCGAAGTTTCAGAGCCACCGTTAATATACCACGGTGGAACCGGAATTTAATTTGAACTTGATGAACGAAGCAGTGGCCTGAAAAGAAAGAAATTAAGGACTGAGCACAAAACGTCGCAGTTTTACTTATTCTGGCAAACTCTCGCTATTTGTCAGTGCAGAAAGCTGCAGCAGCAGTTACTACTGTCGAGCGATAAGCAAATATATATCGAGGGAAGAATTTTACTAATCAACGCCTACGTTAGTACAGGTGAATAATAAAAACATGTTTTGCAGAAGACAGCAATATATTTAATCGCGTTGAATAAGCCATCTGGAAAAATGGCAAAAATGCATGACAGATATCCAAAGCCCTCGTTGAATTGGACGCGCCAGGCATCTGTGCTTTGTCGCACTGTACCAACTTTAGTTTTACTTGCAATAGAGAGTTCTGTGTTTTCAGTGGGTCGTGACGCTTATTGTCTGAAGCCTTTTTCTGTGTGTTATACGTGCTCCGAGATGTGTTCTCACGCAAAGTTTTCCTGGCGATAGCGATGTGCAATTGGTGTTTGCAGTGACTCGTATTATATTTTGCGACACCTCTGGTTTCTCACATTTTAATCAGACAGAACATCCCCCCCCCCCCCCCTTCAGAAAAAAAAATACTAGAAAGACGAAAGATACGCACGGATGAAATCTCGGAGGACAAAGCCGTCATCTGGCGGCAAAATACCGCAACGCTGCCAATACGAGCGCTTCATCAACGCGCTTTATAGGCCTAGCATAAGTTCACCAACGTGCGCCTGATGCGACAATCGACAAGCAAGAGCACATACCATCACCGTCATATACTTAACCCGAGCATGCCCCCTAGGCAACTTTGTGCTTCTTCGCAAATTTCTTTGGACGCATTTCATGTTCTTTCCTTATAGTTGGTGTTTGTTATAGTTAAGCCACTATAGATTTGTGTTGATTGTTCGGGTTAAGTCTGACGTCGGCTGGATGTTTTGCACGGCAGACATCTATTTGCTATTGCAAGTCGCGCCAGTATAGTAGCTTCCTGCAAAACGCTTTTTCATACGCCTGTTACCATGTTTTCAAATTAGCAGGTGGGCGTGCTTTAAAGAAAGCTTCCGTGCCATAATGTAAAGTCCGTTTGTCTGAGTACCTTTTGTCGAGCTCGTTCAAAAGCAAAGGCTTGTGACACGTGCCGTGCGAATCTTAACGACTTCCAATCAATTCTGCGGAAGTGCACAGGTACTTAGCGAATTCGCGTGGCGTGCCTGTTATATATATACGTTTTTTTCACTCTCTCTGTTTCTCTCTCTATCAAATTCAACTGTAATTATGGAGTTTGCCACCAGCTCTCAAGTTATAAAGCTACGCGAACAAGCCCGCCGCGAACGTTCAATTCATCGGGGATTATTTTCTTCATCTTGCAAAAACGTTAAAATCGCCGCGCCAGCGGCTTTCGCCTTTTTTCGTGGCACGTACGAGAGTGACTTTCAAAAGTTCTTTTTCCTGACACGCACAAAACAAAGAAAAACGTAAACGAAATGTAAGAAAGAAGAAAAAAAAAAACGGCCAAAGTAAGGACAAAAGAGGTGGTGTGGAATCAGTGGCGTAGCTTTGATACTTTTTTTTTTTAGCGTTTAGTCCGTTATTAGTGCGACTCAATTTAATTTTATCGCCGCCCATGTATACGCGTGGCTCAGAGGAGAGAGAGAGGTGCGAAAACAAAACAAAAACACGGCAAAATTTGCATAATGCTCAAATGACATGCTAATCACTGAGGATTTTGCGAGGTTTTTAGATCGAAATAATTAACTCCGGGAGATTCGCGCTGCCGGCGCATATCGTTTCGCGATGAACACAGTCAGATAGGGCTGTACCGGCATCCGAGGTGCTGTATAGCTGTCTACTAAACAGCGAAATGCATTTCTCTCGCATTCCAGCGCAATATAAGAAACAAGGAAAAAAAAAATTTTAAACACGCACGCTAGCACGAAGGCGCTAAAATGGCTCAAGTATTCAGGAAAAGTGAAAAAGAGCGGGAACAATGGTGCCGCATTTCGTGTCACCCAGATTAGTAGTTATATATATATATATATATATAATATATATATATATATATATATATATATTGTTTAACTGTCCCAAATTTATGCGCTCGCATAAAAGAGAGCTCCGGCCGCGTAAGGAAGTGTAATAAACTGTCAACGTGATTAAGGCGACTTGTGTTCCCGACAGTCAGGCGCAAAGGGGCTATTAATAGGGGCTCGGGTTTGAGGATCAATAACTAAAAGGGCACTCGGGATTTTTTCTCTCCGACTCTAGGAGAAGGTAAGTAAAGAAAAAAAAAACAAGCAGAAAGAGATAGAGAGAGAGAAATATAGAAAGACATGCAGATACGCCTTAGGCGGATAAGTCTCGGCTGTTAAAAGTAAAAGCAGAAATAAACGTTAGAAAGACGGTCTCCTGTTAATAGAATGATGGAATGTATTCTCGGCCTGCGAGCATTTACTCCCCGACGTTTATAACGCAGGTTTTACGTCCTTACTCGGACTGAAAATACCCGCCGAGATCCCCGTCAGCAGCCAAATGTGAAAGAAACCTTAACTCCATGTGTTTCCTGTCCGCATAAGGAACGAGGACGCGTCTGCTTAACAGAGCGGATATCGTAAGACTTGCGAGCGCGCACAGAGATTGGGCGGATTAAAAGTCCCGTTATGGTCATAATGGAACCTGAAAACCGTACGAATTGGAAAATATCTTCTCTTATTATTTATTGTGTATATATACTCGCAATTCACGGGACCTGTTCCCTTGTGCAGTGGTGTGCAGCAAACCGGCTCTCAATTAAACCTTCTAAATCTTCTTTTATGCATTTTCACTCACCAAACAGAAAAAAATATGTCTCCATGCCTTTTCATCAACAACCAGGCTCTAACTTCATCCGATCATGTTACTTTTCTCGGAGTTATTGTTGACGCTCATCTTCGGTTTCATAAACATATTTCTTCAGTCTGCAATAGAATATCTTTTGGCATACGTGCCCTCCTTAAAACCAGATTCTTCCGCCTCCATGTTCTCACAACACTATATTACGCCTTTATACACAGTCATATAAGCTACTGTATGTCATCATGGGGTCACGCATACTCCGTTCACCTCTCCCCATTGATTGAACTCGAGAAACAAGCACTTCGCATTATTAATTTCGCTTCACGGTGTTCACCTTCCTTTCCCATTTTTGTTCATCTTAATATGTTGCCTTTGTCTAGCCTTTATTTTTATAATATAGGCATTATATTCTTTAAAATTCATAACCATTACCTTAATTTAGACACTTTTCCACAACATGTGCTCTCTAATCCCAATTCTACTCGATTCGCTACTCATCGTAACTTGCCTAGTATCCGTACTAATTATGGTAGATCCACTTTGCTTTTTTCTTCAGTAACATTTTGGAATAGTTTACCTACGCATATGAAATCTGTTACTTGTTTGCAAATATTTAGGAGAAACCTAAAACAATTTCTATTTTTAAACTATAAATAATCCCATCAACCAGTGAATGTTATCGATACTTACATGTATTTTGCCTTTGTAATATTTATGTTCTCTCTTTTGCTTGCTTTTTTACTTTGTAGTTTTGCTTGTTATACTTGCACAGGAGGTCCCGCCAACGGTGATTAAAACCTTGGGACCTCCTTCTGTATATACACAACTATGTAACCTCTTAAGTATGTATAATAAACTTGAATTGAATTGAAAAGTATGGCTGCAAATACGCCGTAAGACTTCTTCACCGGTTATACTACCAATTCCGATAAAGGAAAAAAAAACTAAAGAGATAAAGAGGGGGTCACTTAGACAAGGAGCAGCAGCAGCAGCAAGTGCCAAAGGGCGTAATTTCTGGCCGCGGAAAAAAACACCTGTAATCGACGTCGATCCGGAGTATACCAGTACTTTTCGCCACAGCGCCGGCGGCGGCTGCTACCGAGTGATGGGCTCAAATTCTCGCGCGCCCTTTTTCGACACCCAACGCTGACGCCTTCTTTCATTCTTTCATTCTTGTTTTATTTCTTTCGCGCATTGTCCGACGCACGCACGCTCACAAACACACACACACATACACACACAGAGAATTTAGCCCTCTGCGCTGTGCGTGCGTGCGTCAGCCGCAGCGGCAGCGACAACATCGCGGCACTCTTCGACAAGCAGTCAGTTAGATGCACTAGGAGGAGGACGTCGTGTCTATGCCTCCCTTCCTCCTCCCCCTCCCCCTCCCTTGCTCCGCAGGGAGCACGCAGGCCTTTCTCCTTTTCCATGCACGCTCGGTGCCGACTGTTATCATCCTCTAATTAGTTCTCCACCGATGCTTGCGCAGGACGCAATGAGCAGGAAGAAGAAGATGAAAGGGAAGAAGGGCCCGGCGCGAGCAGGCATTGTCATTAAGAAGGGCGCGAATTATGGCGGCTCTCTGCCGGCCGCACCCCTTTCCTTTTTTTTCTCTCTCTTTCCCTCTCCTCATCTCGTCAGTTGTTGTTGTTCCGTGCTTTCGCTCTCTCGGCTGCGTCAGAATGTGAAGCGATCAAATGGACAAAGATCAAACGGAGAACTCAAGAGTGCGGGGAAACGATAGAGGGACATAGAAAGAGAGAGAGAGAGCGGAAAGGGATTTCGCGCCAAGGCAGACCGCGTAATAAGTGCGACGCGCGCTTCCAGCCAGGCAAAGGAGTTTTCGCGCGGGAAAAAAAAAAAAAAAAAAAGCGGGAGCGGAGGTCGTGCTGGATTAAGGCGCGAGGCTTGGCCCGCCTCGCCGGGACGCTACCGCGCTGCATCGTGAGGAATTAATCCCCGCTGATATCCAAGTGGCGGGGACACCGTAATACGCGGCGGTTCGGTGCGGGGACAGAAAGAAAAAGAAAAACAAGAAGGTTCCACGCAGTTCATTTGTATCTCTCTCGCTGTGTGTTTGTGCGCGCGCGCGGTTCCTTGGGAATCAGACCGGCACCTTCAGCGACTGGCAGGTGCTTGCTGCGTCTCGAATGAGTCGCGTCGCTAAGCTCCTTATACTTCTTTTTTTTTCGCTCAATTATTTTTCTTTGTGTTCGACGCGCTTGTTGCGATTATCGAAACTGCCCGGCACTGAAAAAGCCCTGTTCATTTCCCTCGAGACGTTCATAATGGAATCATCAACACTGAGCTCTTTAACTATCGACGCTCACGCCGATAGAAAGAGGGGAGAGCACATAGCCTGTGACGCTCAGGAAGCGCATGTTGCTATGGCGAGCTGACCGCCACGCGCGCGACGCTACTCGCACTGGTGAGCGTAACAAATGTGGTTGCCGAGAAAAATTTGGAATTTTCTCGGCAACTCAAGTGCACATACTGAAAGTGATGAGTGAATTCTTGTGTTCTCATAGCGGAGTTGAAGCCGCAGTTCGCAATTCTAGGTTGTGCTTGTTCCCTACGTCTTCAAAAGTATGCGGTCCAGAAATTCCGCAGTAAAGCTGGGGCAGGGGATTCTGTAAGTGTCCACCTAGTGGACATGGCCATTTCGTCTGCTTACCGAAGTTCTGATTGGCTGCGGACGCCTGCCTCCTTCTGACGCATACCATAGCGCAGCCAATCACAACTTCAGGAGCAGACGAAAGGGACATGTCCACTAGGTGGACACTTAAAGAATATACCCCCCCTCCCCCTTTCTTCTTCTCCGACTGTGAATGTAACTTGAAACTTAGCTCTGTTGCGCAAAGTCGGCATTGAAGTGCGCTCTTCAGGTTTACTCTCTATGTTTAAGCCACGCATAATTTTTTTTGCGAGTCAGTGGCTCGTATGCTTTTGCTTACGAGTGTACGCATGCCTAAGCCACGGAGTAATGTTGCCTTTGCTGCGAGCAATCAATGTTTCGTATTGTACCACGCACGAATTAACATTGCATAGCGCTGTCCTACCTATAGACTAAATCATTACAGCGATGAAATGCGGTCGAACAAGGAAGAAATGACGCAGGAGCCAACGTTTCCGCAAAGGATATCTCGTCTTTGCCAGGGCATTGACTCTTCCCTACAGTTACGGTTCTACCATTAGTAATCCCGCCGACTGTGCATGCAAGATGTTTACCACGCAAGCGTAGTCGAGGGAACATGGTAGCTGTAACGGCATACCGCTAGCGTTGCACGGTAGTGATAGTCTGCCGTGATCGGTGCCAACGGAGTCCAAAGTCATCCCTACGCATTCATTCGAAAAGGAGCAAAAGGAGGGACTAACATTTATTATAGTTACAACTAGGCCCCAGTGTAGCGAAAGGCGAGCGGATCAGCGGCGTCCCAACTCAGGCCACGGTGGCGAAGTCACCCTCGCTCGCTTGCTCTACGCGCTCGAGTCCATCTTTTTCTTTGTTGGCACTGCAACCGATGTTTGAAAATGGTGACGCTACAAGAACGGACAGCGCACGTGATCTCGTAGCTTCAAGGTTACGTTGTAACGCATAGCGATAAGTTATCACGTGATAAATGTGGAAGCAGTGCAATCGTCGCTTTAGGATTATATAGTTTGGAGTCGCGCGGATTAAGAGAGCGGCAGGGCGCAGCTGTCCAATTATTTGCCGGCTACCGATGCTCGAGCCACTCGTCGCTGCGCCCATATGCACACAAACCCGACCCGTCGTACAATACCACTCAAATTATCCTGCCGCCGAGAAGTTCCTACGCTGACCGCTCGGCGGAAACGCGGGAGCGCTCCCCGGCCTTGCAAGCAACAGGCTGTACTTCCCAGCTTTCTGGAATGAAACTCTCTATATTCGTCGGTCTCCAACATTAACTCGTGGCGGGGGTCTCTCGAACTTCTAAGGATCTGCGTGGACGCGCGGCAACCTCCGTGCGTGCGTGCGCACGCACGAGTTTGCGTGTGTTCGTGACGGTGCTTCGTCTCGTTCACTCGTTGCGTAATCGGCGGCCCGGGCTGGCGAGGGAGTCCACGGTTGGCTGCGCCTAATTGAGCGGGCCGACGGGATCGAAAACAAGCTCGCCCTTAATTAAGCTAACGTGCCAGCGCCACCGGCCGGCGCGACACGCCGTCGTCCCGATTTGGCTGCGGGGATCGAGGGTAGGGAGGAACACGCACTAGGCGACGGCTTTTCCCGCAGCGCTTGGGAGACGCGCGGGAAAAGCTATAGAGCGGGTAAAAGTGGCCAGACCGCGCGGCGGCTCTGTGACCAGGGTGGGGGGGGGGGGGTCTTCCTATATGAATGCGGCGTCTCTCGGAATTATGTGGCGGCGTTGACGCGCACCAGACATTACGAGCTGTGCACCGTTTCAAGCGTTTCCAGCGCGTCGGATCCCCCTGGTATAGCAGCCCTTCGCTTTTCCGAATTTGCCGCCTGAGCGGCGCGTTACATGTTTTCGTTTCTTCGTATTAATCGTGGCGGCCGCGTGTCCGCTAGAACGCAATGTTGAACTGGTAATAGCGACGAATAGAAGGAATACAAGCTTCCGCAACCGAAGCAATCTGACAGGCGGATACATGTTAACCGATAAGAGAAAGAAAGGCCGCAATTTCATCAGTACACTAATGGAATTCGCGTGAGTTGCTTTAGTATCGCAAGAGAACTCGTAAAGCGACGAATAAATGAGATAGATTTGGCGGTATTAAAAATATAAATTAAACGGCTGTTAGTGCAGAGCGTTTGAAGTACTTCATCTTTTTTGCTGCAACTAAGATGAAAAGCAATAACTTAAGATCATTTCGACTAATATGACGCAAGCATAGCCGCGAATCTTCCCATCCTCGCTTTATTTACATTAAACTTCGCGACGCAATGTAATGACGCAATCGATCGACAGCTCAGTCCGGATAAGCTAGCGTAAATCCACAACTCACCAAGGGCTGCGCACCTGAAGTCGGGATACGAATCACTCAAATTGTTATTATGATTACGAACGCAAGGTCGAACTTATAAATACTTCCCTCTTCTTTGTGTGTGTGTGTGTTCATGTCCACTATGTTTCGTAAGCAAACACAGACACTCGATCCTTACTAAGATTGGACTTACATTCCTCTATAGGCTCTACCATCTACCCGCAGGTATGTTTGCGCGCGTTGGACACTACATAGCCGTTTTTCATTTTTTTTATTTGTGCTGCTCGAACGAACTGGCGATACGAATTCTCCGCGTTGCTAGGACACTATATATATATATATATATATATATATATATATATATATATATATAATAAAGACGTTTCCCAACGTTCGCGGTCGCTCACATCCCCGACAAAGCATCGCGGAGAAGACGGAGCCGAAATTGACCTTGCGCAACAACAGCTCCTTCGTCCGAGCGCGCGCGCGCAAAGCACCTCTCTCCCAGGGACGCGATAAGGAGCTCGCGTACATACACGCCATTCACACGGCAGTGCCGACACCATGCGCCTTGTTATTACCATACTCGCTCTAATCTTCTCTCTCCCCCCCCCCCCCCCCCCTCAACCGCGTGGCACCCTCCTCAGCGACGGCGCGCCGAATGCGCAGCGATGAATGCGTCGCCGCCAGGTCGTCGACAGCATCGCACGCCGTCAAGCCGTCAAGAGAGTCTCTCACAAAGAAACCGCAAGCCCGGAGCGGTGTGTATATATATATGTATATACTACTAAAGGAGGTGAATTCTCGAGCTTGAATGAATAGAAGAATGAAGCAAAAAAAAAAAAAAAAAGAGGGAGAGAAAGGACAAAATCAGAGCGAACACGCGCACCTTTCACAAAGGAGGACGACGCTAGACGGTCTAACAACAACAAAAAAGAAACAAAAAAAAAAAGAAAAGGAATGACCACCACCGCAGGTCCCCACGAAAAAAAAAGAGAAAGAAGAAAAACGCCAGCCGAGAGCCGTTCGCTCCTCCTCACGATGAAGAGGAAGAAGAGGCAGCGCTGTTCACGTTTCTTTTTCACTCGGCCGTCCTCTTCCTCCGCTGACCGGAGCATCGCTCCGCCTCCGCCACCATCAAGAGCGCAGCAAGCGCTGCCCTAATGCGTTCCGCAGCGTGTTATTTCCGAGATCGCGGCGGGGGCTGGCCCGGTACGGCACAACGCCGAACGGGCACGTGTGACCGGAATGCGAGCGGCGGCGGCGGCGAGCGCTACAAACTGGGAGAACAAAACGCTTACAAACGCGGCGCGCACGACGACGACGCGGGAGTCGGGGCGGCCGCCGACCAGGGAAAAAAATACTATATATAAAGACAGGGAGATGTGAGGACAGTAACAAGTGCAACTGCTGGCGCAGGGAGGATCGTAAAAAAAAGATGCGATGGAGCAAGCTCCCGAGGTCTATATATATATATATGCCGCATTGTGCCGCCGTCCGCAGATCGGCATGCGTGAGTCTGCATCGAAACTCGTGCTATACGTGAGCGAAAAAAGAAGCGGGAACCATACCGCTCATTCACTGCGATTTCTTTTTTTCTTTATTGGTCTCTTTCTTGCTTCCTTCAATTTACTTCTTTTTATCTCGGCATCCTATATTCACACGAGCACGTTCTCTTTTCTTTCTGTCTTTATTTCTTTCTTTTTCCCCTTTAACCGAACATATTCCCGCATACGTAGACTTCCTCTATTCAAGTTCCTTTTATTTCGAATTCCTCGGGCACTTCTTCCCTCGTATCCGAGCAACGCAGGTGTAACGCGCGTCTTTTGTGCGTCTCGTACGACGGCGCATGTCTGAGCACGCGTACGCCGAAGCACCTTATCCTTCTCTCCTATCGTGCGGCGACGACCTCTGCGATGACGACGACCCAGCCGAGTCTGCGAAGGAAACGAAGCGGCCGGCCGCCACAAACCCGCCACTTTTCAGGCTCACGACCAAAGGCCGGGCAAAGCAGCGCGGGGAAGCCGACGAGCCGGGGCAATATATAAACCAGCGCTCCATATAGTGGGCGCCGATAGCGGCCGGCTGCCCCGGAATGAAGAGAAGCCAGCGCGTGGGCCACTTGATAGAGGGACTCGCGGGAATTGTGGTTCTCGGCGGCCGATCGGCCGGCCTGACCAATCACACCGCGGCGGCTGCTGCTGCCGATTCTGCGAAGGGTAACGCGGGAACGGCTTGCCTCCCCTCGCTTCCCTCTTTCCCAACCGTGGAAAGAGGGAACCTCCCCTCTAACCTTGCCATCACTCCTGTCCGCCGCGCAGCAGATACGGCGGGAAGGCGAACAGAAGGGGGGGAGGGGGGGGGGGGTGCGTTAGCCCAGCTACGATCTGTCTCAATAATAGGGTGCAGCGCCGCGAAGCCTATGGAAGGGACGATGGCGTACGCTCGTCCTTGCCAGAAGTTAACCAATATTAATCGGGACCGCAAGCATCGGTTGCAGCCAGCGAATGAGCGGAGTGTGTGCGCTGCCCAATCGTAACGTTGGGAGCGACGCTCACAAAACGCGACGCGTCGCGTTTGTGAACCGCGTTATAGCGACGCAAGCGGCTTCCCGGATTCGAGCCCATTTTTTTAGAGCCTACGTCGGGCGTGGACGGATGCTGCACGGTTCTAAATGTGTGATGTGGCGGCAGCTATATGGCTAGTGGCTGAGTCCCGTGGGGACGCAAGTCCGAACACGCGGCCTGGGACTCGATCGACGTTACACCGGAGGTTGGGTCTCCGCTCACAATTTGGCGGCCCGCGCGCTGAAGTGAGTCGGCGGAGAGGAGGAGGCAGAGGGAGGAGAGGACGTGCGTGTTCACATATGCAGAGTGTATTTGTATCGGAGGAGAGGGGAGGGGGGGGGGGGGGCGAGTCGGGATGCATATATAGCAGGCACATGGCGCGGCGGCGGGCAGGTTGGTGATTTGGGCGTACATGGACTCGTCTCTCGTGTACACGGTCACGCGATGGCATGCCGTGATTGCATGCCGTCGCCGTGTTGCATGCTCCGTGGCGGCCGAGATTTGAGCTTCAATGGGGTCCTGTCTGCTTTTGTGGGCGCATAGAAGCGCCGTCGTTGGAGCGACTCGGGTCACGCCTGCCGTGTGAACAACGCTTACTGTGTAAGGGGAAGTGTCGATCGAGAATGAGTCGACTTCCATGCAGCATCGTGCTCGATCTGAGTGATCGGTGGCGGTAAAATTTAAATTGGAAGTATGCCGTGGGAAAGTGTCAGCGAAAAGAAAGAAAAGGGGGTCGGCGTAACTCGGCTGGAAACAGAATGGAAACTTGCTTGGCAGCTTGAACAAATTATTGCCGGTCGAAGCAGCGACTGCATCTCTCTTTTTTTCTAACTCTCTCTCTTTAAAAAGGTGTACACGTGACGTCGCCAGGAAGAAACGAAAAGAATTCGAATCAGCACTCTATATAGGTAATATAAACCAGAGTTTTCAAATCCGGCCCGGTTGCGACCACGCACGGCAGCATCGAAACAGCCGGAAAATAGAGAATGATGGAGCTGGCATTTAGGCTTGACGGTTTTCTTCCTATACGTCGTCTGCTTTAACGCTCTTCAGATTCGTCAAAAGCAGACGACCGTCTGCAGGCTGCTTCGCCACGTAAGACATCCATGTACCAAAAGTGCGAACTTCTCTTTTCTTTACATCTGCATCCAACAGAGACGTTCCTATCAAATTACCATTCGTTGTCCGTGTTCTGTGGATGGAATTTGACGACCTGGGTTCCTACGAGACTTGATTACCACTGCGGTATCGTTCATTCCTGCCCGGGCAACGATCATCGACCCGCGTGTGACGCGCGCCCTTCTACGCCTCGAAGACTGTCGTGCGATGCTTTAATGCAGGAAGCGAGAGATGCAATTTGAATAATTGATTGGGAGACGTCTGCGCCAACCAATATCTCATGCAAGCTCTCCCGCCGGACAAGAGCCTATACTGCCGGCGGTCCCGACAGCGAGCACTGCATGCCTGGTTCGAACAGCAGCTCTAGACTTCACGCAAATGTGCTGCCATCTGTTGGCACCGCGGCGAAACCAGGGGCAAGGATGTCTTCTTTAGTGGTCGTGCACAATGGGCGTATTGTCGTAAATGGTGAAGGCGTGTCATGTAAACAAAGCAATGAACTCAACCTTTGCGTATCGCCAATCCATCACATTTTGCGCTTCAATGTAACGGTAAGACAGTATTGACTCAGATGAGTGGGCTCCAGCTAATCACTAAGTTAGCGTGTCAAACCATGTTAGTTTATAGGTCCGGCATTTGACACCCGTCACAAGGCAGAAACAGTGCCTCAATTATAAAATGTTAACTGCCACCTCCGAGTAGTTTGATGCGAAACGTAGAAACGTATTCCTTGCCCTTCCTTAAGGCCAGTTGACGATTTGGACTAAGCTGGGTGCAATCTGTGCTGTCAGTCGGCAGCACTATTCATTTACAACACAACATGGCGCACAACGCCCCCTGTACTGAAGAGCGAGCAGTTTGCAAGATGGGAGTGTGTTGCGCGGCTTCCAGTGTTGCTCTCATCGGCCTATAGATATGATACCCGTACCAAGACCACACTTCGTTGAAACCAGCAAAGTAATATCTCGTAAATATGCGCGTGTGTTCCTGTGCACGTGTGTTTGTTCTGTGAACACACAATCTGTTATCGGACTGCGGGCTTCGCCTTCACCTCTTCAAAACAAGAGAGCATTCCGAGTGTTGTGGCTAGAATAATCCTCTTCCCCCCCCCCTCCCCCCCCCCCCCAAAAAAAAATGTTTCAATTTTGCTCAAACATACTAGAGAGCTAGACTGCTCTATATGCTAACCGACGCTTTCCAAACGCGTGATCTGGAAGTATAATCGAAGCGCTCCGCAGAGACGCTGAATTGTCTCTCGAAAATTACATGTCCGGACATGTTTACATTGACCGTTGAGGAAAGCAGCGCGATATATCGAAGTGTAAACATTGCAGGAACTGGTTTATTTAATAATTTCTTTTAGGTCACTCGATGAACATTCGTTGCACGCCAAACACACATCAAACAGGTGTTCATAATACTTCGGATCGGAAATAAATCTTTGGGGAATCTTTATTTTCTCCTATAGGGCACCGAGTGGTAATGGGGCTCGAGAAGCAGGGGTAGAGGGGGCACAAAGCTTGGCGCCTCCTGGCCTCATACCAAAACAAGACTCAAACCGTCGCTCACTCTGATTAGTTTTTCCTTATCGCCTGCGCCGTATGACTGGGCAAATACAGAATAAAGAAAGAGAGAGAACCACGCCGCCAAACAAGCATTATTCATTTTCCCTGACGGGGATGTGCTGTTCTTTGCGCGAAAAAGCACAAACGGACTTGTGTCCTTCGTGCCGTTGCTTCTGCTTAGCGGGAGTCATGATGCTGTGTGTGTGCGCGCTTGTGGATAGAAATGCATGGCCGGTTGAAAGCGGGAACGAATCAGTGGAATAAATTAGATTTACGTCTCCGGAAACGGGCGTCCGCCTAGGCAGCGTGCGTGGCAGTGGAGGGGGAAGTGAGAGGAGATAAAGGGAGGGGGAGGGGGGGGAGGAAACTGGGGAAAGGAGTGGGGGATGAAGGAAGGCGCGGATCCACGGAAGGCAAGAAACCGTGCACGACGACGCTTTTGGAGAGATCCTCTGGAGCCGCGCCAAGTGTTTCCTTCTTGGCCATGAGTGCGAGACCCCCCCCCCCTTCGTCTTCAAAGTGTGTGTGCGCGCGCGCGGCTCTGTTTAAAGTAATGACGATTACCGCGGCGGCGGTCCTTACTCTCGAGAAATGTTTGCCTCGAGGACGCGTCAAGCCAAACCCCGAGGGCACTCGCGAAGAGAAGCGCCTTTCATCTCTCTTTGATAGCGAGGAAATAAAGAGGACGAGTTTGCTTGTGTACTTTCCGGCTCGAGCAAGTCGTATCTTGGATATTACAATCGATACCTAGTCTGAAATAGGCAAATGCGTTGTAACGGTGCTTGTACAAACGCCAAGAGAGAGAAGGAACAATGAAAGAAAAATAAATCATGTTTGCGTATGCGAGCGCGCGCATTATCTGAGCGCAGGAATGCGTGCATTGCGAGAGAACATGGTAAGAGGGCCGTGGCTTTACGTCGATTACGTCGCAGCAACTCGGGATACTGATCCGACACGCAATACTTTTGCGCATTGCCTATCAATTGTTCCTTTTATCGGGCTGCTTGATCCTCTCTTTCTAAACCGATTTTCCAGCAGACACGTGCAGGGTAGCAAACCGGAAACTCTCATCTGCTTATCCTCCCTATATTTACTCCCTCTCTCTCTCTCCATCCGATCGGCAAGTATTGTCGCTGTTGGTGTGACAAAATAATAATTCGCTGTTCAAATCAACGAAAACGCGAAGGTAGCTGACGCTAACGCAGATTTGGTCAGAGGACAGAAAAGATTGCGAAGATAAGAATAAAATAGGCGCACGCTTTCGAACCTTATATGCAGAGAAGTTAACTGCCAAAGTCTTATTTATCGTCGCTATGAGACGGGTAACAGTTATCGCTTTGCTCTCGCATATTTATCCCGCTAAAACCGTGAATTTCTCAGCTGTTCCGTGCAGTTCGTACCAAGGTAGCATCGTTCACCGGCTGCGATTTCTTCACCTCCTAAAAGAAGTAAAGGAGTGTTTTATGATGAATGCTGACTTTCAGCTATAGAAGTTCAAGATGTTAGCGTCGCTGATGGCGAGACTTGCTCCTTCGGGTGTTTGGCGAGAAATGCGATATACACAGTGATCAATGGGATGAATTTGTACCTGCAGCCCGAATCGTAGAGCTCGAAAACGTGAAAAATCGAACACTACCTCGACGAGCATTCGAAGAGCCGGCACTGCAAACGCGCGGAGCTCCAATGTAGCGGCACTATATATATATATATATATACCGCGCGCGACATTAGCGTATTACGCATGCTAGACTCCTCGCGATATCCATCGCCTCGTTTATCGTCTCACACATGTCCCGTGTCCTCCCTCGAGTTAACCGGAAATGATGGGCTCGTTAGCGAGGCTTACACCACCGCGCGGCTCCAAAAAGTGAATAAAATTAACCAACAATAAATTTTCCCCAGGCCTTAGTAATTACTGGACAGAAATACGCTCTCGCTATTAATGCGCCAGATTTGCACCGAGACACCTGCGCCCGAGCAGCTGTGTGCACGTCCCGGGCGCGTAGCTCGCCGGCGTCGGCAGCCCTCCAGTGAAAAATTCGCCGCGAAATGCGTCTCCGCTTCTCGAACGAACCGAGGATGCGCATAAGAGAGGGGGGGGGGGGGGGGGGGGCGAACTTCTTCTCTCCCGAAATCTCCTCGTCCGACTTCATTTTCCCATATGAGACTAATCGAGCGAAATGCGTGCGCCGCGGCAAGCCCATGCCCCAGCCGACGACGTTCGACGGGCTCGTTTATCTTGGGTTAAATCCCCGCTCGAGAAGTGGCAACCGGTTCCTTTATGCGTACTATAACACAACGAGCGCTGCTTTCGATGCACACACGTGCTCGGAACAGGAGGAGGCTTACTCGCGCTAGCGGCATCCACGTCCGTCTTTTGTCTCGCGGTATAAGGTAAGGTGCGGCAAAAAAAAAAAAAAAAGAAAAAAAAAACCGTTGTCGCAAATCTACGATTCGCGGGACATTTATACTATTACCTTATACACTGAGTGTCTGCCAGCTGGCTCTTATGAACACATCGGTAGTCTAGTTGGGCGCGTGGAGTGTTGTACTTGTGAGATAGATAGATAGATAGATAGATAGATAGATAGATAGATAGATAGATAGATAGATAGATAGATAGATAGATAGATAGATAGATAGATAGATAGATAGATAGATAGATAGATAGATAGATAGATAGATAGATAGATGTTCGAGGCACAATGTTGCGCATCCAAGAGAGGGCGTTAGTAATGCTTCCGCGTGATCCTCCTGTACACTGCACTAGGAGCTTAAATACGTTCACCAGCGTCTTAAATGTCTCATGCAAAGGGAAACGGCAAGCACTATTTACAGGTGTGCAAGTGTTTATTCATTTGTGTGGAAACCTGGCGCCATACGTATCAAAACTACAACGCGTCAACGTGTGGTAACCAGTTCTACGCCACAAGAAACAACCATATATAACGCTGTTCGGTTGTCTTTACGAAGTAAGTGCACATCTGCTGTTCACGAAAATAAATAGGTATCTGTTGTGTATGTGTGCATGTGTTAGGGGGGGGGGGGGGGGTAGAAGAAGACAACATGTGCAGAGTTCTGCCTCCGTAGTTAACGTTAAGCTCACGCAGGCACAGTGGAGAGGAGGAAGTCTCTTCGTGAGAGGAACATGTGCCCAAGTTCCTTCCTTGTCGAACCTATCGTTCACTTTACGGTTCGGGCATCTCTGGCCGTTCGCTTCGCTTCCACATGCCACGGCCGAGTTGCCCTCGGAAAGCCAAGAAGACCGGTAGCTATAATCTGCGAGCTGCTATCCGTCCGACAGGGTCCGCGAGTGTGCGTGCGTGTGTGTGTCTGAGAGAAGAGGAGAGACAGCTAGAGCAGGTCATCGGTGGCGGCCTTTCTGCCAAAGCCGCGACTCTCCTCCTCCTCCTCCTTTGGCGCTTCTCGTCACGTGATGATCCAATTAGAAACGTTGCTGTGGGCGCCGAATTCCGGACGTTCGGGGCCAACGAGAAAGAGCGACGCGCGTCGCCGTTCTCCCAGAGGGCGAGCGAAGCGTCGCAAACCGCCCGTGGCATCGGGAGAGTTGCTCGATTCCGAGAGGAGGAGGGTGCTGCGTCCACTCCTCGCTCCTGTTTTTCCCACTGCACTGCCGCTTGTCCTTTCGACGCCCGAGACCCAAGAAGCGCTCGAGCACAAAACAAGCAATGTGGTGCAGTGAATCGCCGCCGCCACCGCTTTGGGCCCGGAGGCTGCAGGCTGCACCACCGTCCTTAACGAGACACAACGACCTAACGTTTTCCTTTCTTGCCTCTTTTACCACCACCATCCCTCCCTCCCCGCCACCTCACCCTCTCTCTTCTTCTGCCTCCTGGCTCCGCGAATGAGTGCCAATGGCAAGTGCGTTAAACGACATCTGATTATCCGGCACGGATTGATGGTTTTTGCCCCCCTTTTTTTCCTTACCCGCCACCAAAGAAGATCAATGGAATGCGGTCGAATGATTCTTGCCAGGGCGCACAAGCTTTTGGAGACCCTTTTGCGTTCTCCAAGTGCGACTGCTCGCGTTAGAGGCCGTCTTGGCGTGAACGTTTTTACCGCGGCAGACCTTTAAACATTCCTGGTTGCAGGCAGCGCGAAATTGGTTGCAGGCAACGCAAGACAATCACGAGCGCTACAGGCCACACAGGCGAGATTGCTTCTGTGTCAAGTACGCGCTGGCCGCAGCAACCACGGCGTCGTCACCAACTAGCCCGATCGCATTGCTTGTAAAATCTCCAAACTGGGATGCTTTGGCCTGTCCGTCGGAACTTTTCGCCATAACCGACGTCGTCGTGTGGTGTTGACGCTACATCGTGTTGGCCACCTTCTCACTCTCAGCTTTGCCCGCAGCGCATGGCGAAGAAAAACAAACTTTGGGCACCACTGGACATCCAAAGCCACGTCTCTTCGCCGATGGGTTGGTAACCGGACGCGCCAACTGCTGAGCTATCACGTGACCTTCACGCTCGGAGATTCGTGCGGGATTGCGCGAGCCACGCCAACTCCAAGATTGCTCACGCATCTCGGAGGCCGCAGTTGACAGTACTGCCCCCATAGTGGGATAGTACGCCATAGTCGGTAATACGCCATAGTGGGTAATACGCCATAGTGGGTAATACGCCATAGTGGGTAATACGCCATAGTGGGTAATACGCCATAGTGGGTAATACGCGATAGTGCGTAAGAGTCATTTTTTAAAGACCAGACCGGGATAGCGTTGTTTTGAGGAGCAAGGCAAGCACGATAGCGGTATCTCTGCTG
Organism: Dermacentor silvarum; assembly: GCF_013339745.2. NCBI lineage: Eukaryota > Metazoa > Arthropoda > Arachnida > Ixodida > Ixodidae > Dermacentor > Dermacentor silvarum. Next base: position 36,512,833 of record NC_051159.1, on the reverse strand, counting down.
TGATAGCCTGCGACTGTGGCACGTAAATGAATTCGGAGCTGGATGAATAATTTAAGACTCGCGACTAGCTCTCTCTCTCTCTGTCACTCTACTTTTTGTACGCGTATGTTTAATGCCGATGGTTACCCGGGTTATGCGTGGCCAACTATCGCAAACCAAGATAATGCGTAAGCGCTCTTTTCAGTCGCCATCACAAATAAATAGGTTCTCTCGCGAAGCTATCAGGTGAGATGCAAGTACAAAACCTAAGGCAGATGCATATCTTGGCGCTGAGCCGTGCTCCCTCAAGGGCTGCAGAAGATAGCGTCAACCTTTCCCTTTCCTCACGAACCACTTACTAGATGCATATGCGGTCGTACAGGAACGTTTCATAAGTGCTGCATTTCAAAAATATGGGAAAAGGCTGTTGGTTAACTGTATGAGTATATCGAAACGGTGCCGAAAAAAAAATTACGAGTAGCACACTAAGATAACGAAGATTAGAGAAAAAATAAAGGCACTCAATTCGTAGGAATAGCATCCCGAAATGACAACTGAAATGTTAACAGGTTTTACAGCGTATGTTGGCACCTATTAACTACATGTAGCTGCTGATTTGCTCGAGCATGCCACCGCGGCATTTGGGAAATATACATCAATAACTTAGCACAGACATTTTTCGCGGAAGTTCGCCGACGACGCAAGTGCTCATCATGCTTCTTTCCTCGGAAGCGTCGCAGAAGAAGTATTTCCGCACTGGCGAAGCAGAACGTATAAGGAACTTCAAAAAAAGAGGAAATTTATTGTGTTTGCAGTGTGATGTAAATACGTAAAATTATTGTACTTAAACAGAGCGCTCGTGGTGAATTAAAAAAAAAAGTGACTGCAGAATTTTCAGCATTCCTGCGACTATGCGGTACTCCGGGACAATATTCGCAAGAAAATTCGGTCCTTGAGGTGAGCAAAATTTAGTTGTTTTTTTTCGCAGAGTCGCAGAGGACAGGATGATGATTGATAACGACAGCGTGAAAAAAAAAATAACAAAAACAAAAAAGGACGCACATACAGAAATGGCAAGCTTATAGTTTCGAGCTTTCCAACTGCCGTCGCAGTAAAATAACAGCAAGAAGTCCCTCAAGGCGCATGGAGGGAATATCGATTAACACGAAATTACGTCAAGCATTCAACGGTATACGCAAAATAAGAACGAGGTCTCTAGCTCGAAAACAATCCAACCAATTCAGCGAGCGACGAGTTCGAAAACATCCTGCACTTGGGAAAACTTCAACAGGAACAAGTGTAGAGCAAGTACACGATAAAAAGAGATTATGGAAGCTTAACTTAAGCAGGCGGTGATATAGCGCAGCTGGCCGTCGCTAAGCTAAAGCAAAATCTCTGAAGACGATGAACAATTTTCATCAACCAGCGCTTAGAAGCTGGTGGTCGAGAAATGAAAAAAAAAAATCGCTAAGAATGAAGAACTAATGTTCTCGTAAGGTCCCTTGACCTCAACGCAGTCTAGTTTTCGTGTGATATGTGATGAAATTTCACATACACGGGGAAAAGTTTGTGACAGAGGAAATCGAAAGAAGTTGTGGACGGTGCGTTATAGGTATACGAGCCAGATATGGACTTCTGCAAAAAACACTGATAACGTCTGCTTGCAGATGCAGCCCACCGAGCAGCGAGATGCTGTGCGCAAAAGAAACAAAGTAAAAAAAAAACCCAAAAAGGGTCAGGCAATCTGGCACAGTCGCCGTAAACAAGCTCATAAAAATCGAGTTTCCATGCAGCGCTTGCTTGCTCAACGTTGGCTTGCGACAAGGTTTAGGAACACTCGAAATCGCCGTCATCGCCGCTGCAGCGCAAGAACTGTTGCTTCACGGTGTCCCCAAGATTATTGCGTCGATCTGCAGAATCGCGCGGTTTTGAAACACTCCTAGTTGTACGCTTCCCAAACAAACTACCAGTAAAGCAACGACTGACGCGAACCTCAACTTGGTGTCATTATCTGTCCAGTAAACAGAAACTACCCCCAGAACGCGAAGACCCAGACAAAACTGCGAGGTGCTCTCTGGGTGCGCTAGAAAGTCAAGTGCAGATGAAATCATGTTTGCGTTCAGCACCTCGATGGCGAGAGCGCACCGCAAAGCAGCGCGCTCTCACCTGCAATCACAGAAGTCATGCGGGAAAGAGTATGCACAGGCACGAAGCAATGTGTTTTCAAAGATGCGGCGATCGCGCGCTGGCTGTTCGAAACAACTCGAACTAAAATACAAAAGTTCGTCTGCTTCGAGAAATCAGTATCACTCTTAAGTTCGTTCTGTCGAATTCATTAGACGTAGGAAGCGGTACCTTGGAAGCGAAAATGACGGGCGTCCTTCGTCGCATCGCTTCATGACTAGAAATCACCTACTTGCTTGCGTCGCACGACGGCTTGCGAAGAAGCAACAAGCGCTCCGCCTCTGAGAATTCGCAGGTACAAGGCGCGCCGTTTAATCGCAGCGAGCGATTCCGATCGAGCAGAAAGCAACTGACCTGTGTTAACCAGAACCAGGCAGCCGGCGAAGACTCGTAGTAGCATGCCCGCAGGAGGGTTTAGCCGACGAGGTGACGGCCTCCGGCACTGCATGGCGACGGTTCTCCTCGAATGTCCCGTCGACGGATATCCAAGCTTACGGAAGAGTTCGCGCTCAGAGTCGACACAGGCACGCTGTCGTCGTCTTCGCCGCTTGTCGCGCACGGGCAACAGTCGTCGAACGACGCACCACCATAATAGCGCGCCGCGCAAGAGTGTTGCGGTCACCAGTCGCCTCTGGCTCCCGGTCACACCGCAGGAACCAGTGGAAGAAGAAGAACGCACTCACACTCGCACCGAGAAACGCACTAGCGAGAACGGCCGGCTGTTCCGGCAGCGGCGGCGGCGAGCGACCCGCAAGCCGGGGCCCAGGACAGCAGTCGCGGGGTGCAGAAAGAGCGCCACAAGAAACACGGAGCGCGCATCCAACGCGCGAAGCTCCAAGCGACGCCGCAGGCTCGAAGAAGAGTTCTCCTGGAGAGCGAGCGAACGACCACGACGTGCTCAGGGCCGCGTGGGCCGGTCCCGACGGAGAAGAGCGGCACCGGATAGGCGCGCGATGTCCGTCGGGGTGCGACGATGCCGGTCGGACTACTGCTGCCGTTCGCCCAAAACACGTCGAACGCAGCGCGCGCAAATGAAGAAGAATAAAAAAGAAGCAGTCAGTAGCGGCGATGCGGCCGGGGAGGAGAGCCGCGACGAGGAGCCGTTCGGCGTGCGAGCCTCGGGGTCAGAGCGCCGCCGGGCAACCGGAGAGACTGGAGCTGGAACGCTGGACGGATGGCTGGAATGCCAGCAGCGGCGGCAGCGGGCGGCGCGCTGTTGTTCCTCCGATCGCGGCCACGGAGCCCATTGAGCCAAGCTGCGGCGGCGCGCTCCGCTCGGCAAGGCCCGTGGCGCCCTCCCGCGGCCGGCTCTGGAAACCGCACGGCTGAAAGCCGGGAGAGCGCTGGCAAGGCATTAGACAGACCCTCTCTCTCTCCGACCCTCGACCGTGTCTCTTCCCAGAGGCTGCCGGCACCAAAGGGGGTGGCACTCTTGCCACTCCGGCACCGTCTAACCTGCTCGTCCTCAGTGAGGAGGCCCGGCAATTGTTTATCTTCGTCAGCACTTGCGGTTTTCGTAGACACGCGTGTGTTTGTTTTGCGTACCATAGTAAGCATGACAGCGCTCTGCCAAGACCTCCTCCGGAGAGCCATACAGATGCATCGGTGGGGTAAAACACAATCGGACACGAGAGAGAGAGTCAACGAACGAAAGCGCCTTAGGCGAGAAAGGTCTGCTCTTACTGGATCGCTAGACTGTGCGATCGCTTGACGCTGTTATTCAACATCGGTTCCACCACTTTCGTGGGAAACCAGGATGCGTAAGTACTGGGGGGGGGGGGGGGGGGGGCACGAGAAAGGAGCGCGCGTGGTCTGAGAGAGAGAGGGTTACTACGAATGTGCGCGCCGAAATAATGCAGAAAGTCGTGGTAGAGATTAGGAAGAAGCGCGACGTCGGCTATAAATATTCGGGCGAGAATGAAGCGTTCGTATAACGTCAGGAAGTGCCTTGTCCGAATGGAAATACACGCGCGGCCCGAAGAAGCTATAAAGACGTCTCAAAGCGGCCAGCCACCCAGATTTATTCGTTCCAACGTTTCTCGGTTGGCGTAAAAAAGACGGAAGAATGGGAGGATGCGTACGTCAAGAACGCCGAGAAACTTTCCTCATTCGGCGCGCAGATCGACTTTTCCTTTCTTTCCGCTGTATTCCTTTGTTGTTCTATTCACGGGCGGCGTTCTTGGGTTAACGCCCTATGACATCGTGATTTCCCGCAGCCTGCAGAACTTCCGACCGTTTCTACCGGAACGTGGAGAAAGGAAGACGAAAAAAAAAAAAAAAAAAAGAAATGGAGCAGTTAGAAGGGACACGGAAAGAAAGCAAACGCAAATAAATTGAGTTGCGATGAAATTTCTCGAAGTACTCCACGGTTTTCTTATTGAATATAGGCTTTCTTTGTTCTTACCCTCAAGTACGCATTACAACGGACTCCATTTTTCAGGCGCGTCAAAGGCATGCCTCCGTTAAGATCAAAACGCAACACTGCTACCAATGTTCTGCGTTTGTTTGCTTGCCATGTAAGTTGGACGACTAAAAATCTATTGGTTGAACTGCTCTACAATATAAGGACAAAGAAATGTGTAGTTAAGGTAAAGTGTTGTAGTATGATCATTTAGCGTACCCGAGCAAAGGAGAAAGCCGTCGCCCATCGGGTACAAAATTTCTTGTGGGTAAATGCTCAAACATCGTCAGTTTATATCGCGAAAGCAAAATCAAGAAATGTTTTCTATTGGCGCGAATCGGGATTCCTTACTGAAGTTTGTTGAAAACGTTTCCTATTGTTTCTGCTAAAGGTTTGTGTTTTTTTTTTTTTTTACGTGTTTCACCGCTAAAATTGCATAGCTGTAATTGCTTTTATAACGCTAGCGAAGTTTGCACTACGTACTGGCTGCGTAAAGTGCGATAACTGAAAAAGCAATCAAAAGAAAATCATATGGACAGCTAATTAATGCCTATGTAGGACGGCCGGCTGAACGAAGCTAACTTATTCCGACTAACGTAGCTAATATATACACGATAGCGGAGATGATGCGAGGAATTGTTTTCTCTCAAGCGTCTTGTGAAAATCGATCCTAATCGAAAAAGAAAAAGGTGGTGGCGGAGGGGGGGGGGGGGGGAGGCACTGATTTTTAATTGCAGCGCGCACTGAGTCGTCAAATGAATCATTTATGAAACAGAGGATGAGCGTGAAGTGAGCTCAGATCTTGGCGATAAAGGACGCCTGAAGTCTTCTGTAGGCCCATGGAAAGCTTGCCACTAAATCCGCTAAACGAACTTCGTCAGGTCTGCATAGACTCAACTACTGTGGCTGCGTCAAATTGAGTCTCGTAATTAGCAGCTGTTAATGTACGGGTATTCAGGATTTGAGTCACGTGGCTTTCACATGAGTCAGTTCATTTTAAAGCCTATGGACAGAATAGTGCACTTGCTCGTGTTGCCGGTCGAGTGCGATTGTCTGGGAAACACCCACCTCCCGTGCCTACTCGGTAGCGTTCTGCGTCAGAACATGAGCTCGTGGGTTCAAATTCTCGCCACGGCGGCCGCATTCAATCGGGCGCGGACAAAAATAAAAGGAAGAAGAAATAAAACTGCTACTGTCTACAAGATGTACCAAACAGCCTAAGAGAACATGTTGTTCAAGAAAGACACGCCCGTGTACTTAGCTATTGGTCCACGTTAAAGAAACTAGCGGCTGTCAACTTACGGAGAACCCTCACTACGACGTCTCTCGTAGCTCGTTTTTCTTTGGGTCCTAAGCCCCACAATTTGATTTTTTTGGCTGTGATAACGATGCATAAAACCTTCGGATTGACTTTGTGCAGCATCTCTTTCTGGTGCTTCTATCTTATTATTTAGGTTAGTTGGCAAACCATAACTACCTGTGATGAAGTTACCGGCACTCCGTTATCTTCTTTCGCTCTAGTTAGTTCTCGCGTCGCTTCAGAATTAAAGCGGGCTGTTAATTAAAGCTTTGTGTTGTGCAACAAGGCAAGAAAGGGATAGAGACAATGGAAATGACGGTGCCACAACAGCAGCGAAGGTCGTTACAATTAGTCTTGATATGATGTGTCTCTCGCATATAGAAGAGTCGCAAAACACGCTCAACTGCGAAATAAAATAAAAAGTATTTGCGAAAGTGCCTTTAGAGATATTAATTAGACCTATTGTCCCCAGTAAAGGAATAACTAACAGGACCGGTGCGTTTCAAAATGTTATTTGTCAGCGCAGTTCAGTACTTAAGTACAGTAGAGACCAATAAAGATTTCTACCTTATGCAGGCGTTCTGGAGAAGTAATACTCCTGAGCGAGAACGCACTTTCTCTTACTGCACAGCTAAAAGAAAAAAGAAACATCGTTCAAGCATATCATCAAAAAAAAAAAAAAAGAAGGTTCGGGAAAATAAAAGCGCTTACCCGGAAACGCACTTCTTGATTGCTCAGTGATTGCGTAATATGCTATCCTACAGCGCATAACTGGTATATAAAATCCAGCGGAACCGCGCGTCATTGGGTTAGCAGATACCAAACTTCAATATAAGCTGGGTAAACCACGCACTTCGAGCTGCATTTTTGTGCACGATATCGAAGGTAAGTCAGGCTTACCTCTAAACAAAAAGCCTAAGCCGAGGCAAGCAGCGATCATCACGTTGAACTGTCAATTATAATTTTATGACGTTTGAACAGCCCAGCACTGCGAAAGGACAAGTACAGTGTTCGTCTTTTGTCATTGTATTTTGTTGCGCTGTTCAATATTCAAAATGCTAGATCATAAATTTCGAAAACAAGCTCAACGCTCGTGGCACTTGTCGTAAGAATTGCCAAAAAGGTAGGCATCAAGCATGCTTTGTGTCTCTCTCGTGGGTCTGCATGGGCGTGTTATTGCTGCGAAGTGCATGGTAGCGTTATATTCTTGACTGCGTTTTAGGATAGCTGACTAATCCCATGCGCATTATTATTAATTATTAATATCATACGTCACATATATGTCAGATTACATCATATATTTACAACGAAGTAGTAAGGTAGATATGTAGCCTGTGTGACTGTTCATACGCAAGCGTAACTTTCACAAATTCAGCTCGCTCGCGAACAATTCTCGTATGCGCAAAACAGCGGCGCGCTAGAGAGAGAGAGAGAGAGAGAGAGAGAAATAGAAGAGCGGAAAGGCAGTGACGTTAACCAGACGCACGCCCGGTTTGCTACCCTACACTGGGGAAGGGAGTACAGGGAGGAAAAGAGAGAGAGAGGAGATAGAGAGAGCACAGTTTCGCGCATATTTGAATATTTGCACCGAGTCTATACACGGTTGAAGGTACGGGAAAAGACTAGTGCTATCTCTCTCTCTCTCTTTCCTTCTTGCTCTCTTTTCTATCCTTTCTAAAGGATTGATGTGCGTCTGGCTAACCTCCCTGCCAACTGATTCCGGCCGACGTCTAGGGGCGAGGTAGACGGTGAAGGGGGAGCAAGCATTCACACGAGATTTGTTGGACTGAGGTTGGAAGTCTAACGGCTCTTGCAAACACATTCTTGATTATTAAGCCAGTAACAATTAGCTGACGCAACTGACGCGTCAAGTACGCAACTTTAACTCTACATCAAAAGCAATGTCACAAGTTATATACTGTACTTATTGCAACATCCAACACGGAGAAACGGATATGTTATCGCACCGCTCTGAATTAAACGAATTATTTGTGAGCAGGACGCTCGCATAACTCGAGTAAACAACGTAATGATGTCACGTAAGGTGCAAACATATCCATTATATACGTATATGTCCGCCTAAGAAGAGCACTGAACAAGATTGTGATGTATGTCGTTTTTTCCTTCTACCAGTTGCTGGAATTTGTTTTTCTCTTTAATATGAAGCAAGCGTTATTCAGATCAGTTCAGCGGCAGTCTGATGAGATAATTTCCCCGTTTCACGCGTGTCTGAGTAAGAAAATTGCTGTTAACATTAAACTAGAGGTTTCTCTTCAATAGGGTAAAACCAAACATCGATTTTGTGCCACCGGAGCTCGAGGTCTTGCGAATGGGTCACCTAAATAAGTAGATGAGATGTGTAAGCGAAACGTCTGAGGTGCAAATGCGTGCTCAGGTCGACTGACTCGACGAGTTGTTTTTCTGTTGCAAAATCCTAGTTCTCAGAAGGCTACGAAAGTAGTGCCGATGAGGCGCACATGTCACGCAACCGTTTCGGTTGTTTCGGTTGGTGAGAAGCATCATTTGCTATCGACTTCGTCTTCCCGTTTCTTTTTCCTCGTGTAGAAGTTTTCACAAACCGACGTTTGAGTAGCGCCATTGCCCGACACGGGCGACGTCTAGCGTCAGAACATGTTATGCCGCCATTATGGACTGTGGGCCTTGCGAGAGAAGGGCGGCCGCACTTGGGTTGTGTGATTTTCGCTGCGCATTATTTCGATTGTTTTCTTCCGCTTTGCTTGTCTTGTGCTGCTTGACTTGTTACATGTTTCACGTGCTCGCGTGAGCGCTCAGTGTGGTGTGTCATGGCAACAGCAAGCCCAGCCAGTGGATACGGTGTTTCGTCCGTCGGTAGCGGCGGCAGCCGCCTCTGCTTCGTCGAGACCTGGCGTGCAAATAACGCACAATTGTTCAACGCACAATTGGACTGACTGTATCAACAATCCCTAGACACAATAGAGAAACAAGGGGTGTGTGACAGCTACTAGAAGCACTTCTGGTCTAGTTCAAAAGTAAATTACGAAATGAAATTTTTCAACGTGCAGTTGGATTGACTGCATAAACAATCCCTAGACACAGATAGAGGAACTACAGTATATTTCATTGTTATTGCTGGGCACATGTGACCGTATCGTCGATTGAATTTGATCATCATTACGTTTCGCGGCTGAGGGTTGCCTCATTTAGCGAAAGCAGGCGCGTACGTAGCTGTCGGGAAATGCTTAGAACCAGGCGCCGGCGGCCCGACGACGCGTGTCAGTGGTTGGTAGATATGCGGTGGTCACTCCATACGCTTCCGACGCAACTCAGCAGCTCAATCATGCAAAATTTATTGGATCTGGTGCAGTGCAGGGTGCTTATAACAAAATGTGAAAGCGTGGCGATCGAGCAGCGCGGTACCTGCAGCGAATCGACGCGCGACAGTGATCACAGATGCCAGCGCACCTGATACAGCCCATGGTGCTAGATTTTTATTTTTAGTATTTAGAATTTATTTATTTATACATACTGTCAATCCCAATAGGGATTATAACAGGACTTGTTATAAAGATGTATTTGTTTACCTATTTTTTACGTTTGTTTACCTGGAATGGCTTTTCTTTCGAATGTGTGAAATTGAAACAAGCTTCGCTCACGGTGAACCTTAACGCAGATCATGCGCGAAGTTTGTGTTGAAGATATGGCGTACGGCAAGAATTGTTCGTGTGCACTATCTCTGAAGCGAAATGAGCCAATAATATTGCGGCGTTAGGGCCATCTCTGCTCTTTCTCTTGTTTCCCTTACACTGTCTCACTGTGCTATGTTCATAATAAACTAATGTCGAGGCTTAACAATTGTCGAATAAATACATATGCATATGACTGTAAACCACTACGTACCGTGAGTGAAAAGCGCTTAGTGGTCAGCGAAGCGGTCACTGCACGCACGTAAGTATTTCACTTGATCGACTGTGCGAGTAATTAATTTTTTTCGTTACTGTTATTCTTGCAAGCATGATGCTATTGTCCGCGAACTCATGCGAATACCGTTTTTTACGTTCTTGCGCGGGCTCATTTAGCGCGTTTTTACGCCACGCACAGTGACCGCATTACCGTTTCCGAACTCTAGCACAGGAGCTAGGCCGCGCTGATGAGTTTGACGCGTTAGTTTTTGCATTCTCTTGCTGCCCAAGCACATAGACAACGTTCAAACATGGGCGAGCTCCATGCAGCACCACACTGTTGAACTCAATTACCTTTATGGGCAAGGCCGCACAGGGTGCTTGTGAACGCAGAGACAATGCTTTGGTGGACACAGGGGCTGCATACATCTTCCATAGGACACGATTTTTCCAGATCGTTGCGAAGTGTATTTACCGACTAGTTCTCTCGCAGAGTGCTTCAATTTGTCTCATACTTGTGTCACACGGCCACTTTTGACAGCGATCGAGCGCGATCTGGATCGGAATGTTCGACCGCGATTAGCTCCCTCCCGTAGATTGAGCAAAGAAGCCAATCGCGACCAAGAAATTTGACCCAGATCGGGCTCGATCACGATCAAAAGAGCGCCTGTGACCCGCGTATTAGGCACTTGAATGAAGTCGTGTTTGAAAGAATAACAAATCTAGCCTCTGCACACTACATACGAGAAAATATTGCATCGAAGAGCTGACAATTCTGGCAACCTATAATGAAATGTGCCGGAAATCGTTTACCATAATGCGTTATTTAACTGATGTGTGCATTGGTTCATATTAGACTGAAATGCTAAGTCCTCAGGTGATGTAGGAAACCGGCGAAGCGTGAACATACCACATCGGTAGTGTTCTCGCGGAGTGCTGTGTTGTGGACACACTATAGTCCCCAAAATCGTTATTTTCCGCTGGTTGTTTGTGCACCCATAAACTGCGCAGTGCTGGCCTGTAGCCCTTTGATGAGTATATGTCATTATTTACGAGCGTAAGTCATTCGGGACAAAAATAAACGGAAACATCGAAGGAAAGCTACCACTCCGCAACCGAAGCGCAAGGGAAGCTCACAGTCCAGACCAAACAGGCAACACTGAGACATACTCTCGACGCCAGACCGTCGGAAGCGCCCTCGTGAAAACGTATATAGCAAACCAAGTGGAACCTGGATACCATTCTGGTGTTTCCTTTACTTTCTCTGTCTCTCGGTCGGGAGGAAAGAATGTAGTTTGCGATTTGTATTTGTGCGCCTTGAAATGGCAGGTATGCGTACAAAGCCGAAGAAAAGCAGAAAAACAGCAGAAGCAAAGAAGCAAAGCACACACACACACACACACACACACACACACACACACACACACACACACACACACACACACACACACACACACACACACACACACACACACACACACACACACACACACACACACACACACACACACACACACGCACGCACGCACGCACGCGCACGCACACGCACACCCACACGCACACGCACACACACACGCACACGCACACACACACGCACACACACACACACACACACACACACACACACACACACACACGCACACACACACACACACACACACACACACACGCACGCACGCACGCTCGCTCATGCAAGCACACCCACGCACATGCAAGCACACACACGCACGCAAGAACATGCACGCGTGCGGCTCTCCCGGATGCAGAGCGCTACCGTAATATTTGGCCTGACGGGCAATAATTTATAGTATCAGCTTGGAGAGACTACACTTAGCAAAAATTATGATGATACCCATGTAATCGTGAACTTTACGTGCTATGTTTGCATTGTAAAGTTGAAGACGATGGCTGAATGTGCAAGGGCGTAAAGAAAGCGTCTCGATAAATATCCCTGCTTGCGCAAGTTATTCCTTCTTCTGCTTCACTGCGCAGTCGGGAGCGGCAACAAGGCTGCATGCCGCAAGCTCCTGCCAGATTTGATCAGCGTGGTGTGATTGTGTTCCTTGTTGTTTTTTTTTTTTGGTGGCATGATGATAAGACGCTAATTACGTTCGTCCAAAATGGTTTCGAAAGGCGTAGCGATCACCATCACTGTTGTATAATGAGTAAATGTGGCAATTAAGAAAAAAAAAACGCGTTTGTTTCCTCAGGACCTTAATAAAGTTCATGTCTGTCTGTCTGTTCTCAGAAATAGATTGCCCCTTGTGAAATACCGCAAAAACCCACCTAGAACTAATGAAGCTTGAGTAGCTTCTGTATGTTTCACTCTCACGAAAAACTGTCGGAAGCTTAACTTGGAAAGCCCCGAACGTGGTTTGTATGAGTGTAAGCGTAGCCTGTGCCCCCTGGCTATCAAGCAGGGCCCGCATGCTACAGACGCGCCACGGAAGCAGGCGTGTTTGAATCTGGAAACGACGACGTATCGCTGTCCGCTCGATGTCCTCAGAAGGCCCCGTTCTGGGATAAGCCGCGGCGAAGCTGAGGGCCTAGAGCAGCTTCATACTACGTGTCCAAGAATTTTCAATCTGTTGCGAGGTCAAGAAGCTGATCAGTGGAACGGCCTATTGGGCTTATTGGCGAATACAGACAGCTCAGCTTTTACACAGACGTAGGCACATACCTGCGGTCGGCGTAAAAGTCGCGCTGTTTATTTCCAAAATTTATGCTGTTATTGGGGCCATGGCCGACACTTGAATTTGATGCCGCTTAAAGAATTGTTGCCAATTGCTAGAGCGATGTGTGCTCTGCGTTAACTACAGTCGAACTCGGATATATCGAACCAACATGTAACGAATTATTGTGTTTGTTCAACGAACAGCAGTAAAATGCCCTTGAAAATGTTTGTATAATTATTTTATTTTATATGTCCAATTACCTATATATCGAACTGTTTTGTGTTCTCCTTCAGATTCGATATATCCGGGTTCGACTGTATTAAAATTAAAGTCAAGCTCCCTTTGCATACACACCTGTGTTTGTTCTGGCTGCTGTTGTGTCTGTTGCAGAGTTGGTCGCTATCCCGGTGTAATTAATTAATTATTCATTTATTTATATACAAATACATCGCAGTCTTCTTAAAGCGGGGCATTGTGTGAGGGAAGGAGACAGATAGCAAATTGTTGTTCGTTATATAGACAGCGCAATAAAAATATATTTAAAAACGCAAGCACGGGGGGTGTAATTGTTAGCATTATGAAATAGTTAGCATGGAACAAAATTATGTGAAGAGGGAAATGAAATACAATATACGATATATGTTAGCGACAATTCTCATTGATTACGTATATGTACGCAGAAGCTTATGCCTTGCTGACTTTAAAATCTAAACTATGAGAGCTTGGAAATTCGAGGAGATATAGCGTAGTAAAAAAAGCCACGAGGAAGTAATGCGCTGCGCATAAGCTCAGCAAGAAGAATAGAAATAGAGATATGACAGAGCGCAGGCTGGGACAATCGTAGCCTGGAATAGTTAATCTCCCATTCCGCCCTTCTTGTCCAATTTAGCTTAGCACGTAATCATTAGGAACTGTATTAGTGGGTTAACGTACTGTTAACGTAAGTATTCACGGATTTACGTCAATGACAATGCAAACCGTTACCTTGGTCTTTCTTTCGTTTCTTTTCTTTTTTTTAATCTTTTTTTTTTCTGCACGCGAACGTTTTTCCGTGGGTCCCGTCTCGTTGAAACTAACGCTCTATAAAACATTCGTCAGGTCGAAGCTAAAGTAACGCCTCATCAATCTGGGTCGCCCCGTCATCATCTGTGCTCATTTATTCTTTTTTTTAGGCCATCCAGAATCTTTGTGCTTGTTTTATTTTTTACCAATTATTCTCGTACTTCCAGTGTCTCTACAATGAAGCCTTCTCTCAATCTTCCTACTTCTTTTGCTTTCGGTTGCAGAAGAGCGATTGCCCGTCTTCGCTCATTCGCATCGATTTTTTTTTCGCCGCCCTAGGGCGAAGACGTTGCCCGCTCTTTAGATCAATTAAGTTTATTACTGCTATACCACTACTACCAATCATGGTCTCATGCCCAATCCTTTTCGATGTGCAATGCTACATTTCGTCACCTGTTGATGATCGCTTCAACGTGAAAGTACCAAGATGCCACTTTCACTCACTCGCGCCTTCATCGCCAGCAACCCGGATCAATCTGCATTCAAGACTTCCATCTGCGTTAATGTACCATAGTTGTATCTCTCTCTGTAACACCACAATACCATTGGCCGTATTTAAATAAATAAATAAATAAATAAATAAATAAATAAATAAATAAATAAATAAATAAATAGACGAACTAGTTTGCAAGAGATAGCTTACTCTGACGTCATCCTAGGCGCCATGTTGGTGAACCAGCGCAGTGTACAGCTGCGTCCATTGTCGTATAGTGCGACCTCAACTCTCCAACACAGCCAGTATAGTGCAGTGGCCTTTACTAAGCGACTCCTTCCTCTACGGAAGCACGTTACCCGCGGCAGCGAATATGATGTACTGACGTCATCCTAGGCGCCATATTGGAGGACCAACACGGTACCCGCCGCGGTGGCTTAGCGTGTATGGTGCTGCGCTGCTAAGCACGAGGTCGCGGGGATCAAATCCTGGTCGCGGCGGCCGCATTTCGATAGGGACGAAAAAAAAAAAAAAAAGACGCCTGTGTCCCGTGCATTGGGGGCGGGTTAAAGATCCCCTGGTGGTCAAGGTTAATCCGGAGTCCTACTACGGCGTGCTTCATAACCAAATCGTGGTTGTATCACGTAATTCAAATTCAGCACCATCACGGTGAGAAGCTGCGTCACTTAAGTCGCGTGTAAGCTATCGATAGGGTACATCTGAAAGCCACGAGAACGTCTAAAGCGACAAGCACGAAGATTCGAATAATCCATCTACTACCCATCATTCCCATGCTAGCCGAGCGATCGCAGCGCCACAGTTCCCCCTAGCGATTTTAGTAGGAAAACTCGGCGTACGCATCGACAATCGCCCCGATGTGACGGCGAGTCTTCTTTCTTCTCACGGCGCATGGGGCGGAACAAGTCAGTGGGTTAAAAGGGGCCTTCGAAAACAGCCTTGACTTTCGGCAAGCCGAGTGCCTGCGGCTGCCCGTGACCCCGCACATCCCTTGTGGCCTGAGAGAGAGAGAGAGAGAGAAAGAGAGGAGGACGCAGAGAAAGAGAGAGAGGCGCCCAGCAGGGGAAGGGGGCGGGGGAGGTGAGTGCGAAGAAATGACGGGCACACGTAGTGTTACAAGGAGCGGCGTCCGTGGAGAACCCGGAAGGTGCAGTCGGAAGCACTCGTTGAGTCGAGGAAGCTCGCCGCTCGGATGCCGCCGAAGTGTTGCCCTTTGGCCTTTCTCTTCTCGTGCGCTCTCTTGTTGCTCCGGCGCTCTTGCCTCTTCTCTCGCTCCGATAACTTCCTCGACGCGCGAGAGACCGCAGGGCTGTTCTATTCACGAAGAGAACCCGGCCGCATACTGGGTCATCGCGACTCGAAACCATTAAGCAAGCCATATACACCACGTCTGGACTACCGACGTGGAGTAGATCTTTATTTATTATTTTTTTTTAACTTCAGTCTGCTCTCTGACACGGAGAGGCGGGTTGAAACCAGACGCTGTTATTCTAGAAAGGAAGTGAAGACAAATCACCCTGTTCCATAAAAAGTATGATGTTTAAGAGGTCGCTGTATTTCTTTGATTCTGCGACGCATTACTGTGTTACAAAGAGCCGTATATATTTCACACACAGTGGTCGGCACCAGTGAAATTTTCAAAAGCAATCTTTAAGTAAAGTTATGCCTTACCGTGACAATACCGAAGGGTCGACATTTACTTAGAGTTATTGAAGAGCAAAGCTATGTAAACATCAGTCTTTTGTGAATGTAGAACTTATAGATACGTACGAAAGGGCTCCAAGGTGATATTTTTGTGATCACCGTAACGTAAAAGGGAGTTCTTGTCACCCTGCATCTGTAGCAAGTGGCGAGAAGAGATTATTGGTAACTGAGGCAAAAGTGGACAGAATTATTTGGCTAGAGCTAACTGCACAAATGAGAAATTTGGCATCCGTATAAAAGTAGTACTCAGCTAGAAAGAAAGCTAATTAGGTGTCCTTAAAAATAAAGCTCCCCGTTTCTTCCGCGTTGTCCGGGAATCGAAATCACAATCAGCGCGTTCGATAAGTCAACCGACTCAGCTAATCCGAAGGCACAGATGGCAGGAAGTGGGTAGACTTGCTTAACAACTGAAAATATTTACGCAACGCTTCCACCACCTCGTGAATTTCTACAAAATGTAGTTAATCATAAGCCAGTAGCACCGGTATATAGATATATCGCAGAAATTGAGGCGCACCACCTCAACGTATGCGTCGTTTGCTGACTCAACGTTTTATTGGAAGAAACGATGCGATATGGTCCCGAAAAAGTAAAACGATAATTGATTATCACCAGCCTCTACACAAAGCAACATTGACACGAACTCATAGGTCTCGCATTATCCATACTCGCGTTTTTACCGAAAGAACTTTAAAGCAGAGCGTTTTCGCTTGCCGCTGTTTTGGGCTTGCTGAAGTTTTGCAGCAATTTCGCATTTTATGGCCCCTATCAATTTGTGTAACACTTGACACTCTTACTTGCGTGGTTTACCAAGGAAAAAAAAAAAGAATGGGGGTTCCTTTATTTGCACCCTTTAAGGTGGGTGAGAAACATGGCGATTATAACGTCATATGTTCGCTTCCGGCCTCCGCAGTGCGGCAGAACATGGTCTTCGAGACTGGGTTCCTGAAGTCGCTGGGGCGTGCGAGGTAGACACCATGAGGATCTCCGACGGAAAGAAATTCGCTTTTTTTTTTTTTTTTGGGGGGGGGGGGGGGTAGGTCAGGTAAGTAACTACACCAAGCGTTATATCGAACGATCGACACCATAAAATGCGATCTTGCTGCGGAATTTGATCGAAATTAATGTAGCGCTAAACAGGCATTTCTTTTAAAAAGCTTCTAGCGTAAAAACTCAGGTCATCGTATTCAGAGAGATTCTAAGCCCGCGCATGGCCACATGGAAGTCTCAGACCATGCAGTAACGGATGTCTTCCTCGCGATCCCCGCTTAAAAAAGCGCTTCTTTCGCCTTTTGGAACCGCACTCTCGATAACGGTGCAGCGTTAAGTGGCTTCCCTCTTAGCGGGCCTGCCGACACTGTACCAGTCGTACGTGAGGCGCGAAGCCGAACCTTCCCATGCCTCCCCTTCACTGGAGTTCACTTTTGGGATTCGTATACGGGCCGCATAGCAGAAGCAGAAGTACAGCAGAAGGCCGGATATACACCGCCGCGGGCTCCAAGCCGCGCATCTCGTTAGCATTCTGTACGCAGTGTGGCACCTATATATATTGCAGTGACTCATCGTTCAAGGCGGTCGCTGTCAAAGGAGCGCACTTTGGAAGCGAGGCCCGATTTCAGCGGGCCGCAGCTCTCGATCGGATCCAGCTGCCGGGTCAACCGATAGGCCTAACGCCGCCTGGAAGCATGACATTGCAGCTGCCTCGTCGGGGGGGCGAACGTGTTTTTTGCTTCTTCCTCCGTTCGATACAGCTGCTGCGGCGCGTCCTTGCTTCTTGCGGGTTTACCGTCACCGGTGCAACCGCGGGATGAGTCTTATCTGCGACCAGACACTGTTTTGCAATCGGCCTTTTTTCGTGGTTCTCGCGATCTCCCCGTGTTGGTGTGGAAACAGCGACACTCCAATTTATCAGAATGGCATTGCACGATGCGAGATCTTTCTTCGCAAGGCGCTCATGGCTTATTGTTGGGTAACGTTAATCTTCGAATCAAAGAATAAAATCTGGACTTTTTAAGTGTCAAAACCGCGATCTGACATTATGAGGCCTGTTGTGACGGGAGACTCCGGATTAATTTTGACCACCTGGGGCTCTTTAACGTGCGCCTTAGTCTAAGTACATGAACGGTTTTTATTTATTTATTTTTTCGTTTGGACGCCATAAAAAATGCGGCCGCGGCGGCCGAAATCGAAACCGCGACCTCGGACTTAGCAGCCCGTCGCCATGGCCAATAACCTATCGCGGCGGGTATTTTTCGTTTTTGCCACGTGATGTGAGTTGTGCAAGACTAAAATAATGAGATAATTTTCTTTACCAATTCAATCGCGTGTGTTGTGATTTTCCACCATGAATCCGAACAATGTCAGGCACGCAACTCACGCAAGGCGCTTTGCGAAAGCGCTTTTTGCCTACACGGGAAAGGTTGATTGCGTGAGTACTCCGTATAAATTGCTTCATCTGCGTAATATGTCGTCTATATTGCTTACATGGTTATTCACACGTACTCCCTGCAGAACGGAGGAAATACTGGGAGCTCACTCTTGCTTAGTAACTGCTGGTACGATATTGCCACGTACATTTGAGAAAGTACAACACTATTGGATGAGCACATTCAATCCTAAATAATAATTAATTAATTACCTTTTACATACTGCGGCCCAAATATTGGCCTAGGAGGAGGAGAATAATGCAAAGGCACAAACCAGTGCAGTAAGCGATAGTATAATGCACAAAAAAAGACAAGGTGCGCAACACTATAACATTCAATAAATTTTAGAAACTCATCAAGTGACAATTGGCGAACACAGCCAGGCAACAAATTAGAGTGGTCTATACTGAAAAAAAAAAGTTATGGCAGAACTCATCTCGGGATGACTGTGAACGGTAATGCGAAAAGCAATCGAGCCATGTTGCGACTGACCACATTCCTGAAGTCACGTTTATTTGACACGTGTAGTGGTCACTCTGAGGCTTTCGTTGCTTCAGCTATACGCCACACTCCGAAGTGAGAGCAGCGAACATTTTTATTGCAAGCGCGGAAGAACAATGCAGCGAACGCTGAGTTTTCCTATGCAGTGCATGAGTCTACGTTAACGAGCATTCCTTCAGGAAATATTCGTTGATTTGGAGTCTTCAAAAGTGTCAGTCAAGCTGGGAGTCAGTGACCTACAGCGCATAGCGGACATATGTTGGTAGTTTAAAGCTTTGTCCCGTCCTTATTGCTACCTGTCTATGACTCCTGATAATGTACACAACTAAGGCAAGTGATAACCCGCACCGCTTATTTTTTTAGGGACATGTTCATATAGTTTAGGATTAACACTCAGAACATGAACAACCGTTACTCTTGCATAATATTTAGGCAGTAACACGACATGATAGCGCAAGAAGTAGTAAGTTATCAAAGTTTACACCGAGATGTTCACGCTGTTTTACACATATCCAATTATAGTCCGATTAAAACCATTTCAGCGCTCGCCGAGAGTTTTGTCCTTGGGTGATAAACACAGTTGCAGCCAGTGTTAGAGTTATAGAAGCCTATGCACAAGGACAATGTAGCAGTTTTTGCTTCTATTTTTGAAATGGCATTGTAGTAGTCTTCTGATCACATTCAAACTCAGACGTAACTACCTCCATTATTCGAACAGCCCATCGGTCTCCGGCGCAGATTACACTCTTTAAGTCCCGCCGGACAAGTGCCCGGCTAATGACCATTTCAGTATACGAAACGAAAACAACGGTAAACAATTCCACTCGGGGCATTTCGCGATAACTCTCGCGACAAATACAGTCTCGCCGAGTGAAAAGTAAACCTCGTAATGCCCGCCGCGCTACGTAATTACTCTGTTCTCCAACGTAAGGGACAATGCACGAGCAGACCTCATTGTGGCGTCAGGCAAGCAGCTCTTATCGCCGGCAATCGCAAACAGAGCGGGCGACCGCGTCTCGTTTAAGCTGAGCTGCGTGCGCGCCTTTTTTTCGTGTGCGCGCGCGGCTGGCCGTATTTTATCTTGACCCCAATTAAAACCGGCGCTCACAGTGTCTCCGCGGTGGTGCATCTGTGCGTGCTCGACAACTCATGCGGCCAGTTTCGCGCCGTAGGTTGAAGGCCACTTTGTGCCGCCGCACAGTCACCATGCGAAGCTAGAGCGAAGGTTCCTATACGCGACACGTCTCTCCAAGCTCACTTAGCGCGCGCGCGCACGCACGCACGCACGCACGCACGCACGCAGACAGGCATGCACACACGCACACATGCATCGCAGGAAAAATTGTTACACCTCTTAAGAAGGTGTTAGCGACCGAACAGATCAATGCACCCACAAAGGTGTTTTTGCGTACCGTCACACACACGCACGCACGCACGTACGCACGCACCACACACACATATACAAACGCACGCATGCACGCAAGCACGCACGTGTACACGACTTCCGTGGCCCACGGCAGTAACAATTACGACCTCTGAGTCGGCACATTCAAATTCTTCGCTGGGCTGTTTCATGTCAGCAGCGGGGGCGCCGGTTCTCTCCGTCGGCCGCCCCATTATTAGCGGCCGAAATTCACAAAGCGTTCTGCTTAGACGTGGTCCTCCCGAAGACTAGGCCGCCCCCACGTTCGATTATATCCTCATTTCCGACGGCCCGTGTTTCATTTCCCCCGCTTTGTAATGCTGCCGGATTTAGAATCGGCGGCACACGCAATACTCAGCTGTCCTTCTGATATGTACACGCTGCCAGCAGACGCGGTTCGATATGGCTCGCATAAGGCCTGTTCAGTTTGGTAGAACACGACGGCAGGAATATCACCCGTGTACTCAATTCCACAAGCATTCGTAGTGCGGCCATTTATTTGGCCGCAAGGAAAAGCAAGGGGCCAAAAGGCAAGCACACGAAGTATACGATTTGTTTCGGCCACAGGACTGGTGCGGTCTATAAATAAAGCCGCAAATGTTAGCAAGAATGGGAACTTATATTAGTTCTGAAGCCTTTGACTTCGTGAGATGACCGATAAGGGTGTTCCTTTCAGCCACACTGCGAAAGACAATGTGCACTTGCAAATTATTCATGTTGCACTACGTGAATCATTTTGAACGATCTATTGCTTGACCAGTTCAATGTCGCTATGTTGGATGACTTGTTGGCGCAAGATTGATTCATAGCCTGTTGAAGCATCCTGCGAGAGTGAAACGCGCTGTATATATATATATATATATATATATATATATATATATATATATATATATTCCTACTCACAATACCACACCTGACCTCGCCTCAGAGGCAGCAAGTATGAATGGCGCTCAGAGGCCAGAAAATGTGAAAGCTGCGTTTGTCTCCCGTCGTTTTGTTTGCCGATAAATGAGTGATATTGGGGGCATGTTGTATTGCATTAACAGTACTCCAAGAACAATTGCACATTCTTATGGGTCAATCAAATATTCGTCAGGCAGTAATTCGTTTATCAGCATTGAATCCTATTTACCGATGGGGGCGAGGGTGAGGGTGGAGGGTGGGTAGCTATTTGTTTTAACCGCATCTAATCAGCGTTAATGCACTCTAATAGGAGAGTATTTGGACGCTGGAAAATGTAATTTACTTGAAGCAAGCAGATACTCCCAGATAAAGAGTTGACAGCAATCCATTGCTTTCTTCGATCGTTTTCTTTTTTTTTTTTTTTTTTGAGGAAGCTAGACAAATAGAGCGCTCAGAAAGAAAACGCGAAGAAGAGAAAGAGCGCAGGTGAAACGCTCATGGCAACTTTGAGCAGTAACTCACCGCTTCCGCTAAACGCACTCGCACGGCGTCGCTAGCAGACGCGCGGGGTCATCTTCAGATCCGCGCATGCAGCAACCCCGAAGCCCATCCCCGCTAAACATTCTCGCAGCAGGACGCGTAACGGAACAACCGATTCACCCGAAAGCTTCATGCAGTCGCCCGTTCCGCAAGTCAGGTGATTAACACGCGGTCTTCAAGCGTTCGGTCGGCCAGTCCTGCAGCGACGGCCACCGGCTCAGCTGCGGCGGGCCACACACGGTGGCTGTACCGCGTTTAGCCCCTGCGCGTGTGCTGTACCTTTAATTAATTACCACTTATCTCCGGCGAGCCATTAGCGACTCCTTTTATCAACAATTAGCTACACGCTTCCTTTCCCAGGCCGCGCCCGGCCCACAGGACGCGTCGTGCCGGCAACGGCGCTCCTAATCTGCTTACCAACACCAGCGTGCCAACTCGTCCGAAGGCGACCCCCGACGCCATAGGTTGGTAGGTGTTCGCGCTATGCGCGTGTGGCGTCGCGAACGAGAATGTGGCGGAGGTGGTGTAGTGGGCGACGCCTACGGTGACCTGACCGCGAAGTCTGGAAGCGATAATATTGTCCGAGAGCGCACTTTGGCGGAGGGAAGAGAAGGGGGAGGACGGTGTGTAAACCCGCCGGAGACAAAAGGTGGGCGGCACGAACACTGGACGCCTTTCGTCGACTCGGGCGCCGCGAAAATATCGCCGAAGCTATAGGGATGCTTGCTTGTCTTGTTCCTCTGTATATGAGCGGTTCATGGGTAAATGCTTCCGTCCTCTGTCCAACCCTTCCTCTCAACACCTTCCTCCTTCTCTCTGCCCCCCCCCCCCCCCCGCGTCTCTTGCTTACCTCCTCGTTCACTGTTTTGTTTTTCTTTGCTTTCGATTATTAGAGGCCTCCTCCATGACCTCTATTAAAGGAGCGGGGACCGATTGAGGATGATAAATGACTGTTTAAGAACATGCCGTTATCGCCGGACTATACCGTCTTTTGTTAACGTGGCACTTTTACGGACTCGCAGTGCGTTCGTTCTTGCGCATATCGGACAAAAAATAACAATAAAGTAAAAAAATCAAAAAAATAGAACAGAAGAAGAAAGAAACAGTCAAAGACAGTATGGAGGGGAGTTGTTGTCTTTATTGTGGAATACGTAACACGGTGATACTGTAGCAGCTGTAGCGCCACGCTTGATTGCTCCGAGGCCAATTTTTGTTTCACTTTGGCGCGGTTGGATTGTTGCGTAAGCGGCGCTTAATCGGCTGGAGCAGGGTTGTTTTATCGGGAGGCATTAGTGACTGCGTTATTATAGTTATCACAAGCTTTTTTTTTAAAGTAGACTACCTGCAGGTAACAGCTTTCTAAAATACTTCTGGTTCGCATGTACCGAAGAAGGCTCCACTGAAAGAAAGTAATTGGTATACTTATTTAAGAGGCACATCAACCCCCAATTGGCTTTTTAAAGAAGCTACAAAGCAGTTACCGGCTTAGCGACATTAAAGAAGTGCTCCTTCTACGAAAATTAAAGTGAAAGCAAAATGCCGAGACGGAGAAGGCCACTCCAAGTCCACTTTCAGAGCATTCGTCTTTATCGATGTCGCAGTCAGCAGAATGAAATAGGTTTGGACGAATGCTGCACTATGCCGACTCGTTAGAATCCGCGCACGCACCGTTCCGTTATTCCAAACCTCGGTGTCTTCGAAGTCCTTAAAATTCGCTATCGGCTTCGGTCCACAAACAAGGCTATCATTCCCGCCCGGTTGATTACCTCGCGCCAGTTTAGAGCGAGTCTCGTTTCCCGGCCCAGACGCTCTCAGCCGTCGCGGCATTCTTTAAGTTCCCGGCCGCTAAAACAGCGTGCATCGGCCGAGTGTCAGGCGACGAACCTGCCGACGTCGACGTCGAGCGCTCTTCCGGAGACATCTGCAGCACCTCTCGTCGTTCGATCGAATTGCGACAGGGCGCCGCCGAACACCGTCACCGCCGGGGACCTTCTAATGCTCCCCGCCAAAACTTCCCATCTAATCCATCAGGCTGGGCTGTACACGTGAGACACGCGCACGCAATTCCTGAGGCGTAAGCAGTTCTCCGTCCCTACCTCAGAACAACTTTCCTCCCCCCTCCTCCAGCACCCTACATACTCCCCTCTCCCCCTCTGTCCCACCGCTCCCCCCTCCCTTCAGCAAGCTCCACCCGGCACTATGACAGCTGCAGTTTTCCTGCAGCGTAAGGGGGACTCAAAACCCGGCGTGGGGGCGGCTTTGATGTCCCCGTCCCTGCGGTCCAGCTCCTGTCCGCGCATTACCATTATCGTAAAGACCAGCGTATATGCGACTCGTACCAGAACTTAATGGAACGACCGATCCCTCGAAGGGGGGGACGAGAACGAGGGAGAGGGAAACGTTTATGCGCTTATTATTCGCGATGGAGCTACACGTATACATTTAGCATAAACCCTGCGCGCTTGGCTTATTTTTTCCCCCTTTGAAAACGTTGTCCGTCGCTTCGATGGTAAACGATAGTTGAAGCGAAATTGTTCGAAACTGCGATTGAGCGCGAGCCCGAAGGAGTTCCAAATCGCCTTCTTCGACAAGGGGGAAATCTTACACGCTAAAATATCAGAAAGAAAGAAAAAAAACAATAATTGTCGTCTATGCTATGTATTTTTGCAGCAGCTTCTTTTATCCACTTCGTCATCCAACGAAAACAATTCCAGCTAGCCAGAACCTAAGCAAACAGATGCGCGCACATTGGCAGAGATAGAAGCAATCGCCGTTCGCTGCCGCTCTTGTGACGTTGAGGGTAAGCGTAATGGACACCGGAGTGGAGTCGACGGCGGCTGATCGTCCTCCCCTTGCTTGCCACGAGTTGACAGCATGTTGTAGGGCCGGTGCACGGTATCAGGTTGTTTGCTCCGCCCCGATCGGCAGCTCAGCATGTCCCTGATGTGTGGGTGGTGAATACGGGGGGTGTCGAGGGTCGGGAAGATCGGATAGAATGTGCCGAGGGAGTCAGATGCAAGCACTGCCGCATCAAGGAGCACAAAAGCACGAATTGGTAATGAAAGAAGAAAAAAAAAGAAGAAAAGGAGGCAAAGTCAAGCAGCGTGGCGGCAGCTCGCCCGGAATTTGGCTGCCTTTCCCTATCAATCATTGGCCGCGGGTTTCGGGCGATCGCGTTTCAGCCGTGTCGCGGACCGACACCGGAGGCGGCGGCCTGTAGAGAGGCGGCTCTGCTATGAATATTCAGAGACGAGCAGGGGGGGCTTAATAGTTTGTCGATACCCGGCGCTCTGCGTCGTCGGCTTGAGCGAGCGGATTGCCTTATGCATATACTCGCTCGCTATCGTATATGGCGAGCAGTAAGTAGCGTGAGGCAGGGTGATCGCTTTCTGTCCTTCCTGGTGCCTGCCAGATCAATCGTGATGGATCCCGTGTTCTGTCGGGACGGATCAATTCACGGCGTAATCCATTGTTCGCCTGTCGAGAACACGGATCGACGTCTTGTAGACGGGTCGCCGATATAGATACGTCCCGTCTACGTTGAAACACTGCCGATGGCCTCATCGACCCAATCGAGAGGGTTTCGGTTCGTACGGCCAGGGTAGACTCGAGGAAACGCTAATTTCGTGCGGCATTACGCGAACAGCGATGTCCACTTTCTGTGGGCCATTCTAGGTTAGCTGTCAACCTTCTGAACATTCTAGGCTCTCGAAGAACGACTTCAAAGGCACTGAAGAACGTTCTGAATGAAATCGTTCGTGGCGCCATCTACAACAATAGCGTCAGTTATTATCTTCATTAATGATGATTTGAATCAGGCTTATTATCAATCGTGTTTGGTGTACTATGGTTTCCGCCTTGCTATTCACATGAGAGAGAGAGAGAGAGAGACATGTTTTAATTTGACGCTGAAGACACATCCAAATGCGTGACTCATTGAACTAAATTAGAAATTTACCAGAAAACATAACACGGTGAAGATTGGCAAGCTGCTAAGGTGTACAGGTGCATTGTGTTTTTCAGTGCAGAGTTCTTGCACACATTGGGTGTGCTGGAAACGATGGAATTCTGAACACAGTATGTGCATTGAGTACGTAGTTCATATCAAGCAGGAATACCTTTGGTAATTTTGATTTATCTTTCATGGTTTTCCATAGTACAAGCGTGATTTCATGTGGTTAAGCGTTTCCAGGCACCCGCATGAAGCTAACGACGTCCGTATAGTGAAGAATCTTAAGATGTGCACAGCACGTTTTTATTACTTTCTTTTCTGGCACAGGGTGTTTGCTTGTTAGCAATTGATGCGCCACCTTCATGTCCCCCAAAAAACTCTCTCACAACACCAGTTGATTGCACGTCTCGCAAATTACGCCAAATTAGAGATATTTCAACACGTTTCATTAGTGCCAAGCTAGTCGATCAATATCGATTACAGGTCTGATTCTTTATTGATCAGTTCAGGCCCCGCAGCAATTATCGAGCGAAGCCGAAGGTTGTGATTTAACGCCCACGTTCGAGATCTTCCTCCGAGGAAGGAGGGAAGGAAGAAAAAAAAGGAAACCCCCTAAAGGCTCCCCGAGAAGCTGCAGAGAGCGTCGTTATAGTAGGGGAACCAATATAAACCTAATCCAGAATTGCTCGATTAAACGAAAAAGAAAAGAGAAAGAAACTGGAGCCAAGACGAGAGGCTGAGGTGACAGGCTCCCGGGGCGGCAACGGCTGGCGCGTCGCAATCTCCGACTCCGCGATATTTTACCGACCGCGCGGGAGACCTGAATGAGACGACGGGAACAGGTTTCATCCGCCAAGCGGCGGCAACAGCTGCTTTTTTGCCACTGCGCCCATAATGAAGGTTGGCCTGCCGCGCTATTACCTGGCAGCGCCCGCGCCGCCCTGGTATCCCGTGCGCGGACAGAGCTCAGCAGGGCAGATGGGGTCTCCATCGCCCAATGCCTTTCATTCGGAACCTCGGCGAGTAATTGCATTAGAATAGCTCGGCTGCAGCCACTGCTGTTTGGTATTGCCAATGGCCCTCCGAGGAGGAGGAGACGACGACGATAAGGCGGTGGTGATGTTGGCTTTCCTGTATGCCTTCCTAATACTTCCTTTTCTCTATTTGTTTTTTTCCGTTCCTTTTACTGGCCCGCCTGTATACCTCCCCTTTCTATGGTCCTGTGGAAGAGATCGATACAGTTGCTCGGGCATTGGGCATGTATTGCCGTTGTGGGTGCCCGTACGGGCTTCTCATTGCTGGCGGGAAGGCCATGCGTCAATCTGGCCGCCACGGTTGCGGCCGCAGGGGGAGGGGGTCTCGTGTGGTTGTTTTGTGTCACGGTGGTGCTGATGGCGGGGCTACAGCTTTGCTCCTTCCGCTGCATCGATTGCGAATCCCGCGGGTGGTTATGACTTTTCGATTTTTCTTTTTTTCTTTCTCTCTCCTTCTGGCCTTTGCGGTGGTCTGCCGGACCCGCGAACAGAGACGTCGCTGGTCGAAAGAGGCGCTGTGCACAGCAGTCGGGAGGTTATCTCACATTTCTATGCGAGTCGCTTCTTGAAGCATACATTGGCACAGTGTACAACACTGAAAGGCATCGCCAATTGCGTAGCATACCTAGCTAGCCAGCGATAGAGAAGTGTACACTGTACACTTCTCTATCGCCTCTGTGACTTGAAGTGACACTCAACAACACTGATTTGTTTATTGATCAATCGGCTTACATGTCTGCTTCAGACGTCCTTACAATGACGTCCTTGCTTCAGACGTCCTTACGTCATTCTAGGTGACACGGTGAAGCATGAACGGACCTACTCATATTCAGTACGCACGCACACAACGTAACAAGCACAATCATAGGCGGTAACGAGTATCTAGGACAGTCTATAGACAGCTACCTGTTGATTAGGGAACTTAAGGCTTTGGGGCACGGGAGAAATAGGCGATTGCACGGACAGTTTGAAGCTTTTCGTTCAGCTTTTCGACGCCTACAGACGATTGTAACCCATTGAGGCGCTCGCCGAGCGCTTGCGCGGTTCTGGAGGACGACCTTACACATACGATTTTTTTTTTCAGTGACATGCAGCGTCTTTACGCGTTACCCATTCTGAACATGTATATGTGCGCCCATTTTCAAGCACTTATCTTCCCTTCTCACTGAAACGTTCTACTTCCATGCATAACATCAAGCTATAGGTGTGTATGACTTAGGGTCCTCTCCGTAAATTGTAGCGAGTACTTTACAGAGACGGTCGCTCGCAATCGCGATAGCATTATTTGACCAAGGACCGTTAACAGAGGAAACCATTTTAGAATGCCGACACCACAAGCCATCGCAGCGGAGGGTGACGGGGGCTCTGTTGCAGTTTTTAAAGGCAACAGACTTGGGCAAGCGGCTGTATCTTGAACTGATGTCTACAGTGCTAGAAGTGCTACTCTGATGTGCGGTGATAGTCTGCGGTGTTAGTAAACGACTGTAATTGTGTATCTGTGCTCCCTTTTTCTCTATCTGTACTTTCCTGTCACTTTACGTCCCCCTCCCCTCTCTCCTCAGCGTAGGGTAGCAAACCGGATCTTCTTCTCTGGTTAACCTCCTTGCCTTTCCCCTTTCTTCTGTCTCTCTCTCTCTCTACCTTTCCCCTTGACAAACTTTCCTTCGTCATTTCTTAGAGTTGATACCATGCACCCTCTTTCCGGGTCAAGTTGCTTTCACTCGCAACAACGATTGATTGTTATCGCCCTTTACCAGGGCCGCATTCGTCTATTCGCAATAAATCACCGAAACCACTTTATGTCACTTTATTATTTATGTCACACCTCTCGCTGCTGGTCCTCCAGTCTTACCGCTTCCCTGATGTATCATATAGTCACCGCAAACGGTTTGTGTGCGCTAGAAAATCGCGAACGCAGAATAATTCTTTTGCTTGTTTCTCACGGTACATTACCTCAGCAGCGTCCCCTCGGATGCGCACAGCCTATCTGCCTCTAGCATTATCAGGCAGACTTGCTTGCTTCCTATATCATGGCACTTGGTATGTACCAAATTGGCATACTATGACAAGAGTATATTGTCACGTACGAGTTTGTACCGCTGTTGGCAAAATGACGTTGTGGGGAAGAAGAGGCTGAAGTGTCTCGGAGCTCGGTAGATGGTGTCACCCTGGCCACAGAGCTACAACCCTCTGTATATATTGTAAATACATATATTTTCTCCCCGTAACATTTTGGTGGAAGTGCGGGGTAATCTCGCCACAAGCCGGCCCTGGATCTTCGCAGCGGGCGTCACATCGGTTCCGCTGTTATGGCTACTGACGCTGCCTCCGACGCTGACGCTGCCTCCGCCGCTCAGACACCGGCGGAAGTGGTACTAACCCAGCTACGTCACCCGGGAATCTTCACTGGCACTGGCAAGGTCGACGTCGAAGACTGGCTGACGTCGTATGAGCGCGTCGGTAAGCACAACAAGTGGAATGCCACACATTTGCTGGCCAACCTCATCTTTTACTTGGGAGGAACCGCGAAGGTATGGTTCGATACGCATGAAACCGAAATTACAAGCTGGGACTCCTGCAAGGAAAAGCTACGCGATCTTTTCGGAAGGCCTGTGGGACGTCAAATGGAGGCCAAGCAAGAGCTAGCGTCTCGTGTCCAGACACCAACCGAATCATACGTCGCGTATATTCAAGACGTTCTGGCTCTCTGCCGTAAAGCGGACGCGGACATGCTAGAGGCCGATAGGGTTGGACACATCTTGAAGGGCATCGCAGACGATGCGTTCAACCTCCTGCTTTGCAGGAACTGCTCAACGGTTGAATCCATCATAAAGGAATGCCGGAATTTTGAGCAAGCGAAGAGCAAACGCACCGTACAACGCTTCGACCGACTTCCCAATACGGCTGCCACTTCCTCCTGCAATGACCCTCCGGCATCACATCCGCCTGCCACGCCAAGCTTGACACAGGTCATCCGCCGCGAACTTGAGGCTATGGCTCCAAGTTCTCACTGTCCCCATACGCACGGCAACATGATCATCTCGCTCATTCAAGCTGTTGTCCGCCAAGAAATTGCCAACATGGACATCCAGTCTGCCGTCCGCCCACGTCCCACCCCTACCACTCCTGTAATTGCCTCTGCTGCACCTCGCCAGTCGTTCCCGAGTCGATATCGGAACCCATCTGAGTGGCGAACACCGGATGACAGGCCGATTTGCTTTGCTTGCTCCCGGGTCGGCCACATCTCCCGCCACTGCTGTAGTAGCCGCTGGTACTCCTCGCCTCGACCATACGCTGATCGCCGCTTCAACCGAGACCCTCGGTCTCTGTCGCCTCTTTCTGAACCATACCATGCCGGCCTTCCCTCTCAGGGACACACAACTAGCCGCTCGCCCTCGCCGCAACGCCGTCAGTCCCGCTCGCCTACACCTCGACGCCCCTCGTCCCCGTCCTACGCGGGCCGCTTCTCGGGAAACTAAGCAATGCAGCCCCCGGAGGTGAGGCTGCGTTGACGACTCGGACTGCAAAACCTCTGCTGACGCCTGCTGCTCGACCGAACCTTGTCGAAAATTTTGTTGATGATGTACCCGTTCAAGCCCTCATCGATACTGGCGCTCAGGTGTCGGTTATGCGATCAGATCTTCGTAGCCGTCTCCGTAAAGTCCTGACACCTGCCGAGTCGCCTGCCGTCCGAGTGGCTAATGGCAGTACAACAGCCGTGATGGGAATGTGCGCCGCCCGTGTTACCATTGCCGGTCGTCCTGTGTTAGTCCTGTTCACTGTACTGGCCGAGTGTCCCCACGAAGTGATTCTTGGAATCGACTTCATGACTGCTCATTCAGCACTTATTGACTGTGCAACCGGCACCCTTCGCCTTGAACTGCCCCATTACTTTGCCGACCCGACCGAAGACCACAAGTCCCGACTTCGTTCTGCTGAATTTGTTCGCCTGCAACCTGATGCTGCGACCTACGTCCTCATGTCGCCTTCTCCTCCACTTCGAGATGGTCCTTACGTGGTGTCCCCACTTTGTGACGTTCTCCTGGCACGCCAAATCGCATTACCCAGCTACATTGTCACTCTTGTTAACAATCGAGCGTGGCTTCCCCTTCTGAACTTTGGTTCGTGTCTGCAAGTGCTTCCTGAGGGTGTATCTCTCGCTTTGCTGTCCCCTTTGGAAGAGTGTGGAGTAGCTGCTCTTACGCCCGAACCACGATTCGACACTGCTGCAGCTTCCGACCGTCCTACTTCAAGCAACGACAAGTTTACGCCCATGATAGCTACTGACCTACGGCCTGTTTACGCCGACGCCCTTCGCCGTATTCTGATGTCCTATGAAGACATCTTTGATTTTGGAAATCGCCCGCTAGGTCGCACCCGTGTCCTCACCCATCCCATCCTCACTGGTGACGCTCCTCCTATACACCGGAGGCCCTACCGCGTGTCAGCAGCTGAACGCCAGGTGATCCAATCGGAGGTGGACAAAATGCTCTCCAAAGATATTATCGAGCCTTCCTGCAGTCCGTGGGCGTCACCTGTAGTTTTGGTTAAAAAGAAGGACAATACCTGGAGATTTTGTATCGATTACCGTCACCTGAATAAGATTACGAAAAAGGACGTGTATCCGCTTCCGCGTATTGATGACGCGCTGGACTGCTTACACGGTGCCAGTTATTTTTCATCGATTGATTTGCGCTCCGGCTACTGGCAAATCGCAGTGGATGAACGAGATCGCGAAAAGACCGCCTTCGTCACCCCAGATGGTCTCTACCAATTTAAAGTGATGCCTTTTGGACTGTGTAATGCCCCTGCTACCTTCGAGCGCATGATGGACTCTCTTCTGCGCGGATTCAAATGGACCACATGCCTCTGCTACCTTGATGACGTCATAGTTTTTTCACCGACGTTTGAGAGCCACCTTCACCGACTCTCAGCTATCCTTGATGTTTTTAGACGTGCCGGCCTACAACTCAATTCTGAAAAATGCCATTTCGGCCACCGCCAAATACGAGTACTTGGTCACTTGGTTGACGCTTCTGGCGTCCAGCCTGATCCTGACAAAGTTCGTGCCGTTGGGGAGTTTCCCCTTCCGCGTTCTCCTACCGATGTCCGCAGTTTTCTAGGGCTGTGTTCCTATTTTCGGCGATTTATCCAGAACTTTGCCGAAATCGCTCGTCCTCTCACAGACCTTCTGAAAAAGGACACCACTTTTCGTTGGGGACCCGATCATCATGCCTTATGTTGGCTATCCTCACTCAGAGACCCGACAGGCCGTCTTGGCCGCTGGGCTTTACGCCTGCAAGAGTACACATTTTCCGTGTCCTACAAATCTGGGCGGTTACATAAGGACGCCGACTGCCTCTCCCGCTACCCTGTCGACCCACCGGATGGCATCGAAACCGATACAGATACCTGCGTTTTGTCGATCTCCGACTTCTCACGCATCGCCGACGAGCAGCGTCGTGACCCATATTCGCGATCCATCATCGAACGCATTACCTCGGAGCAACAGGACGCTTCTCTCCGTATGTTTGTTCTCCAGGACGGGACCTTATATCGACGCAATATGAATCCTCATGGTGCTGAACTGCTCCTCGTCGTTCCCCAGCATCTGCGCTCGACAATTCTCTCGCAGTTACACGATGCGCCTACCGCTGGTCATTTGGGTGTCTCCCGTACATATGACCGTGTGCGCAGACGATTTTTCTGGCCTGGGCTATCTCGCTCTGTTCGAAGCTACGTCGCTGCCTGCGAACTTTGCCAACGCCGCAAGACGCCTCCATTGTCTCCCGCTGGCCACCTTCAGCCTATAGATATCCCCAGTGAGCCATTTTTCCGCGTCGGCCTGGACCTCCTTGGCCCATTCCCTACCTCATCCTCGGGCAATAAGTGGGTGGCTGTTGCGATGGACTATACCACGCGTTGTGCCATAACGCGGGCCCTCCCTACAAGCTGCGCAACTGATGTGGCTGATTTTCTCCTCCATGAAGTGATCCTGCATCATGGTGCCCCACGTCAGCTACTCACCGATAGAGGCCCCTGTTTTCTTTCTAAGGTTGTCGACGACCTTCTTCGTTCTTGCTCAACGTCCCACAAGTTCACGACGGCTTACCACCCACAGACAAACGGACTTACCGAGCGTCTCAACCGTACACTTACGGACATGCTCTCCATGTACGTGAGTGATGATCACCGGGATTGGGACTGCACCTTACCTTTCGTGACGTTTGCATACAATTCGTCGCGTCACGATATTACTGGTTATTCCCCATTCTATCTACTATATGGCCGTCACCCTCTCCTGCTTCTTGACTCACTGCTCCCTTCTGACGCCACCACTACCACTTTCTATGCTCACGACGCCATTGTTCGCGCGGCCGCAGCACGTCGTATTGCCCGTGACCGTCTTCTGGCATCTCAGACTATCCAGAAGCACCGTTACGACAGTCATCGTCGGGACGCTCATTTCAGCCCTGGGTCCCTTGTTCTGCTTTGGGTACCCTCCCGTCGCGTCGGCCTTTGCGAAAAACTGCTCCCACGATACGTCGGGCCATACCGAGTTCTTCGCCAAGTCACCAGCCTCACATATGAGATCTCACCTGTGAATTCAAAGTCTTCTACCACCCCAGGAACTGATATCGTGCACGTTTCGCGACTAAAGCCCTATAGCTCGCACGCTACTTCGACACCCTAAGAAGCATCGAGACGATGCTTCTGCCGCCGGGGGGTTCATGTCACGTACGAGTTTGTACCGCTGTTGGCAAAATGACGTTGGTTGGGGAAGAAGAGGCTGAAGTGTCTCGGAGCTCGGTAGATGGTGTCACCCTGGCCACAGAGCTACAACCCTCTGTATATATTGTAAATACATATATTTTCTCCCCGTAACAATATGACGAACATAAATGATATCTCATGACATGAATGTCACCACATGCGCGTCATGTGGGTCATGAAACAGCCGCCTACGTCTTAGTGCTCTCATGGTCGTTTCGTTAACTTGGTAGGTGCTAAACTTGGCATAGTATGACAGGAGTGTATAACGAATGCATGTCATGACATAAATGTCATGACAATGACCCAGCGAAAAAGATTAACACTCAAAAGCCACTGAAATGGGTTCCGACGTGGGTAATATTGAAGAAACACTATAGGATGCTGGTAGAAGTCATATTCATGAGCATGACTCAGCAAAAATGACAATGACTCAGCGAACAGAGATTACCACTCAAAAATCACTGGAATGGGTTCGAACGTGGGCACTAAGTGAATGACACATAAAAGATGGTGGTAGAAGTCATAGTCACGAGAACGACTAAGGCTTTCGTCTTATGGTCTCTTAGGTCTAGCTAAAGGGAATCCTGAGGACTCATGACATGCGTGTCATGTAGGTCATGAAAAAGCCGCCTACATCTTGGTGCTCTCATGGCCGTTTCGTTAAATTGGTAGGGTCGCCGCACACTGCTTCGCATAACATAGATTCCCACAGGGCATGGGATCTGCCGGCTTTTTTTTTTTAATATCTGCTATCACTACGTGAAAATAGGTAAGCTACTTCCAGCCACGTTTTTTTTTCCTTCCCATGTGTCGCTAATCCATAAATGTTCCTTATATATGTATCTTTTACCCTTTGCCACTTCATACCATGCCGAATTAGCATGCCTACGCCTTCGCCTTTCCTTGACCCAGTCATTCTGTTGCACACTCCCATACAAGAGATACATAGGACTCTATAGAAAATGCATGGCGAAGCCTATAGTAGGGGTAGGCCAAATGAAAATTTTGTGGTGGGCCAACCTAAATTTTGAGGTGGGCCAACGTGAAACTTGGGTGTGGGTCAACCTAAATTTGTGCATGGGGCAACTCGAATTTGGGGGTAGGTCAGCTTGAAATAGTGGTTTTGGCCAACTTAAATTTGGGGTTGGCCCAACTGAAATTTCAGGGTGGTGCAACTTGAAATGTGGGGGTGGGGCAACTTGAAATTCGGGCTTAAATCAACTTGAAATTTGGGGTTGTTCCAAGTTGAATTTTGGGATGGGCCAGCTTGAAATCTTTGTGGGAGCCAACTGGCGGCTGGGGAAGGCAGAACGTGGCCCTGGTACCGTTGCAGAAACGTTCGAGCGGAGCGTGAGGGCGAGGTCTATTTGGTTTCTTCGTTTTTGCAGGCAAACAGGCTGCGCGTCTCGCGTCTCTGGATGCCTTCTAAACCTCCACGCGCAAGCCGCGCATGCGCAGTCGATACCGGGAAAGCCCGGCGAGGGCGACTGCGCGAGCGCGCCTCGAGGGTCCATATAATTGCTGTCGCTATAAAGCGGTAAAGATAGAGTAAAAGCAGCTCTAGAAACGTGCAAATCGATTGCGGGAATGAGGAAAGCAAAAATTGACAGTCACTTTAGCATACGCAAAAGAGGGGGAAGGCGAAAGCCTGCACGTTCAAGAGACATTCATTAAATTACTTGACATTCTCATTCGAATGCAATGTTACTTCTTATTACTTGCTTTTTTTCCGACCAAAGGTCGCGGGTGCAAGTGCCTAAATTGACGCTACCTTAATTAACTTCACTATAATTACCACCAAATGGCGTGGGTTCGACTCGCACCAAAGGTGGTGGGTTCGAGAGCCTCAGTTAACTCCA
Source organism: Dermacentor silvarum (assembly GCF_013339745.2). NCBI lineage: Eukaryota > Metazoa > Arthropoda > Arachnida > Ixodida > Ixodidae > Dermacentor > Dermacentor silvarum. The sequence continues at coordinate 36,477,784 of NC_051159.1, read as the reverse complement.
TCTTAATTAACATGGTGACGACGGTTGCCCACGCACCATCAAAATTGTTGCATGAGCGTTGTCTTCTTTTTGCTGGGGTTTTACGTGCCAAAACCAGTTCTGATTATGAGGCACGCCGTAGTGTAGGGCTCCGGATTAATTTTGACCACCTGGTGTTCTTTAACGTGCAATACAACGCGACCACACGGGCGTTTTTGCATTTCGCCTCCATCGAAATGCAACCGCCGCGGCCGTTGCTTGCTTGACCCGCCCACCATCAGAATTGTTGCGGGAGCGTTTGCGTATAGGTAGGGCAGAATAGAGCACTGCACGGGCCGATTTTGTCAGCCCGGGCCCGGCCCGGGCCCGTTTTTACGTTGGGCTACCCGCGCGAGCCCAACCAAAAGTTTTATGGGAAAACCCGGGGCCGGCCCGGGCCCGGTAAATAATCTATGTTACCCGCCCGGCCCGGCTCGGAACCCCTTTACCTTAGGCCCGAGCCCGGCCCGAGCCCGGCTCGAAATCGGCCCGAAACCGGCCCGAGACCGAAAAAGGCATGTTTTTCAGGGTCGAGACGTGCGAGGATAACTCGTTGCACGTTACATCACACCACCAGAAAGTCCGATCCCGGCGCGGGCCCGCGTCAAAACACCTGAGCCCGGCCCGGGCCCGGGTCCAATAGCACATGCCGTGCCCGAGCCCGGCCCGAGCCCGCAAGAAAACTGGCCTACCCGGCCCGGCCCATGGCCCGGGCTTTCGGGTAAGCCCGAGCCCGTGCAGTGCTCTAGGACACAATGCCTCGTGGGTGTAGTGAGTGAATTACTACACCGAGTCGTCATTGTGTGCGATTTCGCTGTGCGTTTCCATGGGTCTATGTGGTTATATGATAGTGAGTGTGGACTCGCACATTTCTTCGAAAACGTGCCGTGTATACAGTGCTCCGTACTTTGTATATGTTGTTGCCTCAGTGGAATTGCGCCGCCATTGTGACTCATTGATCGCATCGTCCTTTGTTGAAATAAACTTTTTCTAAACACGACATTGCTTCGACGACACATTTTGCTCAAGGACGTTGAAGGTCGAGTGAATGATGAGACATATAAGGCCTTAATAAGGAAGGGATTCAAGTACGCGGCAATCGGTACAGTATACCATAGCCTGATAGAATAACGATGCTGTGGCTGGAGTTTCTCCAGAACAGCATCTGCCTGCCTGCGTGTCTGCATACTTCTATCAGAAGTATGCAGACACGGCGCCTGCTCAATCATATTTCGAGGTGTGTACTCTGAAACGCATAGTGTCGAATACAATAGACTAGATGTTTATTGCGGAACTCCCGCCATCCTTCATGTATGATACATGAAAATAAAGATTCAATTCAATTCAATTCAAATAAATAAGAGACGCGATGTGACAATTGTAAATTGGGATTTTTGTCGCGGAGCGGTCATCATGGCTATAACGCTCAAAATACGTTGTTGCTGCTTACAGTATGGCTTCTTAGCTCCAAGAAAATGTATGCAGCCACAGAAGTCCCTATAATGAGCTTTGAAATAACACAAGTCTACTCAATCTAACTAATTCTATTGTTCGTATGTATAGCCAGACGCAAGTAAGAACCTAAAGAAAAAGAACGGTTGCTTGCATTTGATCTCCAAGTCATTTTTAGCAGACTGGACCCTGTATTTCAACGTATAGGGTGACAAGTTTATTGACATTGGTTCCAACATCCACTGACGCCACAAAAATAAAGGCTCTAGGCGTTACTGGCTTCCAGCAGGTGACTGCTGCGTCGTTGCCTTCCGTTTCTGTCAGAGGCTATAAAATAAGAGCAATAAGATCATAAAACGGATGGTTTCCGTTGGTAATCACGTGGCCAAAGTCGGACCGATGTCGTCGCTGAATTCTTTATTCGCTCTTCAGATCGAGGAAACGCTGCTAGCCACCTGCTTCGGCTGCAGACGACCATCTGGAGATAGCCGTCCGGGGCGCAGCTTGCTTCTGCGCGCACACACACGCGCGCGCGTTCTTGAGAACAGCGCCCCTTGTGGGTTGCTTCCCTCCCGCTTTCACGCTGGCTCGAGGAACGCTTATGAATATTTAACTGGCGCCCGTGGTATGGCAGACAGAGGCATCTGCGCCGGACAATGTTGGTCTGCATCAAGGCTTCCGATATTCTCAGACGTATCGTTCGACAACCTGTGATACATTCTGAATTGCCTCAGGACCAGTTTTCCTTCAACGTAACTACTACGCGTTAACCATGTAAGAACAAGCGTTTCTTTTTCATAGTTTTTTTTCTCATTTTTTTTGCGGAATTTGTTCTTGAAGTTGTCGTGTCAATACTGCTCGTAGAAGTGCTCATTCGCTACGCCGAAAGGTCTTCCACAGATTCGAGGGTTCATACTAAGTTGGCACTATAGTGCGAATTGACAAAACTTCTGGTTCTTGCCCATTTTGATAAAGTAGTACATACACGAGAAAACGTAAAGGTGGGGGCGTTCGGGAAAGCAGTGACGTTATTTCAGTCGCTGTTATCAGGATAAAATGTTCATACTTGTTGCTCATCTCAGGATTAACCATGCAGTACACTCTCTCTTTTTTGTACTAGAGAAAACTGGTGGTGCGGACGGAGAATGTGGCATACCTTGGACAACAGAGAGAGAGCGAGAGAGAAAAAGAATGATAAATGAAAGGCAGGGAGGCTAACCAGGACTGAGTCCGATTGGCTACCCTGCACTGGGGGAAGGGAAACGTGTAGGGAAAGAATAAGAGAAGAAAAAGTTCGCTGTGGATATCGCCGACGTTATAGGGCCTAAGAGTTTTCTGCTTTGTATAACAGACGGTCACTCAGCCCGGAGCTCAGACGATCACTCTATCCGGTAGCTCCAACAATTGCAGCAAATGTGTATTAGAAGAGAGGCGCGAATTGACGCATATACACACAGAGGTATGAACAAGACAAACGCCAGCAAATCTGATTAGAGTGAATCGTAAGCTCGGCCAAAACCAATTTATCTATTGAAATACGTTTGAAACGCGCAAATACTTTTATTAGACAACCGCCCAATTGATTTAAACTTGTTGTCTTTAACAGACAAGGCTGATTTATAGCGACTGCAAGAAGCAGAAGTTTGATTTAGGGCCTCCAAGGTTTTACAAAAAATGCAGAATGTTGGTTAGTTAGCACAACGTTTACAAGCAGCATCTTCTTTTGAACTAGTTGGTCGGTCCTTCCGAAGGAGAACAAGCGGCGCAAAACGATCGGGACAGAAACATTGTGTAACAGAACATACGGGCATTAGCAACCTGAAGTTTGTTCACAGAAGCTGTTTACGTTCAGGCGCCGCCTAAGCATGACGCAATGAAAAGTTAATATGAGGAGAAAACAAAAAAGAAATAAAAAAGAAACAGAATATCTGATCATTGCCACGCAGCGCTAAGACTAATGCGATAAACGGGAATGAAGCCCCGCCCCCCGTTTTTCTTTCTTCAATTCCTTCTCTAGAAGGGACAATGAAGGCATAGGGCGTATTCTCGGACGATCACTTTCGGTGATACTATCACTCTCACGTGACGTATCTACACGGTGCGTTGTTTGATTCGAGTGACTTTGGGGCCCCAACCAATCAGCGCGCACTGAAAGTGATACCTCCGAAAGTGAACTTCGGAGAATACGTCCCCTGATGGCGTTTTCATTTTGCATAATGTGATATGCTTGATGACCACGCACTCTATCTTGCCCAGACATTGCCGTTGTCCAAATTCTTATGAGCTCTAGTTTAGTGCTACGGTAAATGTATAACCTGGTACCTTACCTATATGTCATTGTCCCTGTCAAAGTTTGTTCACTCCTTGAAGTTGTACTTTATAATCTACGCGATTTTGTACATTACGCGGTTTCACTTGTTCTTACTCCAATTTCGGATTTCATGCGCTGTTTTATTCTACTTCTTTACCCCACCTGCCATAACCCAAGACGGCTACAGTATAATTAATTAAGTAAGTAAATAGAAGACTTAAAAAATCATAGGGTCAATGGACGTTCCTTGAGGGAGAGATGAATTACGAAACCAGTTTCAGCGAAAACAACCCCAGTGAAACCTCTTTGTCGTACCTGAAATCCCTGTTACGGCAACTCGGCGAAGTGCTGACAAGTTTCTGACATCGAGTACGCGTGTCTGGTTTCGGAGCAAGTGACTTGAAAGTGACACTTCACGTCTCAAAACGCACGCGTGTAGAGGAAGGAATATTTAAAGAAGTGTTGTAAGCTTTGACAATGCAACCTGCGTGCTTTGATGCATGCAAGGGCGCGGGCTATACATTGCGCAAATGTGCATTGGACTACACCTCGTTCATGCGTGCGGTTCTCTCCTGCAGGATATTTCAGTGCTACTGATAAACAGCAGCAAATTATGCAAGCACGTGCCGCTGTAAAACTGCCTTGCCTGCTCAACTATGCTTTTGTGGTTGTCAGCCACAGTGCGGAATGCTGAGTACAATAAAAAAAGAGCTCTTTGTATAGGGCATCGTGGAGTCTTTACAAGTCGACAAAATTAAATGTAATCAGCGAACGAGGCGGAGTATAGTCGAATAAAGTAACGGGAACACTCACTTTCAGCGTTGCCTGAAGATTCGCCTAGTAAGGGAGAATAAACTTTTGAGTTATTTATGCATCTTGACTTCAGTTGTGCAACCAAGATTATCCTTCCTTTTTTTCCCCGTGAAAAATCAAGAACCTTTGGCTGACGAATCTTCGTTGTCGAAGAAATCACTAGGACCCAATCAATGTATCTTTTTTTTATAGTATTCCCCACAACACACGGATGAATACCGTATGCTAATGGATTCGTGTCGCAAACTCGACCAAGCGTGGCGATCAAGAACACAAGTGTTGAAATTACCGGCGCTAACGCTTCGCATCACATAAACACTTCGAAATGTTGCTGAACTCGAGTTTTGCCGTGTTTGATTTCTCGCGTGTTTTAGGTAAACTTAAACCGCGCGAGCTTATAGCTCGCGCGGTTTTAGCATGATGGCCTTCGCGCCCAAATTGTCCATATTAAGAGCAAGACAAATCAGCATATACTTGCTCCTCATCGCCAGACAGTGTCATCTGCGTTAAAGGACATCAGGATGGCTGCACCGAGCTCGCGTCATCTAACGATGAGTTGAGGACTAGTAGTATTTCGACTTGTATTAGTATTAATAATAGTAGTAGTGGAGGGCTAGTATTTGAATGTGGAGACGAAATATATTAACGTGAGAGCCATGGCCGGGTACTGGTTGTTTGCAGAAGTTCATCGTAACATACATTAAAAACAATTTATTTTTGCGGAGGGGCCCGGTATACAGTAGTGAACAAAGAGAGATCATATTTTACCTTTTGGTTCTCTCAGCTACACTGCTCAGAATGTTGCAAACAAAAGCAAGAAAAGAGGTTGGCATGCTACTACAGGTTAAATATATAACCAGAGATCGAAGTACGAGAGGAAAAAAAATGCACATGCATACTCTTTCACTTAAACTCAGAAACGCGCACTAGTGAGCACGCTGAAATGGGCGAAGTGGAAATTGGAGCTTTGTGGCATCACAAATAAACAAGATGCTATCCTTGTCTATTGTACATTCAAAGGGACCGACATGTACAACATCTTGTTAGCGGTCCAATTAACGGGAAGCCTTAAGGATTTTTTTGTTACATTGAAGAGTAGCGTAAGACAGACAGACAGACAGACAGACAGACAGACAGACAGACAGACAGACAGACAGACAGACAGACAGACAGACAGACAGACAGACAGACAGACAGACAGACAGACAGACAGACAGACAGACAGACACAGACAGACAGACAGACAGACAGACAGACAGACAGACAGACAGACAGACAGACAGACAGACAGACAGACAGACAGACAGACAGACAGACAGACAGACAGACAGACAGACAGACAGACAGACAGACAGACAGACAGACAGACGACAGACAGACAGACAGACAGACAGACAGACAGACAGACAGACAGACAGACAGACAGACAGACAGACAGACAGACAGACAGACAGACAGACAGACAGACAGACAGACAGACAGACAGACAGACAGACAGACAGACAGACAGACAGACAGACAGACAGACAGACAGACAGACAGACAGACAGACAGACAGACAGACAGACAGACAGACAGACAGACAGACAGACAGACAGACAGACAGACAGACAGACAGACAGACAGACAGACAGACAGACAGACAGACAGACAGACAGACAGACAGACAGACAGACAGACAGACAGACAGACAGACAGACAGACAGACAGACAGACAGACAGACAGACAGACAGACAGACAGACAGACAGACAGACAGACAGACAGACAGACAGACAGACAGACAGACAGACAGACAGACAGACAGACAGACAGACAGACAGACAGACAGACAGACAGACAGACAGACAGACAGACAGACAGACAGACAGACAGACAGACAGACAGACAGACAGACAGACAGACAGACAGACAGACAGACAGACAGACAGACAGACAGACAGACAGACAGACAGACAGACAGACAGACAGACAGACAGACAGACAGACAGACAGACAGACAGACAGACAGACAGACAGACAGACAGACAGACAGACAGACAGACAGACAGACAGACAGACAGACAGACAGACAGACAGACAGACAGACAGACAGACAGACAGACAGACAGACAGACAGACAGACAGACAGACAGACAGACAGACAGACAGACAGACAGACAGACAGACAGACAGACAGACAGACAGACAGACGACAGACAGACAGACAGACAGACAGACAGACAGACAGACAGACAGACAGACAGACGGACGGACGGACGGACGGACGGACGGACGGACGGACGGACGGACGGACGGACGGACGGACGGACGGACGGACGGACGGACGGACGGACGGACGGACGGACGGACGGACGGACGGACAGACGGACGGACGGACGGACGGACGGACGGACGGACGGACGGACGGACGGACGGACGGACGGACGGACGGACGGACGGACGGACGGACGGACAGGAAGTGGTTGAAGTGGGCGATGAACACTAATTGCAATAAAAAGGGTAGTGGGAAGTCACAGGGAGAATTGCTGGTTTGCTACCCTACATGGGTGTAGGGGGTGGTGAGGGGTAAGAGGATAAGAAGGGGCAAAAGAGCCACAGGGGACATGGGCTTGCATTCTTCACAACTGTGACAGAGACCGAGTCTAAACATCGCCATAACTTGAAGGCGTCGTTCCCCATTTTATCACTGTCAGCAAAGAACGAAGACCTCTTAAATCTGTAAACGCAGTTATCGCCTCATGCTTTGGTACAAAAAGCCCGCTTCCCATTCCAAGCAAAAAACACCACAATGCGCTCAAAAGGAATAAAAAGGGGCAAACTTCAATGTAGTAGCGGTAACATATGAGAGGATCAGAGAGAGTGACGTGTTCCTCGTTCGTCGGCAAGCTAATCCGGTATTCACGCTTCCAAAAGTGTCGACTGAACAATAAAATACATAACAACGATATTTCACGCTGGCGTCGTAGATTCAGAAGCGGTATAGCAGGGACACCGGGACACGATCAGAAACACAGGCTCGTTGACAGAAAGGCAGATGGCGAAAAGAGGACGTGCGATCGCGTCGTTTCGCTGCGATCTTTTATCCGCTGTGTTGCGATGGATGTGCGCCTCTCTGTCACCTCCCAAAAGGCGTCGCAAGGCGGCGCCGACAGCAGTCTCTGACTTTTGACATGCAAATCTCCCTTCAAGTTTTTGTCGCCGCCGAGCTTCTATTCTACCACCATTCGTTGCAGGTTCGTGCATAGGAAGATTGAACACGAGGGAAACAAAGAACTAATACAGTTTCTTAAGGGTTAAAAAAATTGTGCAGCGCTCGTATCTGGGCAGTCGATATCAGGAAATTATTTGCCACGTCGTAGTTTTGATATTGTAAGGGGCATACCCTCAAATCAGGCTTTCTGGAACCGGGAGAGAAGGGGGGGGGGGACAGCGACAGACTCCATGGTTTTCATTGCAAGCCCTCCCGTTCAAGGGCCTACCCCCATCCAATAGAATAAATTAAGAACGGGTTGCAAAATAATAAAAAAGGTGCTACAGTCAAGATGAGTCCCGGCTCCTGCCTCCACACTCAAAATACACTTCCGGAGCTCCGTGCCTTTGCTTCTTTCGGAGCTTGTGCTAAGCGGTGCGCAAACTTTGGTAAAACGATTAGTTTTGGCTGGTTGGTTCAGGTTAATATATTAACTGGTAAATACTGCCGAATGCACCGGGAAAAGAAAGATAAACGAAACGCGTGCGCAGCACAGCGCAGTATGAGAGCAATGAGAAATCGATGAAAAAGAGCTAGTGCTCATGATATTGCAGTTTGTAAAACAATTTCTGTGGCCTCCAAGTGCGTGATTAAAACGGTGCGCCGTATAATAACTATAACAATCATTACGTGTTCTTTTTTTTTCTGCGGGAAGACTATGCATATTCTAATTACATTTACATTTTGGCTTTCTTACATGTTGTTTTCCATTTTTAGGGCGCTCACGATTCTTGCTGTGGAGAGGAAGACAGGTGCTGGGTGCTATTTCATATGGTTATTAATAATGTATATGTGTTTACAGCTTCGGAAGCTAGTTAGGTTTCTCGTCTTTTTTAAAGGTGAACTTTAAGCGTGTGCTTTACATTTTCAGGTTTTGTTTCTCCCATAGTGTTTTAGTTGGAAATAATTTTATTACTAATATTACGATTAGTATTAGTAGTAAATACATTATTGTTGTTAGTGATGTGGTTGCTAGTGGAGTAGTTGTTACACGAGCTGGCATCAGCACAGGCGTCGTGTCCCCCGTACTTTGCCATTGACTCTCTCGCGCTGGTAATTAGATTGAAGTTCTTTAACTAGCTCTGAGTGTGACTTTCCTATTGATTAACACTTTGCGACGTATGGTCGTTCAAGATTAAACTCACTAAATTATCTGTTCGCGAGTTACAACAAGCATGGTTAAAAGTATTATCAAGACGCTTAGTTCTTTTTTCTTCTTCTTTAGTTTAAGTGAAACTACAGAAAGGTTTTCGCACAGCAGCGGTGAATTGACTCGTCAACAAAGTCCGAGCAAACTCATTATGCGCAGTAAACCGGCGTGATTGGCCAAGTAAACTCAGCTTCAACCTGTGAAAAGCTTTCTAGAAGTTAATTGATGCACTTTTCGCGCACGTCAGAAGATCTTTGCATCGACCTCCGCGGCTCCTTACCACGTTAACAAAACACACTCTGCATAATGTTATGTCAATAAAACACAAGCCGCGACTGTTGGCAGGATGTACTTACCCGTGTACTGAGAGGCAAAGCCCTCAGCAAACTAAAAACATACTTCCACATTTGAAGATCAAATGTCATCAAACAGGGGCGCTATAACGTAAAATGATTCCAAACTCCTGACGTCAAATTGAAGTAACCACCGACTAAAGCATCGGGCGGTGACCCGCAGCATTGTCTGTACAACCCAATCAAACACCCTCCTCGTTTATAGGTCACCTTTGTTCGGCTTCAAAACCAACAACATTGTCTACATTCAGCGGTTTTTCTTACAAAATTGGCTGACAAGAGGCAAGGAGCACGCTCTAGTGGAGAGTGTTTCGATGGGGCCGAGCCAGCGCAGTGAAAATAGATAACCGCATGAAGAAGGTGGTGCCGGCTTCTCCGATTGGTCCGCTTCGCCTTACTTAGCTTGCGGTGGCTGGTCGAAAATCGCGACAGCGTGCAACGGAAGGATACGAATGCCGGTAAAACGGATCCTCAGCAAAAAGAGTTGGCAGAGCGATGTCGTATGCATGCCGAAAGGGCTCGATAACGTTTTACTGCCACGCAAAAAGGTTTATCATGCACAAATAAATACATACGCATCGGCAGGTGCGAGTAGCGAGGGCCTGAGCAATCGGCAGGCATCCATCTTCGATTCCTTTCGGAACGGGGCAGTCTGCGGCTATTCAAAAAACATTTTCAGTTTTTTTCAGCATATTAATGCATTTTTTCGCGTATACGTCACTTTGACGTGGTGAGTTTTGTGGTTTTGTGAGGTCGCGTGACAGACAGGCGAAGTGGGCGTAGCCAGAAAAGATTGGACCAATAGCAGAGGGCTAATGGTGAAAAAGGCGTCGAATCAGGAAAGATTATTTTTCTTTTGTGTGGTTTAATCATTCATAATCAGTGTGTACACGTTATATCAGATTCGTGACGTCGCGTGGCCGACAGGCGAAGTTGGGAGTGGCCCGAAGATGTTTTGACCAATCGTGGAGGCTGGTTGCAGAAATTGGAATCAAAACAGTTTGGAATCATTTTACGTTATAGCACCCCAGGTCCCTTCTTAGTGCTCAATAAATCTGACGCATCCGTGAAACGGGAATAGGACTTGTTCACTGCCGAAAAAGAATCCGGAAAAACCGGCAACCCTCTTGAATGATACCGCCTGATATCTGCTGATGAATATTTACTGACTGGCGTACGTATGCTCTTCAAGTTCACAATCTAGGAGGGGGAGGAGGAAAAAGAAGAAAGAAAATACAGGGAAGTTTAACCAGACGCACGTCCGGTTTGCTACCCTACACGGGGGAAGGGATTTAAAGGGATGAAAAGAAAGAAAGGAGAGAAGGATAAGAAAGTACTCTCAGTATGAACACGTGCGGTTGTCCAACACTTCACAATCGGTCACTGAGGCCAGTCGACTTCATGAACTGTAACAATACCGGCATCGCTTTGTTAACCTGTGACGCGTGGGGCCACGGCCCAAGAATCTTTTGTCTCTGAAAACGGTCTCCTGTCTAATCAGTTTAACACACTCCGGAGAATGTCGCGTTCGGTCTCTTAAGAAGACCAAAATACAACACGTGTTTCACCGCCTCCTCACAGTTGCACGAGTCACAGATTGGTGTGTCGGACATGCCCAGAAGGAATGAGTACGCTTTCGTAAAAGCCACCCCTAACCATAGGTGGCAAAGTAAAGTTGCATCACGGCGGGGGAAGTTCGATAGAATTCGCAGCCTCAATGTAGGATCCAGCCGGTGGACACGACAGTTCGAGAAAATCTGGGTGCTTCATGAAGTTTCAGTCTTGGTTTGAGCGAGTAAACGAATACCCCTCGCAGCGTCTGTCCTTGATAAGGGCATAGGAACTGTCAGGGTTTCCGTATGGGCTGACCGGGAGGCAGCATCAGCAAGGTTATTACCGACGATGCCACAGTGCCCAGGCCACCATTGAAATATGATATTATGTCCGTTCATGAGTGCTTGATGGAGAACCTCTCTGGTCTCAAACAACAGTTGTTCATGGGTCTTGCGTCGTAATGCTGACTGCAGACTCTGAAGGGCTGCCTTGGAGTCAGAAAAAATGACCCACTTTATACGTGGTGCTTTTACGATGTAATTAACAGCAGCACGTAGGGCGGCAAGTTCTGTTGCCGTAGAGGTCGTTATCTGGGACACTTTGAACTTCCTTGTGACTTGCAAGGCCCGGATGATAAAAGCGCCTGTGGAGCTGGTGGCTGAGAAAGATCCATCGGTGTAAATCTGCGTTCTTTTTTCATATGCATCGTTCAATAATGACAATGTCAACTGTCGTAAAGCCACTGTGGAATGACGGATCTTATTAGTAATTCCCGGAATCATGAGGTGTACTTGTGGCTGTCGTAGACACCACAGGGGTAACAGTTGTCTTGCTGCTGGCGTAAAGCCAGACGGAAGGCAGCCTTGATGTGCCGAAACAAGTTTCGAAAACGTGGTTTGAGGTCTTTTTGCCGGCATAGCAGCAATGTAGTGACTGGGCACGCGACATAGGTGTCGAATGTGTGCTCTGAGTTCACAGTCTAGAGTTCCAAAAGTGCGAAATATACCCGGAATATTTAGCCTCGGGAGGTTTGAGTGAGCAAGACAAAGTTTACGATGGCACATAAGCAAAAAAAAAAAAAAATGCCCTTTAAAGTAGACAGGTTTACTACAACACTTGAAACCGGCCATACGAGAGCTTCTGTCACTGAAGAAAACTACATTTATTGAACCAGACATTTCATATTCAAATAATTAAAGAAATGTTGTATTGAGAAAAGCCTTCAGTCTAGCAGAACTTTGCTGACTACTTAAAAAAAAGTGGGGAAAGCTGAACGCTTTCAACAGGCTACCACTAAACCAATCGATGTATAATTTGTTGTATAGGAAAGGAAAACATCAAATAATTGTCATAAATGCTGAAAGAAATAGCTTATTTCAAGAAGAAAAAATTGTAAATATAACTTCAGTTTATCGGCAGACATTGCACTTCGTTCAATCACAGGTCATAGAATTCGCTTCGTCGTTGGACTCGATGGTATTTTGTAAAAAAGAAGCTTAGGAAAGCTCAGCAAACCAAGGTGTCACGAAAATGTTACGCTTTGCTTAACGTATTCATTTTGTTCGCTTAGAGTGCATTGCCAGGGAAAATATCTCGGCAGTGGTACAGATTCGTTAGGTTTACACGAATATGCAGGAACGAGCCGGACGTACGAAGCTTAAGAGGCTTAAGAGGAAGCTATAAATTGGGAGCTCCCATCTAAATACATGCGAGCGCAGAAATCGTTTTTCTCGGCACCCAAAACAGCGATTTTGATTACTTTTAGTGTATTCAGAAGAACAATCTAACTAGTAAATGCAGAAAGTGGATTAATAATTCATGTCATAAATATGTATTTTTTAGATTCCTGACGATTTCCAGAAAAAAAAAATAAAAGAAGAAAGTCAAGTACCAAGTTTACAACTCGCCGACTGAGCAACGAAAAACAATATCACAATTCCGCAAATCGCACATAATTTAATAATACCTCTAAAGCGGACAAAACGGATTTCTTTTACACCACTGTGAAGTATACCACTTTGTGAGTAGGAGTTCCGCGGAAGCCTCGTAATCATTGGAACAACTTAACGTAGGCTCTAAATTGATATATCACCTTTGTCCGCTTGACATACTCTAGTAGATTAAGTTAACATAAGTGTATTATTTGTGTTTGCTGCAGAGTTAAGGATTTGTAAACTTCGTGCTTCAATTTTCGCGGAAATACGTCAGCTTACAATGTACACGAACATAATACAAAGAAAGAAACCAGAAGAAAAAGTTCCACAAACATGCAAAATTTGGAAATCGAACCCACGACCTCTCGGTCCGCGACGATAGATCGCCGAGCGTTTAACCCATTGCGCCACAAACGCATTTGCAGAGAGCTACACAGACGCGCCTTATATATCTAACACTCCTCCGTGTACCCGCGCTCTTGCTCGGGGCGGTGCCTGCCGCCTACGAGCAGAAAAGAGAAGTACTGCATTATGACACTAACGCGCACCGACAGTGAACGCTTCGGTGGTCTCAGCACTACGACGCCTCGATGCCAGCATTCGAAGGGACGCTGGCATCAAGAAGCACTACCAACGCCACCTAGGTGGCGTTCACCGTACTCAGCACAGCGGAGCGTGGCCTCCGCAATTAGCTCTGAAAATGTTTCTGAAGTTGATCGCGGAGGCTACAATTACGACGCGCTGTACGCGCTGATTTGACTCGGTGACGATTCAGTTACGTGCTTTGTCTTGCGCGTTGTATTAGTGTGTCAGTTACGTGCTTCGTCTTTCGCGTTGTGCTAGCGTGTGCAGCGTAGTGCAGCTTCCATATGCACGACGGTTGCTCATGGTCATCGACGTTGGTAGTCGTGATGGAGGAGACGTGCCACCAGGCGTCAGCGTGGGTGCATCAACGCCTAAGGGCGCTTTAGCCACAAAACACCAATAGACATTATATATCAATGTGCAATAAACATTACACTACTTCTGTGAAGACACGTTTCACTTTCGTGTTCTATACCGATTCCTATATAAGAGGGATCAACCACATTTTTTTTAAGCTTACCGGTTCTCAGTCTGTAAAACACTTTCAGGCCGTAAGCCAAAATTCTGCTTTCTAGAGTTACTAGACTTTAATTTTATCAATCAAATGTAGCAAGTTTCGTTCATAACTGTCCAGTGTTTGTCTCATAAAAGCATTTCTGCGTTTTACGTGCATTTGGATGGGAATGTCGGAGTTGACCCCGGGCTATAAAGCTTGCCTCGCATCTTTGAAGTCCCTGGGAGATGCGCCGTGAGCAGCAGGATCTACAGGATGGCAGAGAAGGCCCGATGTTTTGACAAAAGCCAGGAGCGACTCGAGAGAGGCGCGGCCGTTCTTTGGGCCACCCGCCCAGACCCTCAGATGGTAATCGGGGTTGGCGTGGTGGTGGGTGTGGCAGCGGTGGCGGCGTGGTGCTGTTGCTACAGGAGGTGCTTGCCTAGAAGTCAGTGCCGGCTGTTACTCAGCGTTAGGCACCGCTCTCCAGAGCACAAAGCCGCGTTACCATTATCCTCTCCACTGGCTGCATTAAAAATAAAAGAGAGCGACACGGTGCACTACCTCCTTATGCGCAACAGGATTCAGCACGTGTCTGCGGCAAAAATAAATAAACAATAAGAGCAGACTCGGCACATTGCAATGGCTTGGCAAGATATTCACCCAACCAGGACCGCAGGGAATGCCGAATCGCCGAGGTTCAAAACTGATGGGAAGAGCATTAACTGTTCTGTGGTCGTGAAGACCAGACACGTTTAGAGTATTCCGTTCAGTTCAGTTTATTTTCCTTAAAGACCCCCGACTTCGGGTATTACATAAGAGGTGGAAAAGGGAAGATATTTATTGAACCGCGTCTCTTAGAGACATAGGTAACTATACAAGGTAGATATTGATGTTTTAAGGGAGAGACACAAGAATACAGAGACATAGGCAAAATGCTAGACTGCAATAGACGTAGTAAAACCTGATTAGCTCGAGCAGGCTAGGTGCCTATTGAAGCCACCCTGTTTCAAAGGGGATGCGATAGGAAATTATCCATCCTCATAATTATCTTGCATTGCCGATACTTCAATGCAGAGATGTCGATACTATTATCGATACTATGACGATACTATTCGGTAAAATGCCGATACGGGTATTTCAGCAGAAGTTTCTGCAAGGTCTAGTATGCCCAGAAAGGGGGCCGGGTGCGCAGTTAGTGCTAAGGTGTCTCCTCTTCTCTCATTTTTGAGCGCTTTCGAGTTAACGGATACTGTAACGTAAGTGCTGTTTGCCATTGACCTGCCGTCTTCATTAATATGTCCAGCAACCTGATCGGTTGACGTCTGCTGTTGCGAACAATTCTTAGTGTGAATACGGGAGAGTCAAGGTGCTCAAAGCCCGCCCCGAGCAGATTCAGCTGTATAGTCTTGTCTTGCCTTCGTTGCGTTGTGGAAGTAATTTTTTTCACGCCGTTCCGTAAGTCTCGCATTCCTACTTGATATTTCCAGCATCAGGTCTACGAATTCAGCTATACCCGCCATGGTCCGCTCATTTGCTGTGATTTTCTGCTGCTGAGTATCATGTTGAGCAACAGGCAGGGTTAGCCTGGCTCGCTTGGCCTGCGATTTTGCTCACCTGATCATCTCTTATGTTGTTACACGGACCTTTTGAAGTAACGTTTTTCAACTCATTGTCCCTGTGGAAGGCCAAGCAACGGTCGTAAACCTTCTTTTATGATCGCTGTGGGGCCTTCAGGAAGCATTGCTGCTCGGAAGCCCGGGCACATCCTGAGCAAGTGCTCCACGTCAGCCATCTCGTCAGGTAAGGCACGTAGCGGGCAAGCAGTTCGTCCCGTCTTAAGTAATGGACCCTCTGTCTAGATAGTGCCAGTTTGATCGCGATACAGGAGGGTAGGCTTTTCGAGGTTAAGTTTACTGCCCACACGGCGTTGGTGTCGAGGTTTCTTGTCTGTGCGAAAATGATTGTGGATGGCGTACTTCGCGCGCTGCAGGTTCTTGTGGAGTCGCCGTGCCCGTGCAAGTGACAGCGCTGCGCCCGCAAGGGCTTCAGCGTTGTAATTTTCTTCATTCCCAGCGTTAGACAACAGAGTGACAATTCATATCGACACCTCTGCTCATGAGGAGTACCATAAGTAGCGCCATATATTGCTCAGAACGTTTGTCACCATGCCGGCCATGACATTGTCGTTATAGCGGTGACCTGAGTTTGTAAGTGCCATGACATGTGGTCCCGAATAGGGATTAAGTTTTCTAGTGCAGTGGTGATTTCAGCGATTTCTATGGTTGTACGAGATGCTAAGCGATCCATCAGGCCCGATCATCACACAGCGAAAGAAGATATGCAGAACGCGGCTGCACACAGGTCTGAATCTACACTAGCTGGCTCATTTGTATATACCTGCATAGTTTTGACAGGCTGTAGTCAAATGCTTTAGCAATAGAAACTTCGCTTTGGCAGTGTAAGTCGATGCGTTTTGCATGAAACCGCTAACACTGCAGGTAACGTCTTCGAAAAACTCCAAACGTCCGCAAAAGGCCATAACAAGTCTGGGTGACTCCATTACTCGAAGGCTGTTCAGCTCCTCATAATAATGATAACGAAGTCTTGAACTCATGGATGCGAGTGGCGAGTGCATAACAAATTCTACAGCAAGAAAAAAATAAGTAAGAAATTGCTGCCGTTGTAGGGTATACCCTTGCTGCGAGAACCAAGCAGTTCCAATACTTAAAGAAGTGTTGTGCCGCGGTCACACTTTCTTTTTTCTTTAATATTTTTTAAATTGCTGACTGGAAATACTCCGGAAGCACATGAGCAATTTCCTTCTCCTCCGGCTGGCCACATGCAGCGATGAGTCACCGCTAATCTTTTCACTGAATGTGCACATGTACGCAAGTATCAAGTGAACAAAAAGTAAATTGGGCGGATCCCACACACTGTGGGAATCGATGTTACGCGAAGTATTTTGCAGGTAGCTGGCAATCCCGCATTGTTTGGGGTTTCGCAAACCGTCACCAGGTGAACCAACGTGTTGATGTGTTAGCTTTTTCACAAGCTGTTAGCTAGCGCCCCCTACCTTGTACACCTCAATCTGCGGCCGAGACGCGTCTATTGTGTTGTGGGATTCTGTGGCAGTGAGAGTGCGCGTTCGATAGTGTGACGACGAGGCTGTGCGAGTGTGAGCGCAAAAAGACCATGTGCGTGTTCGACGGACGCTATGTGCGAGTTTATGTGCGACCAACGTGAGCCCCTGCGTTGCTCTCTGTGAGCACTCTTCCTTTTCTTTTTTCACTTAATAAACCAAGTTTCATTCAATCAAACCACTGTGACCTGTGAGACGCGGCTGTCTTCAACAGATGTAAATTGAGTAGTTGTGTGCGTGGGTCGCGAGCGTACGTGTGTGCGTGAGGTCAACAGCATGACGACGACCACGTCGAAGACGACCCTATGGCAGCAAGGTATGCATGACGTCTACGCTGGTTGTTCGACGCAAGTTTACGACGGGACAGTTCTTGGGTACTACATGGTTGGTGGGTGAGCGTAAGGGAGAGAAACATGAATTGTGACCTGATCAGCAACTACGTTTTATGCAATCGTCCTATGGCTATGTCATGTGAGGCATGTTAAAAGGACAATGGCGTTTGTACTGCCCCGAAGAAATGTAATAACATGATTAACCTGGGCGATCATGAAGTTGGCAGAACATCGGACTGTTTCTACGTAGTGCAATCACTACATGGAAGGAAGAGTGGAGAAGGAAAGGCAGGGAGGTTAACCAGTTTAGCGCAACCGGTTTGCTGCGCTGCATATGGGAGCGGGATGGGGGAGAATGAAAGATGGGGAGGAGAGAGAGAGAGAGAGAACACATAGCACAGCATACACATCGTCAGTCAAAGTACGTCACTCTTGCGTGGTACGTGACATCACTGTCACAGCCGCTTGTCCAAGCCCATTTATATCAGAAACCTGAGTAGTCCCTTCTTCGCCTTCAGCAGCGATGTCTTCTGTCGGCGACATGTGAGAATCGTTTCAACTGACATCGGTATATTGTCAAGGTGCGCTAGAGCGGACGCCAGGGACTGTCTCTGAATATTATATTCAGGATAGTCGCATAGAATGTGTTCTAGCGTCTCCTCGCAAAGACAGGCATTGCAAAGAGCAAGAGCAAAGAGTTGGTGCATTCTGAAACGGCGCCTCAAAGCGCTAGCTGTCACGAGGAAAGAAGACGAAAAAGTGGCACGTGCCATACGCGCCGAGTGTTTCAAAGAGCTGGATGCATTTGGGAGGAGCGAATACTGCGAGCGATTGTGGCCTAGTTTTATAAAATTCACCGGAAGTTTCATCAGGACCTGGTGTTTTTGATAAATGCAGATGATCTATGGCAAGTTCAAGCTCTTGCAGAGTAATTAAATTCAGGGGTTTTACGTGCCAAAACAATAATCTGATTATGAGGCACGCTGTAGTGGGGACTCCGGAATAATTTGGGCCACCTGGTGTTCTTTAACGTGCTCCTAGATCTAAGTACACAGGTGTTTTCGCATTTCTCCTCCATCGAAATGCGACCACCGTGGTCGGGATTTGATCCCGCGACCTCATGCATCGCACTAAGCCCAACACCCCTCTTGCAGAGTAAGAGGGCTGCTTACAGGAGAACACTCTTCGTCCTTTAACGGGCTAATAAGAGATACGAAATGGTATTGAATGTCAGCTTTATCGGTATGTTGATTAGCGGTATAATGTGCTCTGTAGTAATTCTGAAATTGCGTCATAATATCATTTGTACTTGTTATGAAGGTGCCATTAGAGTATATTTCCGTAATTGTTTTCGGCTTTTCGTGGCGATGCTTGTCTAGCAAAGCCTGACGGGTTGATTTCTCTGAATTTAATACAGGGCTGTTGGGCGAGCAAATACGGACACCTCTGTAGCGTTCTGTGTCGAGTTTTAGGAGCTGACATTTAACACTGGCAATTTCTTCGAATGTATGAAACGGGCACCTCGCGCTCTAGCTCATAAAGGCTTTTAAGACTTTTCGCCAACATCTTTTCTTTGTGGTTTTTATAAAATAAACATAGTAATATATACAATAATAAAGTATCATCACCAGCAGCCTATTTATGTCCACTGCAGGAAGAAGGCCTCTCCCTGTGATCTCCAATTACCCCTGTCTTGCTCTAGCTGATTCCCAACTTGCGCCTGCAAATTTTCTAACTTCATCACCCCACGTAGTTTTCTGCCACCCTCGACTGCATTTCCCTTCTCTTTGTATCCATTCTGTAACTCTAATGGTCCACCGGTTATCCATCTTACGCATTACATGGCCTGCTTAGCTCAATTTCTTCCGCTTAATGTTAACTAGAATATCAGCTATCCCCGTTTGGTTCTCCACAAGAAAAGTAGAAAGGTACCTATCAAGAAAGGGGTCACGCAAGGAGACACAATCTTTGCAATGCTGTTCACTGCATGCTTAGAAGAAGTATTAAAGCTCTTAGACGGGGAAGGCTTAGGAGTGAGGATCAACGGCGAATACCTCAGCAAATTTCGGTTTGCAGATGACATTGTCCTATTCAGCAATAACGGAGACAAATTACAGCAAATCATTGAGGACCTTAACCGAGAAAGTGTAAGAGTGGGGTAGAAGATTAATATGCTTCACTATAACTATAACGTCAACTATAAAATAATATAAATATATATATATAAATATATTCATAGCAATATAATATGAACTATAAGACACTTAAGAATCATATTTGCCCCATTCTAATGAGACTTCACCAAGGGCTTCGACCGCAAGACCCTTCCACAGTCCTTCGCCAAACGTCCCACGAATTTTGTTCCAAAAAGTACCGATTGAGAAAAATTACGCCATGCTGAGGGTTACAGGCCCATAACGTTATGCAACGTGAACTATGAAAGTTTAGGCAAAATTTGGTCTAATAGATAACAATTTGTAGTGTCAGTCCTAATTGGACCTCACCAAACGTGTGTACCAAAGGGCCCCTCTATAAAATGTAACATCCATATCGCTCGTACGATTCTTGATTATTGTTCGAACTCCGATGAGCAACTCGCATTACTTCAAGTTGGCTTCGCAGAAAGTATTTCAACGTGTTCCCACGACTTTCTGTATCTCTTCTAGAACAAGCTAATGTTTGTTCTACTTTGTTAAGAGGACTCAAACTTTGTTAAAAACAGTGTTCTACCGGCTTGATTGTGAACTCAGAGCCTATATCTATCCAATCCTCTGCCATGCAAGATAATCCTATGTCGGCCTCTCCTGTTTTCTCATTACTTAGAGCCGGAATGTTTTAGCATTCTTCAATCTGATATCATCCATCACTACAGCGTGCTAGGACAGGAGGTAAAAGTGCTAGCGTATGTAGACGATATTGCCTTTTTCTGCAAAGACAAACCAAGCATTGAACAAATTGCAGGTATCATGGTGCAACTTGATGCTGTTTCAGGGGCACATATAAACTATTAAAAAAGTTCAGGTCTGGGGTTTGTGTCATGGTAGTCGACACCTACTCTGTCCGCTGCAATAGAGTTGTCTGTGGTGCTCCCAAAGTACCTCGGTGTTCCATTAAATGCACATATGTTAAGTGCACACTATTGGAAAGAGAGAGTTCCAGCCATTGAACGTTACGTTAAATTCTTTCTGCCAAACAACCTTTCAATTTTTGGTAAAACTGAGGCATGCAACACGTTCTTGGCAACAAAACTTATCTATGTATTACAAGTGCCCCACTGTGCCAGATAGTACGTTCAACTTTTCACCGCGTATTTGTGACTTTCATATGGTCTTCAAGTTATGAAGGTATAAGGTGAGATAATCTTTTCAGGCTGGTTAGTGCAGGTTGGCTGGGCTTAGTACATCTGTATGCATGGCAATTGGTATTTCGCTACTTCTTTCTTCGTGACAGTTCTCACCCATAGTCCGAGCTTTCTTAAAGGTCAACATGAGGAACGTTTTACCTAACCTAGTGGTTTCACAAAATTTTGATTTGCGACAATGTCATTGGAGATTTATGCGTGAAGTGTATATCTTGGTTCGTTTTCTAACAGTGAGTTTTTCAAATGAATATCTGTACTGTGCATCACGAAAAAATTATGCCTGTCTTCCACTCCGTGAAGATGGTCGAACAGTGAAGCTGTGTTAGTTACATTGAGCGTTACGACGGTTACATGTGCATTTGTTGAACGTGATGTAATTGCGTAAACACAGTTAAACACACATCTACAACACGAACTTATATTATATTGAAACGTTGCGAGGCGAAAAGAGGCAGCGAGTTCTGACGCTACTCGACGAGTGTCCAGCTATGTGGTCCAAACATGCCGAGCCGCCGCCAGAGGCATCGGCTGCAGTTACGGACACCGCGCGCATTCGAAGCGAATGCGGGGAAACGCAGACGGCGTCGGCAGCAGCTCTGTGCGTTGCGCGTTATCCGAAACGGCGCGCCGCTCAGAAACACCTTCTCTTATCACCTCTCCTCCTCGCGCCCAGCGCGGCCTCTCATTGGTCGCTTCCTCGACCTACATTGAGCGCAGCCTCTCATTGTGCGCAGTATCGAGCTACAACAGCTCCGCTGTTAAAAACCTTTACAGATTTAATATATATGTTGTTCCTGCCACCACTTTACGGCGCAAAATACTTTGGCCTGCCAGGACAGGATGTACTATCTCGTGCGCGAAAACCCCTCGGCCTCCACCTACAAAAAACGTGCTTCTTTAAATTGCATTCTTAAACCTTGCCTGTCAGGACCTGGCTACGTTCAAGAACCATTTTTGTGAAGTCTATTAATTGTCGCTTGTGTGATGCACCTGAACAAATGAACATTGCTTTATAGGCTGCAGGGATGCTATATTATTTTGGGATGTGCTTCAACAAATTATTCACAAAGACTTTGATTTCAATTCTCCTCCTGGTGCGAACTAATTAAGACGATGTACCCTTTCACATGTTTCTACCCATTTCAATACATAACCTGTGGACAACGAGCATGATGGATCGATATGCCGAACCCGTAATTTAATCAGTCACTCATTTTATTCAATATGATCGTCCATATATACGAACAAATTGAATTTCGTTCAGTTTGTCATTCTGTATTCGTAAGGTGCTTATTATCCTTACCACAACTTTAGTGTTTATTGTGAAGATTGCATGACCACAACCTGAACAGCGGGTTTCAAGAGTGAAAAGGAACTCTATGGTGCTCGGTGTATTGCGTCTTCGTCACCGTGTAACTACAAGGTACTTCTTAGCTCGCTTATGTTGGTTTCCCGCAGGATTCATGCGTGCCTGAAATAAATACCATGGAAGTAAAATAATTGTAGTCTTGTGGTTAAGGTGCCGGGTTGCTGCGCTCCACGGCAGATGTTCGATTCAACCATGGCTAACAGATTATTTTCTTTTTGTTAAAGCGAGGCGAGACAGAAAACTGCCTGCATACTAAATACCAAGGTTGAGGCAAAGAATACTTCGCAATAAGAGAAAAGGTAAGCCCTATACTAGCCATGAACTTTAGGCATGTTCATGACCCGGTTTCTTTGGAATTGAGCAACGCAACATAGCCACACTGCTGTCATTGTATTCATAATTTTCAACTTTTTTAACTCTTTTAACCAAAACAGAATGGTTGGTCGGGATAGTTGTGGCGATATATAGTTATTTTTGTATTATTTTAAAGCCAAGCTTTATTGGCTCACAAGTTTCGGTAGCGTTGTTGTCACGCAAAAAATCACGTATGGTGCATACCCGCATTGGATAAGCCGGTATGAGCCAGGAACAAGAAAGAAAGAAAGAAAGAAAGAAAGAAAGAAAGAAAGAAAGAAAGAAAGAAAGAAAGAAAGAGCAGGTACGGGCTAAGCTACGCCGGGGCCGGATCACGTGACGCGCGGGACCAATCAGGGTCGTTTGGTGTGTCGTGGGGAGGGAAAGGAAAGGAAAGTAGGTTGGCGCGCGCTCCGCCGGGCTTCCCTCTCCTCAGATCAGTGTCAGCGCCCTGATGGGAAGGCACGCGTGGGGCGTTCCGCCGAGACGCAGGCTGCGTTTGAGCAACGGTGCCGCGAACTCGCTCGGGGAAAGGCTCGATGTCGACGTGCCAATTCTAGCGTGAGGGCTTCCGAAGCCCATGCGAAATGTCAGCGCCGTCTTGCCCTTCAGGAACCCGACAACGGTGGCGCACACCTCGGCAACGCCAGCGCCAACTTCCTCGGTATGACGGCCAAGTTCAACGCGAGCTTCTCCACCAGAACTTAGGTGCCAGGTGCCAGCTGCAGTGCGTGTGACTGGTTGTGGTTCGAGCAAAACGTGGTACTCGTCAGTGCAATTCGCTCCGAGAAACACCGAAGAAACACACAAGTTTCGCTTACCCCCCTTTCCTCGACAGGGGAGGGGCTGCAGATTTTTTTTTTTTTTACTGAAAGCTTCCGAATTTGCGATATTATCATAATGAATTACTGTGTTCAAATATTTTCTTTCATTGAATTTTTATAATTCTGTTACAGTAGACATATCCAGTAATTTGTTAAGCATCGGAGGAAAATATATTTTCTCGCCGAAGTAGTTTCTGAAATAGTGGAGCAAATGTAGGAAAATTGACGTTTTGAGATAATTTAGTCGAAAGTAAGAACAATGCTCTACTACCCACCTGTACTAAAAACCTACTGAGGTGTTTATTTGGCAACCACCGGGCACATAATCATCGCCACAATCAATTGTCCGTTTCTGTGCTTCTTGTTTGGCTATCTGGGCCTGTTTCGTGATCGGCGTAGATTACGAAAGTAGATTCAATGCCGGTCGATCTCTCACAGCCATTGCACTGTGTAGCGGCCTGGTGATAGACCAAATGCTCTTACGATGTGTACTGGGGCAATGCTTTCATGGTTGAAAGTTAGGACAGCGTTCCTGGTGCACGGAGAGAAACGAACTATAACCTTCAGATTTCAGAATGAACAGCTCAGGATGTACATCACCAGTAATGCTATTGCAACGCGCTCTATAAGTTTCTGGCTGCATTTAAAGCTTGGCTGAAATATGAATTTAATTCCTAGGTGGCTTTCAGTGTTGCCAGAGAAACATTCAAGATCACGTTAAAGGTCGCGCGATAAAGCAACTTTTTGTTTTTGCTCGCTTTTTATACAACATGCGTATCACTAGTAACTGAAAGAAAGCGGCCGTGTCAACGACTACATTGTTTAGAAAATTGCTCATTTCAAGCAACAACTTCCAATAAAAACAGCGAGATAGGGAATTGTGTTAAGAAAGAAGCCATAATTTTAAATACCACGCAAACAAGAAAAATATTTTTTTTTCAAAATTTTCGCTTACGCTGTTTCCTTATTAAAAGGTTTTATCTGCCATGTGGTTTGAGGACTGAACTGGCACACATATAGTGTAAGTCACCACTAGATCAGATGACTTTCACGCGCCGCGATTTAATTTTATCAGGTCTTATCAACCAGCTACGCTACGCGGAAATCTAAGAAAGACGAAGCAGCTCGGTATCTCTGCTTAATTAAATTTGAGACATTCACAAAGAGCGCACTTATTTCTTATCAGTACATCGTCATCATCATCATCATCATACGTGTGCGTTTATTATTCATTGCCTGGGTGTGGATTGTTTCTGTGGCGTTCGACGGGTCTCTCGGGATCAATAAAAGGATGGCCTAACTGCAACGTCACAGACAATGGGATGGAAATGAGGCACGCTTCATGGCACAGCTTCAACTTGTTTTACTCCCCGGAAAAAATACAGCCGCAAAGATCACGCGGTGACAGACTGTCGGAGCAGGGCCCATCACAGATTAATTAATGTAGGCCACAACCCTCGATATAGTCATATTCATAAGTGGTCAGAACGATGGACGCGCTGCAAACGCAGTAAAAGATACTCGATTATAAAACGATGAGGTTCCAGTATTTATCTGCGCTTCTCTTTCTCACAATTTTCAAAGACATACATGCTGTGAAACAATCACAGTATGTGAATTGGCATCACTTACAGGGTCTCCCAGATTACCCTACCCCGCTAGCAGCAGTACCCTGCTCACGATGTTCTCTCAGTCAGTCTTTTATACATCACCTATTCTGGCCAACGTAGCATTTAGCGCAGTCTAGGGGAATACCGTAAAGAAACCATGCTCTTCATGTAACAAAAAGAGTGACACGCTTTTTTTCTTCAACCTCATTTCGTCGAGCGTCCATTACGTCCTATAGCCGTTTCTTTTTCTAATTTTTTTTTATTCCTTACCCCTGGGCGTTGGAAAAATCTCAAACGTCTAAGTTTCAACCTTAAGACACTTTCAATTTCTCACTGCGATTGAACGTGTCTCCCCCAACGACGCCGCCGAGAGAACTCTCCCTACCGGGGAGAACGCGATATGTTCTCCCAAGTTTCCTGCGACGCCGCGAAAAAGCTTATTATACTTCTTGTTCGCAGCAAAATGACACACGCACACACACAAAACTAAAATAAACAAGACTCGGCAACAGAGAAAGTAATCTAGGCTCCTCACGCCTAAACCAAACGATGTGTGCTAACTTTCCCGTCAAGCATTCCAGCAGCGCCTAGCCTCTTCCGCGTTTCGCTCCCCTTTAGGCGCATTAAGCGGCGCAGATTTGAGTCGCTCGGTAGCTGCAACGGCCCGGGAAAGTGTGCGCGTCTATGTGCATGGGGAGCCGGGTTAGGGTGGGCGGGAAGGCGAGGAGTAGGTGCCCGGTAAATTCGACAAGTAAACTTTCCAGCACGACAGAGCCGGGCGCGCGCCCGCGCGTGCGCCTCCCCCAACCTCGGGCCACCCGCCCCCTTCTCATAAGTGCTCCTAATCTCGTCTAGAAAGGCCAAGACGAGCCGCGAGGCGCCTCCTATATATATATATATATATGTTCTCTTCCCTGGGCGCGCTCTCCAGGAAAGGCGGTCTTCCTCCCTCACGGACTCTGGCGTACACAGTGCAAGCAGTCCGCCGCACACACGCTTTGCGCGAGTTTCTTTTCTTCCATTGTTTCTAGGGAGGCTGCGAGCGCGATGGCTGCGCTTTGCGTTGGCGCCTTAGTCTCTCTCGTCGCGGAGGCTGGAAGCAGCAACGGCTGCAGCAATCGATCCTTCTTTTTTAGCTTCGCGCAGGTCAATTTTTCCCAGTATTCTTTGTCCGCGTCCAGATCTTCGCCACCCCTCTCCCCCCTCCCGCGCTTCTTCTCATTCGGATCTCTAAAGCCTCTGGGCTCTGCGCGCCGACCAGCGAAACAGAAATAAATTGTCTCCCGGAGCGAGCCGCCGCGAGTGCGAGCGAACCGGCCAGTTTTTCCCGGCTTTTACACTGCGCTCTTGCTCTGATTCGCCGCGCGAAACATTTTTTTTTGTCGTCTTTCCGGTCAAGTTTTCGCAGGTTTTGGAAAGTATACTTTTTACATGTATCGCCACGCGCGAGGCGTCCCAGTTTTCCCCCGAACCCTCCTTCCTTTTCCCGATTTTTTCCCTCCCCAAGTATTGGAAGACGTGGGTTGCGCGCTGCGCGCGCTCGTAGGCGCGCCCCAACCGTGGACGCGGGTGTTGAGAAATTAGGGATTTACTCGAGTCTTACACAGATGAGAAAATGTGCTTCAGCTTAAAGAGGAGTCCTCTCCTGTTCTTCTTTCGCATTTGTCTTCCTTTTTTTACCCTTTTTTGTCTTCTTCAGGCGCCGCTCTTATTTTTATTCTTGCGAATCAGTGTAGCCTTGGGGCTTGAGCACCGCCCGATCATCGGGTCCCGGGACGGAGGGGGAAGACGTGCGTTAAGGAGTTTGAGGGAAGAGGGATGCATCGTCAAAAGCGTGATTGATGCGGGATGAGCTAGTGCATCACAAAACGTGACCGGGAGTTCATACGTGCGCTTACGATGCGTGGTTGCCGGCGCCTTCGCTTGGAAAGAAGCGAAAGATAGGCCACCGCTGCAGTTAAAAAGAAAAGGAAAAAGCCTGAATATTACTTATCCTCCATAGCCACCGGCTTTTGACGTGTTGCAGTGTGGGCTTCGTGCGATGTACGAGAAGGTGTGGGCTCATGGGCTGACAATGGTTCGCCTTAATTCCGTGGTGTGAATTGGAGCGCATGAGGGGTGTTCTAGGGCATACATGGGGACGGAAGAGCCATTCGTCATTATTCCATGAATTTAATTTGGGTGCATAAAGGGTGTTCTGGAAGAAAAATTGGTAGGAAAGCATCCTTAGCAGGTATTGGCACAAAGCTTACACAACCTCTGACCACCAGCGTTCTGATGTGTTGCGCTAATGGCCCCGGCTTCTTGCGATGAAAAAAAAAAAAAAAAAAGGAGAGTCGTCTTCGCGACAGCGTGGTACGTGTATGCGCCGTTGTCCTCGCTGGGTCGAAGATTACCCGTCCAGTGCTCGAGGATGATTGCTGCTATCATCAAGTCGTTGAAATACTTTCGGGGATTTATTTCTAATGCCGTTGCAGTTTGTCTTGTTACACAGTTTGAATTTTGAAATAACGTAGATTTTGTTCTTTGCACGAGGCTCCTGCTAGTGTCTGTTCTTGGCGAGGACTACTCGCGAAAACAACCAAGAAGCCAAGTCCAAGACCACTGTACCAGACCACAAAATAAAGGCACCTTTGATTGAAGAAGAAGTAGTTTAATGATTTGAAAATGTAGAGAGGTCGGCCGGAAAATGGAACATCTGGCCTGCTACTCTACGTAAGGGAAGGGGAAGAGGGGAAGAAAGAGGGTCACAATGGGGGATGACAATGGAAGGAACAAGGTGAAAGGACGCGTTGCATAAATATCACAATCGTGAGTCCAGGCCCGTGTCGCCTAAGAAACGTGAAATAGCACGCATTGTCTCTATCGTCTGCCAACTCTGTGGCCATGCACCCAGCAAGAGGTCTTCCGACAGTGGTCCATTGTATAAATTCCTCAAGGTAGCTGCCAGTTCAGTCTTGCGCGCGCATACTCAGGGCACACCACGAGCACATGCTCTATATTCTCTAGAACACCACACACTGAACAGTCCGAGGAGTCTGACCAAGTTTGATTGAGCCGTTGCATTGACGCAAGGCAAGGTATTTCGGCCAGCACGAGAACTTGATCACAGTGGTAACAAGGGAAAGGCTCCCGCAGTGCCTTCCTTGTGCACTTCTGTGAGTAGGAATCGCCATATAGAAGCTGGATGCATTGCTGGACGCGAAAGCCCTCGTCTGCAGCGTGCGTCATGACGGCTGAAACAGATGCGGCGGTAAACGAAAGAAGAGCGTAGCAGTGGACGGAAGTTCCTTAGCTAACGTAAGACCAAACTATGGAATGCATGGCATGCTTCCGTCGAAATAATTGCGATATCTTCCTTTGCTCAGAGCTATGGCGCCAGAGGCACTGAAGGCGGCAGCAGTTGCCCTGTTTTGCATGGTTAGTGGGCTTACGTGCATGTTAACATAACGCTCGCGCCTTTTGTGCATCCATAATGAGAAACGCATGATTTTTGTGCAAGAATCTTGCGTATCTTAATGTTATGAGATTTTGGCCCCTCAAAAGTAGTTCTTCAGTTGGAACACAATATAATGAAAAAAAACTATTTTCAGCTTTCTAGTTGGCGCATTTCGAGCAGATCATAAAAATACAGAAGAAATATTGAGATTGTGAACCAAATGCTTTGTTCTTTGGCCCCCAAAGCGTCTTCAAGTGAAAACAGAAGAAATCTTAGCTGCCGGAACCCAGGGGTCATAAATAGTGACTAATAAATACGCAAATGCTTTAACTTTAGCCTTTACCATTAGCGCGGACAACGACATAGACGGGTATGGGCACGGGCTATGACTTATAAATGAAAGATTCACCTTGATGTATTTGGTAACGTTCGCAATTATCCTGTCACCAGCATCTCCACAAAATGTAGATTGTTCATTGCTTAAAAGGGCAATAACACGAGTTTGCATTGCATAACTAAGGCAGTTTTCGCAAGCGTGTGTGAAGCTTTAAACAAATAGCAAGACACGTTGGTTCTATGGCGTCTAGTACAGCCCAACGCAAGCCACGGATAACTGATTTTTAATAAAGGACAGTGCGCAAATTTGGCATCGTTTTCTTCAACCTAATTTCAATTTGAATTCAGTAATTTTTTCTCTGCAGCATAAAAGGAACGAGAAATCATTAAAACTTGCTACATTGAGTAGCTTGACAAGGTCACTGGCCCCGCAACCTGCCGGCAATGACCTGTTTAAAAAACAAGTGATTGTGTACAAATACCTCTTGCGTTCAATAAAGAACCACCGGTAGTGATGACGGGCACTCACGTGTTTGCTCACTAAGTGATCCCTTCGATGCATCATGTCGCCAGCCTTAAATTAGGGAGGTTTAAATACGACTGATACACAAGTAATACTGGCAAACAATATCCACACATTGTACACGCATATATATGACCAACAAACGGCGTCAACTATGCAAAACTATTCGCAAATACCTTTAGAGACGCTTAAGTAAGTCCAGAAGAGAGAACGAATAACACATAGTCATCCGTGTGACATAACTGACCTGATTTTCTCGTGGAAATTGAGATTAGAAATCTTTTAGGAATTCATATTTTATTTTCGTAGGAATGCCAAAACAAGTATTTGTAAGTTATCGCCTATGCTCTTCGATCTCTGGTCCTTGTCATGCGTCGTGCAATACCACACCCGAGATATGCATATCATTAGAGTGCATTAGCGAGTGAGCTATAAGAGTAGTAGCTATGAATTAGCTATAAGAGTAGTAGCTATGAATTAGCGGTACGTTATCATTGCTTGAATCTCCAACCGCGAAATTACACGGAATAATGTGATATGTTCAGTCGGTTGATCTGTGTCATTTGTACGTACAGCGCCGTGTCTCCAGTGTTTCCAGTATCAAGTGTTCACCAACTATGCCTAAATACAGAATATGTTGCCCTTGCCGCAAGAGCCTCCGTAAGAGCTTGCGCAGAAAATTTTTGTATATCGAATAGTGAATGATACACTACAGAAGCATACTAAGTTAGGCTGTATCAATACATTGCAACAGTAAAACCGCTACTATTATCCTGAGGGGAGGTTTACTTAGCCACAAGAGAAGAGAAAAAAAGTTGTCGCAGTTTCACCTGAAAGGCGAAGCATCAATTGCGATAGCAAATTTGTAGAGAGCTATACGGAGTAATGATAGTAGCTTTATCAGCTGTATAAACTTGGACATGCAGCAGCACCGGAAACACGCAGATCTGTTGTCGACGCCGTCATCGTTTTGCCCGCGTTCGCACAAAATGCGTGCGGCGTTGGTGACTGTTGCCGGAGCCTCTGATATAAATAGGTACTTGGTGCCGCAGCTAAACGTCGCCTCCCTTCCCCCCCACGGCCTTTCACGCGTCGGAAGAAGGCGCGTTTGCTCTACATATAGGTGATTGTAAAGGAGGAAAGAGACGCCTACTTCTGCAGCCCTTAAGGGAGCACGGCGCAGAACGCGCGTTTGTTCTCCGCCGTGCGTTCAGTCCCCGTGAAAGCGCGCGTCCCTTGCGCCCTTTCACTCGCACATACAGCGTTCGGCGGCGCGCGGCGACGATTTCATCTCTATTGACGTCATACGGAACCTCACGGCGACGGCGACGGCGACGCCGACGGCAGAAATCTGCTTTGGAGTGTCCATATAATTGCTATCGCAATAAAATAGCCCAAAAGTAAGCTAAGCGGCGCCATCTATCAATTCCCGCGTGAATTCTCTGTGGCACCATGGATTTTGACAGCGTTTGCTCAGTATATAGACCTGAGGAAACGGAGAAAACCGGAGGGGTCTAGTGAACCACTTCTTGAGAAAAGAGGGCAGCATCACATTTTAAAGAAACCAGAGAGATTTGTTATGTCGTTCGATAACTGTAGACAAATGGCACGGTAAGCTATATTAGATCCGCCTGTTCAAAGACACAATTAGGAAATCGAAACTACACATTTCTTCACGAATACGCACGCGTATGCCACAAATACACAAACATGCTATGTCTGCAAAAACCATGACGGTAGACAAATAATAATAATAACAATCAATCAATCAATCAATCATTTATTTATCGTGCCCAGGAACAACCGTGAGGTCTAGGTGCTGGCGCACGTATACATAGAAAAAGAAATACAGCAGGGGAGTATCAGTGAAAAAAAAACAATGAATAAAAAATAACAATCTTGAAAAGAAAAGTGTACATACATGTAACCGAAGGCGCAAAATGCATACACAATAAAAAGGAGGAGAAGCGAAGTTGAACAATATGTGAAACTAAGACACAACAACGGAAAGCTGAGAGCAGAACAAAGACAGAGAGTTGTGAAAGTTATCAAGGTCATGAAAGTGGGCGTTATAAAGCCTCTGTATTCTATGGACGGTTGAGTGTTGGTGGTGACAGGCAGCAACATGGAAAGGTCTGTGTAATAATAATAATAATAATAATAATAATAATAATAATAATAATAATAATAATAATAATAATAATAATAATAATAATAGCGAACAACGACCCCCGTAGCACCAACCTTAAATAAACTAAGTCCATGTCCAATGTGCAATACAAGCACCATCATCCGCTTAGCACACAAATTCCATTGTTGACGCAATCCTGACATAGAACACTGAACATAAGCGGAGGAGTTCATAAATGCTTACAAATAAAATAAAATAAAATACGCTTGTGTCTGCAAGGAAATGTCGCAGGGCTGTCAACGCGCATCTCTGTTTAGCAGGTCATGAGCATGGATGAAGTATTTTTGTTATGGAAAAAATGTCAGTCCAAGTGGCTTAAATATAGCGAAATCGGTCTCGTTTTTAATCTTTCTGCGAATATTCTGTGAGGAAGTGCTCCTCAGAAGCCTCTGGCGTGTCACGGGTTAGCTGTAGCCTTCTTCAAGCGATGCAAAAAGTGAGAAATGTAGGTCCCATCTATTCGTCAGTGGTGTATAAGGGTATCCAACGTATGGTCGATTTTTGTACTCAAGATAACAAGTTTAGGCAACAATAGCTGCGCCAACATGGTTTCAGTCCGAAAAAGTACTTTGAAACTCGTTACGTTTGTTGACGTCGCTGCGATCGCGGCACAAAAGTCATCAAGAAATATACATTTGGCCTTCCTCTTTATGAGTAATGATCAGCCGTTTTGCACCAAACGTCATGGTCATGGGGTATATAAAACATCGTATAAGAATCATGCAATAAAATATATAGCCTCGAATGAACAGTTTACCGGTGCAAACTGATTTATGGAAGAAAATTATACATGAGCAAAACCTTGCTCCTGGATCGTTCGGAATTCATAAAAATTATACATTTGGGGTAAAATATGAGAGACTATAAACGGCCGGCACAAGCTCTAAGTTCCAACTAATGCTTAATGCCATACACTTAGAATTTATACACACAAGAACAAAGAAATGAAGAAGAAACGAGATGTAAACCAAAATAAATCAGATGAAGCATGGAGGACATTTAAAATGTGTGTTGAGGGCCTGTTTCCCGTTCGCGGCTGCTAGAAGTGCTGGTTGTTGATGTTCGGAGATGCTGTGTGGCGTTTAAGGTCGGAAGTACAGCAATCTCATCAATAATGATCTCGCACTAATGTTTTCATGTAATCCCTTTTTTTCCTCGGGCTATCAATCAATGAAACGCTTTACCATCTGAAGCCTTTCTGGAAATGGATAACACTGAATTTGAAAATTATTCATCTTTTTCTTCATCACCGCAGTATTCAAACGATGATGGCTGTCAATATAACATTGCATATCAATGTACGTGAATAGTGTTTTGCTCTGTTGCATGACTTTTAACTGTGTATAATAGCTATAGTGCGTGCGCTTTACTACTGAACCATGTTTTCACTATTTCAATTTCTGTATATTGTTTGAATTTATTTGTAAGTTTCTTTGTATTATGTCACCCCTGCTATGTCTTCGGACGGCAGCATGTTCTAAATAAAAATAAAAATGGAAGTGCTTGAAGTGAACTAGATAGCTGTAGGTGGGTCAGCATTGGAATCCCGTGGAAAAAAAAAAACTACGAATGAGGTGGTACAAGGAGACATCAAATGGGAATGTTGAGAGGTTAGGGAAGCACGAAGTAAAATTTCGCGAGATCAAATCTCGGCCACGGCGGCCGCATTTCGATGCGGGCGAAATGCGAAAACACCCGTGTACTTAGATTTAGGTGCACGTTAAAAAACCCCAGGTGGTCCAAATTTCTGGAGTCCCCCACAACGGCGAGCCTCATAATCAGATCGTGGTTTTGGCACGTAAAACCTCATAATTTCATTTTAATTTTACGATGTAAAATTATCCTACGAGGAGAGACAGAGACGCACCGAGTGCAGCTTGTGGGCATCAAGGGTGTACAAAATTATAAAGAATTGTATAGAACAAATGTAGATCCCTAGTGGCGGAAAAAAACGAGAAAACTGGCCGGCAAGTGGGTGCAGACGACAGTTCAGGCTAGTGAAACAAACAAACAAACAAACAAACAAACAAACAAACAAACAAACAAACAAACAAACAAACAAACAAACAAACAAACAAACAAACGAACGAACAAACAAAAAACAGTCTTAAGTTTAGACAGGCGGAGTGCGAGCGGTGCTTAGAGAAGATTTAAAATAAAAAGGCCACGGAAAACTATAAGATAGGGAACAAAGAGACCAAGAAGCCTGTTCTCTACGATAACTCGACGGGCAGTGGACCTCTTTTTTAGGCATTTGGGCAGGCTGTTAAAGAAGGCTTACTAAAGAAGATGATCTGTGCGTAGCGTGCAAAAGTACGGCGTAAACAACTGCACCTATCTTGTTAGAATGTGAGAACATGCATTCCAAAACGGACAATAATATTGTCAATTTCCTTATCGCCTTGGGGATTAAAGACAATATATAACGACCGGGAAAACATCAGCGCAGTAAACCTGATGATTATGACAATCTGTATCAGTATAATTATTATCGTCAGAATTTCCACCAATGATGTCAGGAACGCTAGCAGATACTCATCATTGCACTATCGAAAGAACAAAAGGCTATACTATCTTTTTTCGTTGGGATGAACTTCTCACAAATACCGTGCAACATTTTAACGCGCATATTCCCCGGCAGAAAGTGCGGCACAGTCCGGGAGACTTGATCGGAACGGTGATCCGATCCAGAGCAGCGTTTATCAAACTCATGTCGCAATATCGGCTGACTGCCATGTTTATATCTGGACATCCCGGTGACGCAATATTTGCGAAGAATGGGTCGAACTTCCCGTTATTGAATTATGTGCAATACGGAAGCTTTCTAATTGATGCGTGCCCACATGAAACAGAGATTACAGAATTTAACGCTATACTCGTTCAGCGAGTATAGCAGTTCTGCCTTCACTGACTGCCGTCAGTGAAGGCAGAACTACGTCTCTGCGAACAAAGGAAAAGCAAAAAAGAAAAAGAAACAGCGACTGCAATGGCGTGGCCTAACTCTCCACAGATCTCGTCACGCCCCCCAAAAACAAGGAAGGTTCAGTTGAAAAAGAAAAAAAAAGGAAAATCAGGAAGAGTAAGCAAAGCTCGAAGTATTCTTTGTATTCACTCATTTGTTATTCACTCATACTGTTAACGCTTGTCGATCCGTGACAGTGCAGTAAATGGTGGTTCGACGACAAATAGAAAGGTACAACGTCAAGCAGAGCTCAGAACAAGCAAACATTGGTTTTGAAACATTACGAAAGGGAACGAAGCCCAAATCTCACAAAAGCAATTTATTTATTTATTCAAAATACTCCTGAAGGCCCTCGCGCAGGAGGGTATTACATAGGGGGTGTTCAATACAACAACAAAAAAAATGTTATAAAGTGGGATTAGTCAAACATGGAAAGAACAACGCATGAGCGAACACAAATATCACAAAATAATATTAGCTCCAAATAACACAAAGATAGACATGGAAGAAGCAACAACAAACAAAGAGAGAACAATGTGTCGGAAGTTATACAATAAAAATAGCGATAGTTTTATTTTCACTTCACAACTTCCGTCATTATTAGTTCATGAAATTTAACAGAATCAATGACGGTGGCTATGTGTGATGGCAGTTCGTTCCAGTCAACGATTGTACGTGGAATGAATGATTGTGAATAGTTTAAGGTATGACACGCAACACGCTTCACTTTGAAAGGATGGTCACGTCTGGGATGGATGGCAACTGGTGAAGAAAAGGAGTCGTCATGAAGCAATGGGTGATGATAAAGTTTGTGAAACAGTGATAACCGTGAAACTGTGCGTCGTTGAAACAAGTCTGGCAGTTCTGCACGAATTTTCAATGCTGAGACACTAGAATGACGGGAGTAGTCTGAAAAGATGAAGCGAACTGCGCGGTTTTGAAGTGATTCGATGTTGTTGATTAAGTAAGCTTGGTAAGGGTCCCAAATGGCACATGCATACTCGATTTTAGGCCGTATTAGGGTGATGTAAGCAAGTTTACGTAGGTGCGATGGAGCATGCTTCAAGTTATGTTTTAAGAGACCTAATGAGCGGTTAGCAGATGCGAGTATGACGTTGATGTGATGATTCCAGGATAAGTCTGAACTAAGGTAAACATTAAGGTATTTGTAAGTAGTAGTAAGTTCAACTGCAGTATTATTTAAAGAGTACGAGGTGGCAATGCGATTAGGGCGTTTAGTGAAGGACATAAACTTAGTTTTAGAAGTATTAAGGCACATTAACCATTTAGAGCACCATGAGGTTACGCAGGCCAGGTCAGCCTGGAGTGCCCGTTCATCATCTTTACATAAAATTTTGCGATAGATCACGCAATCGTCCGCGAAGAGCCTGATTTGGGATAAAACTGTGTTAGGCAAATCATTATTAAAAATTAAAAAAAGCAAAGGGCCCAGGACGCTGCCCTGAGGAACGCCTGAGTACACTTTCCCAAGGGATGAGGAACTGTTATTGACGTATGTGAATTGGACTCTTCTTGAAAGGAAATCTTTAATCCATGCGAGTACAAGCGGATGAATATTAACCTGTGTTAATTTGATTAGCAACCTGTGATGAGGCACACGGTCAAAGGCTTTGGAAAAATCAAGAAAAATTGCGTCAGTTTGTATGCCAGCGTCAACGGAAGAATGTAAATCATGAACGAACCCAGCAAGTTGAGTGTCGCACGAGTAGCCCTTTCGAAAGCCGTGTTGGTATTTGAAAATGATGTTATGCTCTTCCAGATAGTTAATTACCTGCGAGTGAATTATATGTTCGAGAAGTTTGCAAATGGTGCTAGTTAATGATATTGGCCTATAATTAAGTGGGGATGAACGATCTCCAGATGTGAAGATGGGTGCTATTCTAGCGATTCTCCAGTCTTCAGGGATTAAAACAGACGACAAGCACTGAGTAAAGAGAGCAGATAAGATGCGATGAATGCCCTGAGCAACATTTTTTAGTATCTTGTTATTGAATCCAAGGTGATCAGATGCTGAAGTCGTTGTAAGTTTGCTGAGTAAGGAAAAGATACCGGCTTCGTCAATAACTATTTCGGGCATTGAGTTAACGGAAAAAGGGATTACAGTTGACGATGTCGTAACGTCCTCTCGAGTAAACACTGACAAAAAGAAATTATTTACGCGAATTCGTCCTAGGGAATCGCGTCACCAGTAGCATTTGAAAGGGTGATGTCGGGATGATTACAAGGGTTTATTGTGCGCCAAAACGTTCTTGGGTTGTTGGTTAACATTGATGGCAGATCGTGAATGAAAAAGTTACGGCGGGTTGATTTTAGCAGCGATTGGTACTGACTGTCACAAAATTTGTACCGGTACCAGGAAGCCGATTCTTTATTTTTATTAGCTTGCCTTAAAGGCGTTTCTTTTTGTTATTAAGTCGCCGAAGCTGGTTATGAAACCAAGAAACTGTGTTAGTACATGGAATTGTTATGACGGGTACACATTTGTTTATGAGGTCGGCAAATTTAGTTTTAAACAAACTCCAGTTTTCATCTACTGATCGGGTTTCATGATCGTCGAGAAACACTCCTGCGAAAGTAGACAATTCCTCGTTGATACGATCGTAGTTAGCTCTACCGTAACACCTAATTTGCTTTTTAGTAACGCTTTTTGAAATGGGTGAAAAGTTCAGGTTTCCTGTGATAATGGCGTGATCGGAAAGACCATCATGATGTACAATATCAGAACAAAGATTGGGATGGTTTGTTAAAATTAGGTCAAGGATGTTAGCCGAGGTTGAAGAACGTCGTGTGGGCAGACTGATTAATTGAAACAATGAGAAATCAAGGCAGATGTCCAGGAAAGCACGAGGCTCCGATTGCAAGGAAGCTTCAGAAAAGGTAGACCAATCGATAGTGGGAAAATTAAAATCACCAAATATGACTAGCGTTGGATTAGAAAATTTCGATGATATCTCGACTAATACTCTGGGAAATTCGACTGTGAACATATTCATATCAGGGGGACGATAAACAGTACCAATAATTATGTTGGTAGCACCATTCTTCAAAGACACCCATGTAGACTCGAGATATGTATGAATGAAAATGGGAATAGCAATAAGGTCTTTACTAAGGGCAAGAAGAACACCCCCACCTCGGCGGTTTTCACGGTCGCAGCGATACAACTTAAATTCAGAGTCATTGAGAAGGATGGAATGATCGGGAATGCTGTCATTTAGCTATGTTTCCGTTAGTGCGACGACCGATGCAGAGCATGAATCGATCAGCGAGGAAAGAGGCACGCTTTTGGGCACTACACTTCGGATATTAGTAAACAAAAAACTCGTAGTCATGTTCGTATTAAGACGTACACGTGAGCAAAAATGCTGATTAGCCCGAGTAGTTGGACGAAAGACTGCAGAGTGTCAATGGCTGTCGCTATTGCACGGTTTTGAAACAGGCTGAGAAGCACGTACAGCGCATTCAGCTTCAGTGTCCCAGAAATACGTGTCATTGTTAATAGTAAGTTTGTTAAAGTTAAGGTGCACGCGGTCACCATCTTTCTTTACCGTTTTAGAGAACTGCCGCAGCTTACAACGGATATCGCGAACAGCTTCTGAGTAGTCACGGGAAACGCTGAATGTCGTGTTTTTCAGCTTGAAGCCGTTGGCCATGACTGTTTCAACTTCCTTTTCGTTGAACAGCTTAGCAATGATAGGCCTTGGTTTATCAGGTGAAAAACGGCCTATGCGGTGCGCCCTAGCTATGGTGGATACGGATATGCCAAGTTTGTTAGTAGCAAAATTCACGGGCGAGACGCTCGGAGACGTCCCATGCTTCAGATTTGTTCGTATCACTAATACCGTAAAAAAGAACATTAGAGCGGGGTGAGCGGTTTTCCAGGTCGTCTATCTTTTCTTGCATTTTTTGAAATGTCAGGTTGAAAGGAAGTAGAAGCCCCGGGTGATGCTGTCGCCTGGCTTTTTGACTCTAGTTCTTCGACACGTTTAGTTAGAGCCTGTAAATCATTCTGCAGTGAAAGACGAATCTGTAAAATTTTGTTAACGCTTTCAAGTAGGTTATTGTTACTGGCCTCAAGCCGCTGTACTGTGTTGAACACACTTTCAAGCTTCTGTTCTTGGGCCTTAGTCATCGGCCCAGGATTCATCTCAATATCGCCTCCAAGAACCAAAAGACGCCACACGTGCATTGAAACCACTCGGAAACGCTTCAAAACATGAGGGGGCCACTAACAGACAGACATCATTGCTGCGGTAACAACTGCACTCATAGTAACTGATCTGGAAGAACATGATGGGTGAGTGACACGGCATTGAATCAGCGATGCCGTGGCCCGTGTCTCCGCTGGGATCCCCGTGCTTTAAAGGTTCCGGGTCAGCTGACAGCGTAGCATGTTGCCAGACGAAGAAGCGCGTCTGCACCAGAAGTGGCGGCTCGTCCAGTGGCGGAATCCGGGATAGGCCGTCTTCGGTTAGGAAAGCGGCAGCAGCATCAGCAGGGTAGACCGGCGGCAGGGTTGACGCAACGGCCGATAAAGAGCTATTCACAGCCAGCAGCACTATCTGGAAGAACATGATGGGTGAGTGACACAGCATTGAATCAGCGATGCCGTGGCCCCTAAGTATAATAATGGGAAGTATAATATGGGAAGTATAATAACAAAATATAATTTTAAAAAATGCAACACACAAAAACAGAAAGGAACAGCTGGAAACAACGACGCGTAAATTATATGCATGCAGTAACAACATTCAGTCAGTCAGTCAAAGAACTTTATTGAAAGGCCCTGCGAGTTTGTGGGACGGGCAAATGGTCCCGCCTAGGTGACGGCCAGGAGCTCTTTAGTCCTGGCGGCTTCCTCGGCCCGCTGGACAGCCCAAAGTTGATCGTCAAGGGCAGAGCTCAGCAACACAGTCTCCCAGCGCACGCGGAGGCGATCGCGACAAGCTGCATCCCCATTATTGTTTGTCATGCCTCGACATTCCCATAGCAGTTGTTCCAGATTGGCTCTAGAACCGCAGTTTTTGCATTTATCTGTCTTGCACATGTCTGGGCAAATAAGGTGTGAGATCGCCGGGTTCGGATAAGTTCTGGTCTGTAACTGCCGCCACTCGACAGGCTACTTTTTGCTGAGCTTTTGGTGAGGTGGTGGGAAAATGCACCTTGGAAATTTGTAGTGTTGTGCGATGTCGTTAAATCTGGTCATACGATCCTCCCATTCCCACTCCTCCCCATCCTCGATCTCGGGAGACGCTATGGTGTCGGCCCTATAATCGGCCGTGACTCGGTCCGTAAGCCCTCCAGCCACGTCACGCGCCGTCTTATTATTATTGCTGTCTCCTGGCGAGGTGGAGGTGTGAGCGGGTATCCATATTAAATAAACATTCTTTTCTTGACTTTTCTTACCTGCCATCAGGATTTGTAGTGCTTCAATAGAGATTCGGCCATTAGCGAAATTTCGTACTGCCGCCTGAGAGTCACTGACTATTACGTCCGCTTCGGTCTGTGATACTGCTAGCGCAATAGCTATCTTCTCCGCAGTCTCGATGTTTGCTGTGCTTGCCGTAACGCATGTTTTGCACTTCTTTTCGTGATCAATTACGACGGCTGTAAAGCCGCGCCTGTTCTTGTATCTAGCAGCGTCTACAAATACTGTGTCCTTACTATTCCCAAATTTCTTTTGTATGTCCATTGCTCTGCTTTCTCTTCTACCTTAATGGTATACTGGGCGCATGTTTTTTGGTAAGGGGGGAACGGTTATCGTATCCCTGACACCATTCGGGATGTCCACTTTGGTTCTGTCTTGAGTATGGTACCCAATACCTAGTCTTTCTAGTATATGTCTTCCTGTCTTGGTCTTAGAAAGGCGTTCGTACTGCGCTATCCGCTGCGCCTCTATGAGCTCGTCTATTGTGTTGTGCAGGCCTAATTCGAATAGCCTGTCGGTACTAGTGCTAATTGGTAGTCCTACGGCTTGTTTATAAATTTTCCTAATGAGGCATTCTAATTTAATCTTTTCTGCAGCGTACAATCGAAGGTAGCGTATGACGTATATGATCCTGCTGATAACGAAAGCCTGTACCAGTCTGATCATGTTTCCTTCCTTCATTCCACTGTGCCTATTGGCTATCCTTTTGATCAACCACATAACTTGAGATACTGTGCCTTCCAACTTCCTAATGGTTTCTCCATTGTTGCCTTTTGCTTCAATGAGCAGTCCAAAAACTGATTTTATCAACCTTAGGTATAGGTTCATCATCGGCTGTCTTCAATTGTATGTCCGTTTTTAGATTGTCTGCCCCCCTGTAGCTATTTGGTTTACGGCCCCTGCGAGTCGGCCTGTACAATAATAATTCAGATTTTTCCGCCGAGCAAACCAATCCGGTTCCCTCTACGTATTTTTCGACTGTTTCAATCGCGCTTTGGAGTGTCTGTTCTATCTGCCCATCACTACCCTCCTTTACCCATAAGGTAATGTCAAAATTCATAAGGTAATGACAAAGTTCAGTCACAAAGGCGCATTCAGTGTTTAACTTAATGCGCCTAGCTTTGTGACTGAACTTTGTGTTGCTGTGTTTCTGAGTTGACTTTCAGTATTAGTGTGGTATTAGTGCACTTATGTGACTGGACTTTGTGTTATTGTGATTTGGAGTTGACATTTAATTTTAATGCGTGTAGGTTCATTCTTTTTTTTTTCACACCTCTATGTGAAAAGGAGTAGCCGGCGCCAATTAAAGGCGCCAGCATCTCCTAAATACCATATAATAATAATAGGCAATGTCATCGGCATATATAGTGTGGTTAAGGCCCTCAATTTCTTCTAGTTTGGCTGGTAATCCGAATAATGTCAGATTAAACAGCATCGGCGATATCACTGACCCCTGTGGTGTGCCGGCGCTACCAATCTCAATCTCTTCCGAGACGAGGTCCCCCACGGTGATCTTTGCCTTTCTGCTGGTTAGGATTTCACGAACATAATTGTATGTTCTTCCTAATCCTAGCTCTTCAAGGCTGCTGAGTATTGTCTGATGTGTTGCACTGTCAAAAGCTTTCCTTAAATCTAAGCCAAGCATGGCTCTAGTGGATCTGCCTGGGTTGTCTATAATTTGGTGTTTAAGCTGGAGCATCGCATCCTGCGCGGAAAGATTCCTTCTGAAACCCAACATCATGGAGGGAAGCAGGTCAATGTCCTCGAGATAGTTGGTTAGTCTCGCTAGGATCGCATGCTCCATGAGCTTTCCAACACAAGATGTGAGAGATATGGGTCTCAGATTCTCCAGCTGTAAGCGCCCGCCTGGATTAGGTATTAAGATGACGTGTGCCGTCTTCCATTGTTGTGGTATTTTGCCGGTTTTCAACCATTCATTGATATATTCTGTCAATTTCGTTATAGACTCATTATATAGGTTCCTGAGTATCTTATTTGTGATTCCGTCTGGTCCGGGTGCTGATTTAGTATGAAGTTTTTGCGAGGCTGCCCTTACTCCTGCTCCACTAATTTCCCTGTCAAGTTGGTTGTTGACTACTCCTGTATAGTCTGGGTGTATAACCGGTCTAGCCTGAGAGATATATTTCTCTGTAACCTCCCGTAGAAAGTCTTGTTCTGAACCTTGATAGACATTAATTACCTTGTTAATACTTTGCTTGTATACCACGTTAGTTTCCTCTGGGTGTAGTACCTGAGAAGGTTCCATGTCGTTGCTAGCCCTAACTGACAGCCCATGTTACTACACGTCCCCTCCCATTGCTGCTTACATAGCTGTTGTGCATGCTGCTCTATGTCTCTATCTAATTTGGCTATCCTACTGATTGCCCGGTTGTGTCTCTGACTCCTCCATCTCCTTTGTAGCCCTTCCTTAGCCTCCCACATGTGCAGGAGCCTACTGTCTATGACTTCTAAGTGTGCTTCTGGTGGAACTATTTGTGTAGCCGCGGTTACGTCTTTCGTTAACTGTTCAGTCCAATCTGCGTTGTTTTTAATTTCCCCGCTGGTATCCTCTCTAATGTTCGGCAATTTATCCCAGTCGACAATTTTGAGCTTCTTGCCTTTGTGTTTGCGCGGTCCTGCCCTGACTGTTATTTCTATTATATTGTGGGCGTTTATTACGCACGTTTTCTTCATCTGTATATTATCATCATCATTCTACGTTGCTCGATCCTCATCTTCAGTTATGTGTGATCATCATCATCGGGTTGTGCCTTTGCTGGTTCGCTCCCGAGTACTCGGGCCGAATAAACGTCGTGCCAACAGAGACGTCCTAAGTGGTGGAGGTAGCTCCTTCGATCCTCAGTCTTCTGCCCGCTCAGTCTACCCCCCTGGAGCTACGTTCAGGCCGCCGCTTGCGTCCACTGTCTACTAGCAAGTCTCAAGACGCACCACCCTCCACTTCTACCGCTACCGTTCTGACACCACCAGCCACCCCTTACTTCTTAGGCAGCCACCAGCGTAACCCCCATCTCTTCACTGGTCTTCGCGGGGAAGATGTGGAGGACTGGCTGGACGACTACGAGCGAGTAAGTTCCGCCAATCTTTGGGACGACCCTCACAAGCTCCGCCCCGTCTCCTTCTACCTGACGGGTGTGGCGAAGACATGGTTCTTCAACCACGAGATAGACTTTACTGACTGGGCTGCCTTCAAGCAGCAGCTCCGCCAAGTATTTGGTACACCGGCTGTTCGTTCTACCATCGCAAAGAAAACCCTCGCTACTCGCCAACAGCAGCCAGGCGAGTCTTACACATCGTATATCGAGTATGTTCTTGCGCTTTGCCGCCGTGTGAGTTCATCCATGTCAGAGTCAGACAAAGTGCGCCATGTTCTGAAAGGCATTACATCAGTCGCATTCAACGCCCTTGCCATCAAGAACCCCGCTACAATCACTGACATCGTCACAACGTGTCAGCGCCTGGACGAACTTGAGTCTGTTCGCCTTCAGCCGGACGTTGGCGACTATTCTTCTACGGCGGACCCACATCTGCGTGTCATGATACGAGCTATGATACGCGAAGAATTACAATCTATGGGCTTGTCGTCACCGTCGGGGTGCCCCAGTGCGCCTTCTAGCACGGCCTTGCTTGACATCATCAGGGATGAACTGGCGTCCTTGACCTGCTCCACGCGCTTGCAGCCCTCCGTCTCTCGTCCCCTACCAACGTACGCGGAAGTTGCTGCCACGCCTCCAGGCAGCGCCAACTCCAAGGTGCCACTACCCACGTACGCGTCGGTTGCTGCCGCGCCTCCAGTAAAGATCTCGTCGACGCCGCCCGAGCTTTCATCGGCCCATTTGACTGCACTGACTCCAGGAGCTCCTAGCCCCCTGTACTATCCGCCACGGCGTCCGTCACGTCCCACGTGCTATTACTGCGGCTATCGCCGTTATGTCAACCGATATCGACTATGGTGACGTCTTGGTCTTGCCCTCTTCCCGTTGTCTTCATAAAGGCATCGCTTTTGCACCAGGTGTAGTTCGATTTTCCAATGGCTCGGCGCTTGTCACCGCCACGAACGCGACATCGGAGAAAATTCTCCTTCCGCAAAACACCACAGTGGCTTGCACGGCCGACCCAGGGCCTGTATGCGTCGTGCCTCTTGCAACTATGCCTTCCAAGGACCCTTCTACATTTGCTACTGCTTCTCCCTCTGCCCTTACTGCAGCCATCAGCAGTGACTTGCCACCTTCACAGATGCAGCAGCTGCTTGCTTTGTTGAACAAACACGCAAACTTTTTCGATGTCCATTCGTCGACTCTGGGCCAAACCACAGCTGCAGTGCATCGCATTCCGACAGACGACGCGGCCATAGTGCGCCGACGCCCGTACCGCATGTCCCTAGCCGAGCAGAAAATCATAGAAGAAAATGTCGCGGACATGCTACAACAGAAGGTCATCCGGCCCTCAGCTAGCCCTTGGTCATCTCCGGTTGTTTTGGTTCGAAAGAAAGACGGTTCCGTGCGCTTTTGCGTCGATTACTGAGCCCTCAATAAGATCACTCAAAAGGACGTATACCCTATGCCTCGCATTGACGACACCCTTGATTCACTACAAGGTGCAGAATACTTTTCGAGCCTCGATCTGCGCTCCGGCTATTTGCAAGTCCCAATGCACGAAGACGATAAAGAAAAAAAAAACAGCGTTTGCTACCCCTGATGGACTTTATGAATTCAACGTCATGTCTTTCAGGCTATGCAATGCACCTGCCACGTTTGAACACATGATTGACACCGTGCTGCATGGCCTGAAATGGAAAACTTGCCTCTGTTACCTGGATAACATTGTCGTCTTTTCATCAACATTTCCTGAGCACCTGCAACACTGACGTGCCTTGCCGACGCTGGTCTTCAA
This sequence comes from Dermacentor silvarum, assembly GCF_013339745.2. Taxonomy (NCBI): domain Eukaryota; kingdom Metazoa; phylum Arthropoda; class Arachnida; order Ixodida; family Ixodidae; genus Dermacentor; species Dermacentor silvarum. The sequence continues at coordinate 36,433,066 of NC_051159.1, read as the reverse complement.
CTCAACACGAAGAAATGCCGTTTCGCCAGCAGATCTATTAAGGTCCTGGGGAATGTCGTGAGCAAGGAGGGCATAGGTCCTGACCCTGACAAGATTGCTGTGGTCCTTCGCTTCATTCGCCCAGAAAGGCTTAAAGACTTGCGAAGCTTCCTTGGCCTCGCTTCTTATTTCCGTCGCTTTATACGGAACTTTGCCTCTATCGCTGCGCCGCTACACAAGCTACTTGCTTCCATTGTACCCTTTCTCTGGTCTGAAGAATGTGAAGCAGCCTTTGACATGCTGAAAGGCGCCCTCACGTCTGAACCTGTGCTTTGCCATTTTGATGAGACTGCACCGACTCTCTTGCACACAGACGCTAGCGGCCACGGCATCGGCGCCATCCTTCTGCAACGCGACAAATCTTCGCGCGAGAGAGTCGTTGCATACGCCAGCCGCGTACTCACCGATGCCGAGAAGAACTATACGATAACTGAGCAGGAGCACGTGCCTGGCTGTTGTTTGGTCCGTACAGAAGTTTCGTCCTTATTTGCACGGGCGTCATTTTACAATTGTTACGGACCACCACGCATTATGCTGGCTCTTCACTCTCAAGAACTTGACTGGACGCCTGGGTCGCTGGATTCTCCGCCTGCAAGAATATGACTTTGACATTATTCATAAGTCAGGCAAAAAAAAAAGGCGCTGACGCTCTTTCTTGTTGCCCGCTTCCTGCGCACCCACTCGACAACTCGGCAACTGCGTCGCAAAGCAGCTCTTCGGATGTCACTTCTACGCCGGTTTCCTCTCTAACCTCAATAGACCACCTTTCTCAGGACGACGATCAAACATTTGCATCTCGCCAACGGGCTGACCCATATTGTCAGCATATGATAGACCACCTCTCTGGCGCTTCTCGCCCACCTAACGCGCGGCTTCGACGCCAACTCGCACAATTCAAGCTGGACAACGGCGTGCTGTATCGGCGCATTTACCACCTTGACGGTCAACGCTGGGTGCCAGTTCTATCGCGCTCTCTTCGAGCCCATGTCCTCGAAGCATGCCACGATGACATGACTGCTGGCCATCTCGGTTTCCACAAGACCTACGATCGCATTCGAAGCCATTACTATTGGACCTGGCCTTTCTACTAGTGTGGGGAGATACCTCGGTTCCTGTTCTCCGTGTCAGCGTCGCAAATTCCCAACCTCTGCTTCTGCCGGCGAATTACTGCCTATTCCGTGTCCCCCCGCACCCTTTGACGTTGTTGGCATCGGCCTTTACGGGCCCCTTCCTGTTACTGCAGCTGGCAATCGGTGGATAGTGACCGCCATCGACCACCTGACGCGCTACGCTGAGACAACATCAGTGATCACTGGCTCAGCTTCGGAGGTTGCCGACTTCGTCCTTCAATCTATAATTGTGCACCATGGTGCTCCTCGGGTACTGCTAAGCCGTGGAAAGGTCTTTCTTTCGCAACTTTTAAACGAAGTCCTGCGTGCCTATGGTACCACCCACAAAACAGCGTCGAGTTACCATCCACAAACTAACGGCTTGACAGAGCGATTTCATCGCACGCTTGCCGACATGATCGCCGTATATATTCAGCCTGATCACAAGAATTGGGACAAGCTTCTACTATTCGTCACTTTCACCTACAACACGGCCGTTCAGCGTACCACCGGCTACTCGCCATTTTACCTAGTTTACGGATGGTCGCCTACTTCCCTTCTAGACGTTTCTTTCTTCAATTCTCCTGTCAACCCATCTGCATCGTCTAGCGAAGAATTCGTTTCAGGACTCGCCCAGTGCCGCCAGCGTGCTCGCGTAAACACAGCGGCCAGACAACAAGACCGGAAGATCATTTACGACACCTTCCATCGCGTTGTGTCTTTCCGACCTGGTGAGGAAGTACTTCTATTGACACCCCTTCGCACGCCTGGTTTGTGCGACAAGTTCCAGCCGTGATTCATCGGGCCCTACATAGTCCTGGAGCAGACATCGCCCGTCAATTGTCGCGTGACTCCTGTTGTCGCCGCAACAGACCGCCGTTGTCGCAGCACCGAGGTCTTTCATGTCTCCCGCATGAAACCCTTCACGTGGCGTTCTTCGTCACATTGACCTGCGGCCAGGATGGCCGCTTCCACGTGGGGGGAAAATTAGTGTGGGCGTTTATTACGCACGTCTTCTTCATCTGTATATTATCATCATCATTCTACGTTGCTCGATCCTCATCTTCAGTTATGTGTGATCATCATCATCGGGTGTGTGCCTTTGCTGGTTCGGGCCGAATAAACGTCGTGCAAACAGAGACGTCTTAATATTGTGGTCGCTACCCAGGTCTTGATGTGTATTTATCCACTGCATGTCCCTTATGTTTTTTGTGAAAGTAAAGTCTGGCGTAGTGTCGACGCAAACACTGGTGCCTCTCCTGGTGGGAGCTGAAGCATTGTTACGAGGGTTAGGCCCTCCTGTTGCGCGTCTAGCGAGAGGTTTCTGCCTTTGGGACTCTCGAATTTATAGCCCTATGCCGCGTGTTGAGCATTAAAGTCTCCCCCGATTACCACCGCACGATTACTCGCTATGGCGAGCGTTTTACGAAATACCGTTCGGAATTTGTGTTTTTTACACCGCGGGTTACTCTAAACGTTGAGGATAAAAAGGCTATCTGCTAATTTCCGTGTGGGTATAATCTCTATTAAGATATTGTCAATACGCCTAATTTCCATGTCGCGTTGCACGACCGTAAGGTTTCGCTTTAAAAGAGTGGTTATGGCCTTCGTCTCCCCTTCGGCACCACTAAATGGTTTGTATGCTGATAATTATGCTATTCCGTGTATTTCTTGTATCATTGAGATATCTGGGCTTTCTTTGTTAAGCAGATTCTGCTGTAGATTGAATCTTTTTCTACGGTATCCTCTTCAATTCCATTGCCAGATCCTTTGTGTATCGGGTCTATCCATGGCGGTGTTAGGTTTCCTGCTCTCTCGGTTAGTACCGGGGGTTTGATGTAGGGCTTGCTTGTTGTTTTGATGGGACCACCCCCACTGGATTGTGGTCCCCACGCTGCTATTCTTTCTATATCCATGATGCGGGTCACTATTGCATTAAGCGGCTGCTGTATTTGTTGCATAATTCTTGCGCCCATTTCCTCTATTTTTGCCTCGATTTATTGCTCGACTTCTTCCTGGCGCTCTGAAAGTGTACTAACCGGTTTGGTCTTTTTCTCACTGTTTCCCACTGTATCTTCCATGGCTTTACGTTTAGCCGGAGTAGCTACATCCTCCTCCATATCTATTTCTCTTTCCTCCACTACAACTTGTGTCACTTCTCGGTTTTCTACCGTTGCTTTCCTAATTCTGTTATTCTCCTCTTTGAGCTTTCTGTTCTCCTCTTCTAATGCGGCACTACTTTGATTATACTGTACCATCACCTGCCTAATCTGTGCTAATTCTTTCTCTAGCTCCCTTATTTTACTTTGAGAAGCAGCCTCGGCCCTCGAGCGCGCCCAGGAAACTGCGTCCGTCCAGCTCACTTGTAAGGGTCCACCGGGGCCATTGCTGGAGTGTGCTTCTTTGTCGCTGTGGGATCTGTTACGTGACGTTGAGCGGCCCTCTTCTCTTCTGTTGAGTCTAGGGAAGGATCGCGATCTGTCTCGTCCTCGAGTATCTTGGCTCTTGTCCCTCTTGTTGTATTCTGATTGTTTCTCTCCGTATGGTCATTGGCTGTTCTGATATGTTCCCTTTGTTTCTTTGGCATTATGGAAACTGCGCGCTGCCTCCGCTTCTTCTTCCCTTCTGGTCTTCTCCCAGGGGCATTTCTTCACTAAGTACGGTAGCTTGTACCTGGCCTCACATTTGCGATCCGCCGTAGGGTGATTCTTGCCGAAGAGCTTGCATTTTGCTTCACATTCATGGTCTTGCGGTTGGTTTTCACTTCCGCACCCTCTGCACACCTTGTCGTTGGGGTTAGGGCAGACGTCGGCTGGATGGCCTAGTCGTCCGCACTGGTAACACATGTCGATTCGTTTTTTGTGGAGCCAACATTTGGCTAGTATGCACCCGTATTTCACATAGTTTGGGACGTAGTGTTCGTCGAATAAGATGATGACATTTGTGGTGTTCCCCATCCTCTTGACCATACGAACGCCTGGATTCTGCGGCCTCACCAGATTCTCCCATATGTCTTTCGGGGATTCTTCCAGGGATATCCCCCGTATTATTCGTTTAGATGTATTCTCCAGGGCGGCTTCATACGCGCTGGCCTCGAATTCTTGGTTGCCTATCTTCAAGCTGGTAATATGCCTGTATTTTGCAGCACGATCGTTGGATGGCGTACTGACCACTAAAATGTTTTGCTTATAGTTGACACACACGATGTCCCCTTTTGATTCTCCTCTTGGAATTCCAGCGGCATTATGCACACAACATCCTAGGCGATCGAGTCCGTAGTCGGTGACCTTAAAGCCACCACGTGGACGCATGATTATCTTGTAATCTACATTCCTCCCACCTACACCTACATCATGTGGGTTCCGGGACACGAAGGACTCGAGGGGAATGAAGCGGCACACACCGCGGCCCGCCTTCCCGCACGAGGGCCTCCCCGCACGACATGTCCCACCCACCCAAATCAGCGGAGGAAACGGAAACAATACCGCTAACTTACCAAGCACTACGGCAGCACTATCGGCTTGGACGCAGGGTATCCCCCCCCCCCCCCCCACACACACACACACATCCAAAACTAACTAGAAACGAAGGCACCGACTACAGGCGACTCCAGAGCAATACCTTCACCCACGGAAGTTTACTTCATCATTTCCACCCGACGCTATACAGCTACTCCTGTCCACAGTGCAACGTTCCAGACACCCTGGCGCACCTGCTACCGCAATGCAAGCACACCCGAGCAAGCATCACAACGACACGACCAATAGCAGCAGACGCAGACCCAACCCTCTCGCAGAGACGTGGGAGGCTGCGATCTCCAAGCCGGACCTGGTCGACCAGCGCGAACTCGTTGCCCGGGCCCGGAGGGCGATCCAAGCCAGAGGGTTCCTGGAATAAGGGACCTTCCAACCTCGACTGCCAAGTCACTGCTTCAAACAAAGGTTCATTCATTCATTCATTCATTCATTCATTCATTCATTCATTCATTCATTCATTCATTCGGCCAAATTGGCCATTTTGCTCGCCATGATGACTTGCCGTACTTTATGGCCCTTAGTCCACTTGTTTCTAGCCAAAACCTCGCTTAGGAGACGTTTTCCTTGGTCTTTGTTTCCGGGAACTCCGGATTCCACGTTGTCTTGGTTGCCTTTCCCTACGGTATGCCAACCTGGCTCTTCAGCGTACTCCTTCGTTATATACTCTTCCTCCACACTCACGACGTCCATCTTGAGGCGCTAACCTGAGGTATTAAGCTGTCCAGGGGGCCCAGATCAGCTTCCCCTGGGTTAGGTCGAACTCGCCGCGGGGGCAGCGAGAAAAATGGCGCCGAGTGTACGCTGGTTTGGTTTAGCTTCCCCGCTGGCGTGGCTCTTCAAAGAAGTGGTCGATGTGCCAATAATAATTGGACCACCTACTTGATTCGGATATCCAGGTGTTCCTTGGAACTTTCCCGCCTTCCCACTAAGGATTGTAGATGTAATCTTCCATCACACGCCGCAAAACATTCGAAATCGGCGGAGCCGTCGCTACACGCTCCTCCTCGTGAGCTTCTTCTTCTGCTTCCTCGTAACAGCATTAAGGTTGATACCATGAACAGACATATGTGAAACAAACGCATTTAATTGTTTTTAATTCCGACAAAACGATTACTCAAGATCTCTTGAGACCCTTACTGTGAGGAAATGTATATTCAAAAAGAAAAGGGAAAAGGAAAACAACAACAACAACACGGAGTTGTATAGGGAAAGGGCGATAAAGAGCTTTCTTTTTTGCGAAAACAAAATGCCTATACCGAGGCAATGGCTGTATTAAACTCAGTTTATTGGCAATGCGGCTTACACTGCTAAGCCTGCGCCTTCCAACCTTGCTCAAGGAAATGAAGGGGATAACTATTCAAACCAATTTCAAAATATTTATGCAACGGAGCTATTTAACCTAGCGACCAAGCATTATCAGCGTACTTCTTGTTTTCTTCAGATGAGTCAAGAACGTCCACAAATGATGTTAACAGTGCAGATACCCTCGGTGCAAAGAACGTCAAATAACCGTTTGTGTGTGTGTGTGTGTGTGTGTGTGTGTGTGTGTGTGTGTGTGTGTGTGTGTGTGTGTGTGTGTGTGTGTGTGTGTGTGTGTGTGTGTGCGTGTGGTGTGCGCGCGTGCGCGCGCGCAGGGTAGGGCACGTTTCAGCAAAGATGTGGCGCGTTATTGCAACATAAATCAGAGTGTACCATGTTATATGAAGCAACGAACAATCCATGCACTCGAACCACGCCATCTTGCATACACGAATAAGCGGTTTTCTGGCCCATCATGCCCAACAGTATGCTCTCTCCAGTGTCCAAACACTTGAACCCGCATACTCACAGCCTTGCTAATCATAGGTTCAACATTTTTGTTATCACGATTTCTTTACGTCAATACATTTCATAGAGTTCAGGCCTCGAGACTACACATGCGCAGCGCTGCATTTGCTCGCGAGAAAAGAAAATTCGCAAGTTTCGCGCGCGGCGCCTAATTTTAGTGATTAACGTTCATTCGCCAAGTCCACTCGCACATACGCGTCGTAATGACCGGCGCGAAAATGGTAATGAGCACCGCACGCTGATCATTAATCGTCGACGTTGCAAAACAGACTTATTCGAAGCGAACACGTTTCTCCAGTGTTTTCATGGCGAAAAACAAACAAACAAAAAAAAAAACAAGAAGGAAGACAAAAGAAACCGAAACTAAAGGAAAGAAAGAAAGTTCGATGCATACAGAGAGAGATAGAAGAGCTAGGAAGGCCCGTAAACCTTAGCGTTTACTCAGACTGATGAGAGCTGTGCATGCCGAGCGTGGGAACCTAATGGTCCAGCGCTTTTTCCTATTTCGTTTGCGCGCCGGTGCTCCTCTGCCTGCGTGTCTGACCGCCCTCTCGCGGACTGTCTTAAATTCCTTCTTTTCTCTTCGGCCTGATTAACCACCGCTGCCCACACGTCGGAGCGATGGACTTGTTCATTCCCCGGCATCACCTTCTCCACTCCCCCCACCCCCAACACCGCGCTGCCCCGCACTCCGCCCGGCCACATCCACGCCATCGAAACTTTTTCCTTATCGCGTTCCTTAAGCGGCTACGGGGCTAGAACCCGGAGCGCGCGGCTAACTTCGTTTGTTTCCGGAGCTACTTTCCTGGCGGCGGAGGCGGCGCTGTTTTTTGCCACCGTGGCCCGCTTTTCGTAATGGTAAACGCTGAAGCTCCATCAATCAAGTACCCGACGGTACTCCTAACAGCTTTTCCGGCTATTTCTTCCCGTTTTCATTCCCGCTTTCTTTTGCTCCTGTTGCTCGCTGCTCGTATCTTGATTCGCCGCTCGTTTCCTCCTCCCTTTCTTTCCCTTATCCTTCTTTTTTTGCTCCCTAAGCTGCCCTAGTTGGCTTGCCGGGTCCTCCTTCGCGCCCCGTAATCGATGCTCCCGAGTGGTGTTCCGTGCTTGACCTTCATTATCGCTGAATGTTATACATCAATAATGATTTAGCCTAATATGCCTGCCTGCTCTGCGCCCGTCCTGTCTGAGGCTCGAGGTAGAGCTCGGGTTGTTTGAGACAGTTTCGAAAGGTTCTGCCATTCGACGATAAAAAGGCGCTTCTCGCCCTTGATCGAGAGTTCTCGTGCAATTAAAAGCAGCAATGAATTTTTTTTACAGCCAGATTTCTATTAAGGCTTATCGCTGTTACTGTGCGTTACCTGCACGGCCCTTTGGCTGCTGTTACGAATAATGCGATATTTCTGAAAAGATGAACTTGTTTGAGGGAAGAAGTGCCGCTACCACAACGTTGTTTTGTAGTTTGAAAACTGTGCGAATATAATGTGACGTTTCGTTACACTATTGAGAGCATGTTGCCGCTCTATTAGCGATATCAAAACATGTGTAAACACACCAGGCAGAGAGATACAGTCGTGGGATATGGCAATTGTCTCCCGAAACTGACACCGCGCCGACCCAATTGAAAGGTGGAGAAAGAAAAGGGGAAAAACAAGAAAACAAGAACAAGGAGATTGAAAAGAAAAATGGGAAAAGAACAGGAAGGCACACCGCGCCACATATCCCATCACAATGTATGACACCACAGACTCCCGGGGAGTCCGGTCCCATTGTTGAGAAGAGTTCTAGTACAGCTTTGAGAGCCTCATATCGAATTGCAACACGACTCGCTGGAAGCAAGAAATCATTGAGCGCAGTTGCTGTAAGTTTCTCTGCAGCACAAACCGACGACTGTCGAAAATTGAGCACTGTATAGCAGCAAGTGCTCAAGCTTTTCGCTCTATAGTGACCACAAGCCCGGTACGATGGGCTCCACGCACCGCCTTGCCGGTGATTGGGTGCGCTAATGCAGCTGCTTTGTGATCTGAGAGAGAAAAAAAAATCACGTCATCTCAACCTACAGGCAACCCTGGTGGGATGCGAAAGCATCGCGGGGGGTGCGCATCGAGTTTCCGTTTCGTTTCACTTGGCAACACAACCCAATCAAAGTTAGAGTGAGAGAATGTATTGAGAAGAGAGGAGACGTTTGTACGGGGTTGTTGCGTCTTTATTTAGAGATCGTACGTGATTCCTAGCGTCGGTGCGCGCGGTATCTTGAAGATGATCCCGAAGTTCGGGGTCCGCTTGCCGACGCTGACGTTCGGCTTCCCGAGCCTTCCTCTGCTCCGCGGCGGTGGCGCTGCCGCTGCAACTAGCGCCGACGTTAACGTTGTTCATAGCGTTTCGCAGATCGTTGCACAGAGAGATAATGACGGAAGCACAGAGAACGCGTGCTTTATACTGCGCCGCGACACTTGCGCCGCCTACCGGCATACCCTTAGAGAGAGAGTGAGAGAGAGAGTTATATGCAATGATTTGCTGCGCCGCACCTGTGGCGAAGAGGGGGAGAGGGGAGGAGAGCGCACACCTGTGTAGGAGAGGAGAATGAGGGAGAGTTGCGCATGAGCAGTATGGGTGCGGACGCCGCAGTGCGGACACTGCCCCGAGCATAAGATGCTCTCGCATCTAAAAGAAAAAAAAAAAGGAAGGATGAAGGCATGGATGTCAACCAGAAAGCGTCCGGTTAGCTAACCATGGCGCTCGTGCGATCTCTGAGGCCACGAGCAACCCTACACAAGGAAATGGCAAAGGAGGAATACAAAGAAGAGAGAGGTGGCGAACAGCGCCACGAAGTCAAAGGCGGTCGCCCAAACCACTCGTGTTCAAAACGCACAAAAGTACCTTGACTGTCGTCTGAGCCGATGCTCGGCGAGAACGTTCTTTTTTATTTATTTATTCATTTATTCCAGTATGTCTGCAGCACAAAATACTGGGGGGTACGTACTAAAAGCCGCAATAAGATTGACGAGGTCTGTACCCGATAATTATAAGGTTGTACCCGGGTTATAGTGTCAACAACTATGGTGTCTACACTTATTATCGGGTCTGTACGGGATAATAAGTATAGTGCTTATGCGTTCAGTGGACGATCATCTAGTCGCCTAAATTGTATTGGACTATAATTCTCTTTGTATGTCGAATCGAGTACAGTGGCAAACCAGGTGGTCTGTGTTCTCTTCGCAGCCGCAAACCGGACGTGCATCACTGTCAGCCATTCCAATTAGTGGTGAATAAGTTCTCATGCAGGCAACTCCCAACCACAACCGGCGCAGAAAAGGTGCCTCGAGTCGATGCACTCCGGGTGGAGGTCCGAGATGCAGCGAATGCTCTGCCGTCTGGTGGGCGTGCTTTATGCGTCAGGTAAACCTGATTAGCATAAGCAGGCTGCGCCACTATTTGTCGGCAACGTGTTTCAGAAGGGATGTAAGTATGGTCAACGTCGTCATTATCATCATTCCACTCAGCTTAGAGTGTGTGTGCCAGATTTCTAAGCTGCCTCACAGCGTCTGTGCTACAGAGAGTAAAATTCATATGCAGTTACCGTTCGAGCAGCCTTGTCTGCGTCATCATTTCCAGTGACTCCGCAACGGTCGGATGACCTTTTCTTTCAAGAGGCGGCGATGTTCCTCGATTTCTCAAGTCAATGTATCGCGAGTTTCGTGTCGAAAGAACAATTGCATACACTCAAATGCTGGCTTAGACTCGCAGAAGCCGCCCTAGTTTTCCAGGGCTCTCTGTATCGACCATCTCAACTGCACTACGGAGAGCCGCGAGTTCTGCAGTATCGCTGCTGATACACGTTGTGACATGCGCAGTCTTGAATTGTTGGAATGTTTTTTGTCGCTGGGACCGCAGCGCCGCCAGAACTAATCTATGTAGCTGAGCCATCGGTATAGACATGTGTGCAGTCACTGTACTTTAATGCGATTAGCATTTTTAGGGTACCTCACGCACTTGTATATCGATGTCTCTAAGCGTTTTCGCGCTAACTTGGGTCACTCGCGTACCTACCAACCTGCGAACGTTAAAATTTGTAAAAATACCACGGTCAAGCCGGGGAGGAGGGAGGTTGGGTGGGTGTAGAAAGCATTTTCTAAACGTTTACCTATAGCTAAAGGGAAACTGAGACATCCACCCAAATGTAGCAATTTGCTACAATGGAAACCCAACCGGGTTCCCTCGAAAGAAAGCCTCGCAGTTGAAGAAAAATTCGTCCTGGTCCGGGACTCGAAGCCGGGACCACCGCCTTTCCGGGGCAGCCGCTCTACCATCTGAGCTAACCAGGTGGCTAGCAGATGGCAGGGCGAAGTCGAATTTTCACAGAGACTGAACATCTGTGAGGTTTTCTGCCACTCTCCCATGACAAAAAAAGCTTTAAAAATTATCCGGTTCAGATCGCAATCGAATCCGTGTTATCTGTTCAGACAACCTTGTCTTGATATACAGGGTGTTTCAGCGATAACGTTCGCAACTTTTTAAAGGTTGCCTGTGGAGGATAGCACAATTCTAGTTAATGAGCTGGTGTACTAGAAGAGGCGGATATTACTTGCACAGAACATTGAAATGCATAATCAACTAATTAAAAAATCACTAATTAAGTTATTAACCAATTGCCTTGGGGCCCATATTGCAATTTACAAATTGTAGCTGTGGAGTTCGCAAGGCGGATCCACTTGGAACGAATTCTCAGGATTACACCAGTTTTGAGATATTAATTCTCACTTAGTTATTTTCATTACAAAACGTCGCTTTCTGGTCTCGTCGTTTGAGGGTCACGGTATGGTGTTGTGACCTTGGGACCCTCTTCTGCATATTCTTCTTGTTGTAACCCTGCATTGAAAAAAATAAATAAATGTTTTATTTGATCTGATTTTATATGCATTGAAGCGCAAAAGCAACTGGAACGCCAATGAATTTCTCCGCAAAGTTCGGGAATTAATATCTTGAAACTAGTGTCATCCTAAGAATTCGTTCCAAGTGCATCCGCCTTGCGAACTCCACGGCTACAATTTGTAAATTGCAATATGTGCTATAAGGTAATTAGTTGAAAGCTTAATTACTGAATTTTTTGTAATAAGTGGATTACGCATTTCAATTTTTTTCTGCAAGTAACGTCCGCCTCTTCGAGTAGACGAGCACATGAACTAGAATTGCGCTATCCGCCACAAGTAAATTAAAGAAAGAATGTTTTTGAAAGTGTTCGCTGAAACTCCCTCTATGTTCAGACAACCTTGTCTTGATATATATTCGCACGCGGGCAAAGCGCAAACTCCGCGGTGCCACCGCTAGATGACGAAGCGGGGTCAGCGTGCAGCGAAAAGAGTCCGGCTGCTCAGACGTGTCATGCATGATGCGCTTTGGCGTTTGCGATTCCCTGTGCGGCTACATTGCTTCAATGCTAATCGCATTAACGTCGACTTTCGTCGTGAAATGGGTTCTGCCTGAATTTTTCATACAAGAGGAGCAAACCGAGTGACTTGAGTGCAAAAGATGGCAAGTCAGGTTTTTTACTGAAGCCCGTGAATTGTGAGGTGCACTTGAAAACGGGTTCCCACATTGCGGAGGAAACGACTACCTAGCAACAAATGCGTATACTTGGTGTTGGCGCGGCATTACGTGCACAGACAGGTGCACTGAATGTCGTGCGGGGCCGAGTGTCTCATATTCAAAACGCATGATCTCAACGCCAATGTGCATCCTGATTCTGTAACGTGAGTGATTTATTTGGAAGAAATCGGAAATGTTCGCAAGTATTCTGTCGCCAGCTTCTCCACAAAAAAAAAATTAATTGTCCAGTGATAAAGGTTGATCACATGATGTGATATAAAAAAAAGAAGAAACGTTCCACAAGTGAAGCACATTTTTTAAACCAGCCTGAACAGTCAAAACAAAAACGGAAACAAAACGTCACATTCACTACCAAAATGGCACTTTCTGCAATTAAAAACGAGTCACTCAATCGAGATATTTGAATAACACAAAATAAATCAACAGAGAAGGGCATACCGAGTGTTAATACACAATCGGACACAGTTAAAGTGATGTCGTAACTCCGGTTTCGTAATCTTGAGCGATTGCAATAGTTTCTATCGTTGACGCGCTCCACTGTAATCTGAGGCATATCCTGAGGGATTGGGCTTGGATATTCTGGATGGACGCACAGGTTAGTTGTGTTGGTGTTAAAACGACAGGCATCGCAGTATCGCAGCAGATTGCACCGCAGAAATTCCCATTAACATGACTCTGTACATTTGCTTAATACTATTCAAACTTCCGTTCTTGATGCCGCATATTATGGGCTGACTCTAGTTTGCACCGCAACCACATTAGAGGAGATGAGCTTGCTTACGCAAGAGGTTTTGTGTAACGAACTGTTACGATGCGTATTTAGGGAGGTTATGCACTGAGAGGACTGGTTACTTGTTTTCTTACTTCCGTTGCAGTAAGCGGGCTGTTGTAAAATGAAATAAAAACAGATAAGTTTAAATCTTGGTTGCAAACACATTGATCATGTTTTGAAAGAGAGCTTTTTAAACTATAAGATGACATAAACAAGTACTTTACATTCTTTAACGGCCAACATTGTTTCGTAAACCTTTACCTTCTTTGCTAAGCAAACATAGTACGGCGCAGCAAGTTAGCGTGCAAAGCGAGTTGCGTAGTTTCGTAACGAGTCGTTAGCGAAAAATCTGCGGTTGTTTAACAAAAGAGCTATAACAATTATCCCCTAACTACACGCGCGAGGGAAATCTTTCTGCCCTGCTTTTCAGCGCGTCATCGCAAACGGTTCTTCCATAATGGGAAATAAGGCGCTAGTAACGTTCATGTTTGCAAGTTGTTTAAGAAACAAAAGATAACATCTTTTCACGAAAGCTGGCAGCTCTCAATGTAACTCAACATGCAGATGCGCCGCTCCGAGCCGAACAAGCTTTGCGCGCAGCCTAAGGTTCGTGACGTAATCGCTCTCACCAAACGCGGCTTTTTATCGCCGGTCGTTACCATTTATTAAGCTCGGAAGTGTCCAACGTTGTTTGCTTCTCATTCCGCCTGTGTCGTTCGTGGAACAGAGTGCGTTGTACCGAAGCTCGAGATAAGAAACGAGTTTCTGGCCGAACTAATGATATAGTTGTGAACCAGAGCGCGAAAAAAAAAAAAGAAACAGAAATATACCGAAAACCTTTCGTGGCATAGATCAACTTAAAGGAAAGCGATCGCTTGACGCGTATCGCACCGAGTCGATACTTGGTGTACGCCATAATACGTGATGGGAACTGTAGGGGCGACCAGCGCTCGTAAGTATGCCGCAAGGCCAGCGTGAGTAATCGTTCAGCGTCGTCATAGTCGCACAACCGCCTTCTCAAGTGCATCGGCGCGAAAAAGCAGGAAGCAAAGCTTTACTCGTTCACTTACTGTCTTGTTACTCTTGCGTGGATTTCTCCATGTCGGCATTTACATGTGCAAACCAAATACTACTACTACTACTACTACTACTACTACTACTACTAATAATAATAATAATAATAATAATAATAATAATAATAAGAAGAAGAAGAACAACAACAACAACAACAAGACGAAGAAGCAGAAGAAGAAGAAGACAAAAATAGCCTTGCGGGAGAGGGGCCACTACTTGTCCATGTGAGAACTGCTCCGCAGTAACCATTAAGACAAATTAGGACTATTTGAGCTCTTAACCAAACTAGGGGACAGCAGAAGCTGGCACTGGCGAGCGCTGCAGGAACAGTGACAGTGACTCCTGGGCACGATCGTCACGGATAGTCCGTCTACGGGACTAGTACGATGTTCATTGCTGAGTATCCAAGGCGTTTTCTCTGGGTCCGATGAACGCTTTGCCGTTGATGCCACCATAATGTTCATGCTACCGCCATGAGAAATTGAGACTCTATTCCAGCGGGACTTCTTTCTTGCAATGACGTGAAGACACAAGAAACACCCAAGCCCATTTTCCTCCATATGTATTCACTGAGAATACTTGAAGACATGTTTCCATCACAGCCTGTGTGAGTTTATTATGTTGGTCAGGCTAGACATTAATTTGCCCATAATCACACCTACAAATAATATATCATAGCGCTATATTTGGGAAATGCGTAGCCTGTGAGGCTTTCCATGAAGCCCCTGTTTTCTGAGAAGCTTTCTGGGAATGGTTGTGATATTGGCCAGCCCTTAAAGGCTGGTATATGATGCTGGTATATAAATAGCAGAACGAAATCATGGAAACTGTACAACTACTGCATGTATGCTGTATAGTGGATAGGGGATAGTGTATAGGCTACTTCCAATAGCTTTACAGGCAGCCTGGAAATGGGGTCGTGTAATGCTCTCCTTCATGAAAAATAGCCAATGTGGACAGTGGGGCATATGCATCACACTTTTGTATCTTTCGTCCAAAGAGCGTGTCAGCATTCAGATTTCACTTTTTGGTGAAGAAGACTTCATCAGAAACGTACTCGTAATGCGTCAGACAAAGCAACGACCCGACCTCTTATTGTGTCCGTCAAAAGTATAAGTATTTTGAAATAAAGCTGAAGCTTCAGCTAGTCAGTACATATTAAAACGAAGGCAGTGGTGCGAAATTATGTCGCACATTTCCGTCCATTAAAATTAATTTTTTTGACAGATTCGTTCATATGCATATTCAATGAGTGTTTCAATCGTTGCAAGACTCGAGCTACCTCGATCGAAGAAGAGCGCATGATGCCTGAAGCCAGGCCAGTCCAAGCCAGTGACACGGCGAGCCGCCTGTGTGTAAGCTAGGGTTTCATACCCCGATACCGATAAGTCAATTTCAAGAAGACCGCCGAGATAACGGCCGAACATTGCCTTGATACGAAGGTGAGATGAAGGTTAGCGAAAGTATGCAACACCATTCATCTCCTGTGAAGAGGGTGACTGGGCCAGAAATAGCTGTTCATTTGGCCTGAAGTGGGCAGGTAGGTGCCGCCATGTCCGGCAACAAGGTCAGTTACCGCGGAATGGATGTATACAAGTGCGACCTCGACAACAGATGCTTCTCCGGTAAAACTGCTAGCTGAGGAATACGAAACTCCACACGGTATCTAGAAATCCGTAGCAACGTACTTGTAGGAGTGTGTAATAGTTGCGCTCAACATTTTGCACCTGGCACCTTTCTCAAAGCTCTTCCATATCTTTTGTTTGTTTTTTTAACAGCGAAGCTGTTTAAGCCAAGCCGTAATCTGTGGTGCGTAGCCGTGGTAGCCATGGCAACCTGGAGGAGGAGGATGAGATGCGCACGCGGTTACCTCCTCGCCAGCTCCCTGCCTTCCCGACCCCTGCCTCTCTTCTCTCCGCGGTGCGCTGAGCCCGGAGAAAAAAAAAAAAAAAAAAAAAAAACACCGCATATCCACGAAGTGAATGATGATGAGTGGGCGAAGCACCGGGGAATCATTCGGGTAAACGTGAATCCCCCGTACATGGGAAAGCGCGGGAAGCGGCGGCAAAACGCCGGAAGCATTCTCTACCTGAGGTTGGTGGCGCCGATGCTCGGTTCAAGCGCGAGCTTCGCGAGCCCTCAGCTCCGGGTCCGCTTGTTGTCTGCGTCGCCATGCTGCAGCAGCTTTGCGAGCCCTCGACTCCGCTTGCAGTTGAGCCGCCACTCTCGCCTTTTCATCCATACCGGGCGCGCCGTTATCAGAAGCGACCGTTATCATCCATGGCTGCAGAGAGAAATAGAGCGCGCGTCGGGAACGAACGCCCTTATGCACCGCAGCGCCCCTAACGGACTCCATTTAAACCAGAGCTACGGACGACGACGAGGGAGGGACAAGGCTCGGCCCTAAGGTGCTTCGCCCCTAAAAAGGCGGGAGCTTGCACTAGGCCGCGCAAAGCTCAAGACACAGCGAAGCTTGCCGATTGATATCGAGCGGCTAGCCTCCAGCGCGTTCGGTGTCGACAAGCAGCAGCGTTCTTGGCACTGTGCCAAGCTTGGTTAGCCTGCCTGCGTTTGTGGCATGCCAGGAACGCTGTCGTTCGTAGGCACAGACGCGTCCAGCGCTAGTCACGCGAAATGTCGCCAACGCGTTCGGCTGTCGGCAAGCGACAGCGCTCTTGGCACTGAACCAAACTTGGTTAGCCTGCCTGCGTTTGTGGCATGCCAGGAGCGCTGTTGCTCGTAGGCGCCCACGCGTCCAGCGCTAGTCACGCGAAATGTCGCGAAAGGGAAGGTACCTCGGAAAATGATAGCTCGAGAATACTCTCCTGCACGCGTAGTTAAGTTAAACCAAGTTAAGAGGTAGCAGCAACCAAGTTCATACCTAGCAGTAGCAGCCAGTAAGCTTCGTTGTGCCTAAGCTTTGCGCGACTGAGTGCCAACTTGTCTGATTTTACTCTTATTTTCTTCCTCCGCTCTTCCCACTTGTCGTCAGCCTAAACGTTCTTAGTGGCACCTTACCACCTGTTTCGGGAGGTGCGTCTATGTATACGGGTAAATTTAACAACCAGTATAGAATGCGTCGTCGCGCGAAGCTTTCCTGCAGTTTTGCACCAGAAGCAAAAAAAAAAAAAAAACGAGAGTACCACGCATTTGCAAACAGTTCAAACACGTGTTTCGTGGCAGAAAACTGCCTGCTTATCGCTCTCGACTTGATATTACCAGTGGCAGGTACCCCGTGCTTGGCGGCTAATCAAATAACTCTGCCGTAGCGCGCGCTTGGGGCGTGACTGCGCGAACTTTTTGTTCCTGCATGTTCGACACGCGAGGAACGCACGCACGTGCCCAAGACGTCTTGTTCTCCTTGGCCCGGAAAAAAAGACGCGAGCCGCAGAAAGAGAGAGACAGAGAGAGCGTCGCTTGCGAGCAGAGCGTCTGCCGGGAGGACGCCTTGTTTGCTGGCCGCCCGGCCGGGAAACGTCTTTGCGCCGGGCTAATATGCGTGGCCAGAAAGCCGTCCTGGGTACGCGCGCGTCCGTCACGGGGCCCCAGCGGCGGCAGCCACCGCACGCTAAGGGCCCGCGCTTGTCAGCGTGCGCGCCCCCCTTTGAATGACGAATGGGTCTCCGAGACGGCGAGGCGATATCCGAACGCTTGTGGGCGTCCTTCGATCCGGCCCATGTTGCCGCTGCTTCTTCGTCTCCTGCGACGCTGGTGACGGCTGCGCTTGTTGCGTGATTGGCCTGATTGTCGAGACAGGCGCGGACGCTTTTTCGGGGGGCCCTCCGAGGAGGCACGCACGGCCAGCGCTATGTCGCTGCTGCTCTTATTTGTGTGTGTTGTCCGGGGCAGTCGACTGTCGGGAGCTGCGGCAAATGAGGCTTTTTGGTAGCTTCTCCTGCCTGAGCCTTGTTCTCCGTTCTGTCTTTCCGCTTGTTTGTTTGTTTGTTTCTCCGAAAGAGTGGTTTCCCGCCGGTTTTTTTTTCTTTCTTTTTTTTTTTGTTCCATAGCCAACTTTTGTCATGTACCTGAGAAGAGAAATAAAGATTTGCCGCTTATACGTCTTCCTTTGGACACGAAGGGAAAAACGGATAGCGTGTGCTGTTGATGGGTGGCTTTGTCTCTGTTCGCTGCGTGGCTGTGCAACGGCTGCTATCGAAGATGACCCTTCCTGCAGCAACTGCAACCACACCACACGCGTCGTATGCGCTTGCCCGTACTAATGGAAACTGTTATCTGCGGAGCACACGTGCTTCAACTTGTAGTTTCTGCCACAACTCCGCATCAAGTTTGCACTTCGGGCGCTGCTCTCAAAACATCTAGGCGTGCGAACATTCGAAACTTTAGAACAACCAATCGAATACTGCCCCATTCGATTCGGCATTCGAATCGAATACCTACTATTCGTAAATACGAATATTTTTTGGAGTACTTCTGAATATTTCAAACCGCCAACTTGCGCAATCAAGCATAAAGCTGGTGGAGAGAGAGAGAATAAACATATTTATTATGTGAATGTAGATTAGGAGAGGCCCGAATGTCTTGAGCTCGAGCCTCGTCCTGGGCGCTCGCGATCAGCCGTTGCTGATCCTCGGGGTCGGGGGGTGGGAAGGCTCTCTCCCAAAGCTAGTTGGTGTGTTAAGGCTTCGAATGATTTAGTGGGGCCTGTCTGCAACCCCTACTATATTCGCAATGCACACGGACTACAGGTGGCGCGCGAGGCGATCCATGATGGCGGACCGAGAGAGTATCAAAATAGGCGACTGCGCGTCCGTGTGGTAGCACGCCGGGCTTTTTCTCATCTTTCTCGTCGCACGCCGAGTGTATCCTTATTTTTTCAGAGTTTATTCTCATCGGCTGCGGAATGCCGCTGCGTAACTATAGAAGCGTGCATAACGAGAAGTACGTGCGTGCTTGTTATTTTACGGCGAATGGCGCCCTTAACCTTACTGAAGGATGTATGCGACGCGAAGCGTATCTAAAACTAACGCTATGGCTGGAGTGCACATTTTCGGTTTAAGCCAGAAAAGGTACACCGATATTGTTTTGAAAACAATCAAAAAAGGTCAGTGCAAGCAAATATGCCACAGAGGTAGCGATCGGCGTGGAGCTCCGATACCTAGTTGCGCTCGAAAACCAGACACAAGCTGCCTAAATGGCTCTACAAATAACCAGCTGTTGCGGGAGCGTTTGGGCAGCCTTATTCACAAATATTCAGCTGTAGCGGTAGCGTTCGGACGTCGTAAGGCATAGGCGCGAACTTGTTAGCTTGTCTTTTCGTGCCGCATTGAACGTGCCGTTCACGTAAGCTACAACTACCACATCGTAAAAGTGCAATGTTTATGCCTTCGTGAACAACGTCAACGATTAGCATTCTGCTAACCGATGTTGCTCGAGAAGAAGTCTTCGGCGACGAAGTGTTCGCAACAAACTTTCTTTGGCGGAGTCACAGGCTTGCCGATACGGAGCTTCAACGCCGACTTCTTTTTAAGATACGCGTCCAGCGGAAACAAATGAAGGCTTATCTCATCCTTCACCGCTCGGTTGGTGCACTGAGGCACGCAACACTTTTTTCTTACATGGCGTATGAAGAAGCTGTTAATAAAACAGAAACGCGCCAGCGCATAGAGAGCAACACGGTAACACTGTGCCATTGATTGTGCGGATACTCTTTGAAATATTTCTCTCGCTGGCCACTACGCGGCGCGACCGTCTGTGTGCATTGCGAATAACTAATGGACCCGGGTTCACCGCAGAAGCGGCATTGCGGACAGAATTTTTAGGGACTGTGAGGTGGTTTCTGGTTGGGTGGTGAACTTGTAGAGCTCGTAGGAATCTGTCCTGCTCTCTGTGTAGTGATTTGAGCGGGCGAGGGTATGTGATGCGGGTTAGCTTGTAATGTTGTCTGATATCTTAGTACGAGACTAGAGGGTGCGTGCGCTCGGACTCGGATTCCTCAGCGTCGGCTCGGCTGGTCATATCTTGAGCCACGAGGTTGGCGATCTCGTTGCCTGGAATGCCGTGGTGAGCTGGCGCCCAGATGATTATGACTGGTCTCTTCGGCGACTTCTGATTGATGATTCTGAGTGTGTTGGTATGAATTCTGCCACTAGCGAAGCTGCGACTCGTCTGTTGAGAGTCGGTCACTATGACTTCAACCTCGGTTTAGGAGAGCGCGAGGGCTATGGCCGCGTCCTCGGCTAGAAGGGATTGCTCGGAGGGAATGAAATGCTGCTCCGATGTTCTTTGCTCACGATTACGGCGGCTGTTGTGGCTGCTCATCCCTGGTAAGACAGCGCATCCGTGCAATCTGTCGAGGGTTAAATCCCGTATTGCTTGTGTATCGCCCGGGCCCGGGACTCCATTCTCTGCGCTTGGTGCGCTGGGTGCGTGTTGCGAGGTAGGGGTGGTACGGTGATGTTGCTCTGGATGCCATGGGGTAAGCTTACACTCTGAAGCGGCGGGTGGCTGAGCGGGGCAGAGAGCCCCAGTGGTGAGAGGATAGACCTACCCGTTTCCGTGACCGCCAACCTTGTTCGCTGGCTGGATAGTTGTGCCTCGATCAGCTCTTCGGCCGTATTTTGCACTCCCAGCACAGGGTGGACAGCCGGTCTGAGAACTGGCTAACTTCCCTGTCTTTCCGTCCATTCTATTCCTTCTAGTCGTAGTAGGCGTTCTGTGGGCGTACTTATCGGCAGACTCATCACCTGCTTGCATTCCTTTGTGGTCATTGTGTCGATTTTCTCGAATTCCGTCACGTTGATAAGTGCGTATGGGATAGCGTAAGTTATTCGAGACACGACGAAGGCTTGGACAAACCGAAGCGTGTCCGCTTTCCAGCTGCCTCTTGCCTTGGTTGCTATTCGCCGGATCAAGTGGGTAACTTGTGCTGGTGGAAAACAAATTACTATAAATTTCACCTTGGACTGTAAATATAGACACAATATAGAAGTTATTCAGTGGAGGACGCTGTGTCACTGAGGGAGCCAGACCTTTCTAGCTAAACCACTATCATCCGCACTGCGCGATGAGTCCTGAGTATGCCAATAAACACCTTGGTTCACTTAAAACGCTCCATTTGTGCTTTTATTAAACAATGCTCGATAACGTGCAATGTATTGACATCAGCTTGGCTAACTTTGTGAATATATTATAATGTGAAGATCGTTTGATATAAATAATCATAACGGCTATTCATTATTCGATGTTCATTTCGATTATCGGGCAAGACAAGATACGAGCCAGCTGAATAACGTCACAAGAACAAAAAGAAAAAAAAAATATTGGCTGTGGTTTAATTAGCTCTGGTTAAACCTAGTCGAGTAGCGATAGCTACAGACCCCCGGCTGCGCTTAGGCTTCGCTTGTAGTTAGACACAATCCATACTGCGGCCTCAACTATGGCTGTGGCGACGCAAGCTCTCCCCATCTATACTCCCGGTTATCACAGCTGCGGAGCGAGGGGTATGACGTCATACAGAGAACGCAGCGAGCGCCCAATGGCAGGAGCGGTGGCCGCGCGGCGACCGCGACGAGGTGGGTTGCCGGTGAATCGAGGCCCGTGATGTGACGTCACACAGAGGGCGCGGCGAGCGCGCCAGTTGTGGCGGTTGCCAGGCAACGGCGGACGCGCGCCTGTAGGAGCGGTGGCCGCGCGGCGACCGCGACGAGCCGAGTCACCGGAGAATCGAGGCCCGTGGTGTGACGTCACACAGAGGGCGCGGCGAGCGCCCAACGGCTACGGAGCCTACATGCAAGCGCTGTTAATGCAAGCGCTGTTAAAACAGCGTTTGCATGTAGGCTCCCTACCAACAGCTAAAGCCCATTGATAATTTTCAAGGGGCTTTACCAAGGGCAGGAGCGGTGGCCGCGCGGCGACCATGGAAGAAGGAAAAATATAGTAGGGAGCATTACGTTACGCGACCAGCCTTGGCAAGCGAACGCTTCGTGTAGCCAGCAGTGGTGGCCCAACACGTGACCTCTTGTGTCGAGATCACGGAGAATCGAGATTTTCCCAGACGTTTGGTTACCGGTAGTTTTTATTCGGTGCGCGCTCGGTCGGCAGCTGCTCACATGCAGGAAGAAAAAAGATTTTTCCTTGTTTTGTTTTCTTCCTTGGTTTTGTTTTCGTTTATGTCAAGAGTTTCAAACGGTTTTGAATTGGTACTGAAAAAAAAAAATCAACCGGGAGTACCAAAACCTACCACGCGCTCTGATGTATCCTCCGTGCTCTGACGTTTTCACCACGTGTTGGGTCACCACAGTCGGCGTCAATCGCGTTGCGGTAGGCTACCTCCTATATTTTTCCTTCCTCCATGGCGGCGACCGCGACGAGCCGAGTCGCTGGAGAATCGAGGGCCGTGGTGTGACGTCACAATGCGGCCACGGCTCAAAGTGCGGCGACGGCGCAGAGGCGAAAACCTGACGTAATGTAGCTATCGATCAGAAAAAAAAAAAGCGGCAAAGCTTGGACTAGGCCACGCAAAGCTCGAGACACAGCGAAGCTGGCCGATCGATTGCGTCATAACCTAAGAGATACCTTGCATAACCAAGCTGAACTCAGGCATATATCCAAGGCCGAACCTAGCTCCTGCCAAGTTCAACCTAGATACAACAAGTTCAACCTCGACATAGCCAAGTTCAGGAGACCAACCAGGAGACACAATCGATCGGCCAGCTTCATTGTGACTCGAGCTTTGCGCGGCTTAGTGCAAGCTTTGCCTCCCCATTACGACGACAGAAGAGAAGTGAAATTGCACGCTGGAGTGATTAGCGGCCACGCAGCCAGACGACGAAGAGGGACGCGGGAGCAGTGGAACGAGCGCGCGCCGAGCACGAGTTCGAGCGCTAACCGAGGGGCGCCAACGAGCCAGCTGCGGAAGAAGACGACGACAATCGAGCCAATGCTGATGATGATAATTTCGTGAAACGCGTACTTTTTACGGCCGGCTTAAGCAGCTTTGCTGTTAAAAGCTGTAATGGAACAACACAGGGCAGAGACGCGAATAACACTTAAAAAATGCGGCAGAACCTATATCACGATGAATGTCGAAGATAATGCGATTAGCAATGAAGCAAAGTAGCGACGCACCGTAATGCCACCACAGAGACGCCTCTGTAGCCGGGATCCTCTCTCGCACTTCGCTCTGGACACGCTGGATCATTTAGCGACGCCGTCACGAAGTCCACGTATGGGGCTTGTGTGAATATACATTCAGATACGTTTTTCTGAATATATAGACTATATGACGCGGGTTCAATTCCACCTAAGCAACGGAGAAATCTTACATAATTTGTTTTGTTTTTGCCATTGAAAAGGCGGCAAATACTAGGTGGCACATAGTTACCCAAGATGCCGTCGAAGAGATTCACTGAAGAGTGGCAGATACCCCATGGCACATAGCCAGTGGTCCAAGATGGTACGGCCATTAGTTTTGAACACGGTCCCATCAGCACAAAACCCCAATGCTCTACTCATTTTACCACGAACTTCCCCATGGCCAAAGTTGGCAGGAAAACGAATAGATAGATAGATAGATAGATAGATAGATAGATAGATAGATAGATAGATAGATAGATAGATAGATAGATAGATAGATAGATAGATAGATAGATAGATAGATAGATAGATAGATAGATAGATAGATAGATAGTCTGTGAAGTGGTCAATAGTACTCTAGGTAGTAAAGTGACCGAGTTGGGTAAACTCATGCAGAGCGTGAGTTTATCAACAGTGAATATTGATGTGATGGTACCAGTAACTAGATAATTGCCACTGGGAACGTGCTGCTCCATAATTACAAAAAAGTATAATTTTAATTTATTCGATGCTCAGCGGAACTTACGGCAACGCCGATAGACGGCGCAGCGTGTGCAGTGGGAAGCAGCGCGCAGTAGCAGCCTTGCAGTGGTAGAGAAGCCCGGCTCCATTTCAACCAACTGATTTAGTGATGGGTGATTTCGACCAGCTGAATGTACCATTAGACAAACCGTTGAAATTTGTCGCGTGCTGGGCAGAATCGAACACACTTCACACGGTTTCCTCAAGGACAGAAGTTTGACGCTTTAGCAATCTGCGTCACAAATGTACTGGGTATGTGCGGGCTTTCACGCCAACGCTTTAGCGAGGGGTGGGCCACGAATTCACTAGGTATGTGTCACTCATCAATGAACTTCTCACAAACTTAGGTCCCTGAGTATGTGCCACTGGGTATGCGGCGAGAGGAAAGAATTCTCAGCGTTTCGCACTTCGTTTCGAATGCCGCGCGCAGACACATATCAGAACCCATATAACCCCGAAAGGCGGTAAATACCCAGGGTTACATATTACGTTACCCAAGTTAGTCGGACGGCTCATTTTGAACCCGGTTACCTTTACACAGCAGCCCCAATGATCTACACATTGGGCCGCATTTCGATGGAGGCGAAATGCAAAAACGCCCGTGTGCTTGCGTTGTAGTGCACGTTAAAGAACCCCAGGTGTCAACATTAATCCGGAGCCCTCCACTACGGCGTGCCTCATAATCAGAACTTATTTTGGCACGTAAAACCCCAGAAAGAAGAAGAAGAAGACCTTTAACTAGCCAGTGACTGAAGTTGGCGGGACAGGGGTTAGGCGTGGACATGCTTGCATTAATGGAGACACACCGCAAACTGGATGAAGTTCCCAAATAGTGCCACTAGTATCAGTCTAAGAAAGAAACTGAGGGCTATTTAATTTCTTAACCAAACTAGATTACCACATAAGCTGTCACCGCTGAGTGCCAAAATAACAGTGAAAGTAGGCGCAGATATGTTTGCAAGTGAATGACATTGAAATGTGCGTTACCCATGGAAAAAGAATTCATTTCGAGAGCATGGACCTGTGGGAATAAGATACTTAGCGGCAAAGAAACGTGACACGGCGCCCACCATCGACCCAAACATCCAAACCTTCACAGGCCGTGAAGCTGTCGAGCGAGAGTAAGGGCGTCTCATAAGTTAGTTGGCACTCAGCAACGAACGAGCCCGTTCGAGTACGAAGACGGATGAAGGAATCAAACAAAGCTGTTCGCTTCAAAACGTCAGTGAGAACGAAATCAATTCAGTTTGTTATAGGAATGTGACTCTTGAAGGCATATACTCCTTGCGATGAGGGTAGGTATGTAGCCTTTGTTGTTTCGTAGCATAATCCTGTAGAGAACAAAGCCGACAACCGGTTCATTTCCAGGCGTTATACAGTTGGCTTTGCGTATATGCAGACTCGATATACGGGGGTTGACCGGTGTTGAGCCAACGTCACCGAAATTAACAGGGCTTCCGCACGCTAGCGTGACGTCATACGGACAAGATGGGCCTAGAAGTTGGGTTCACCGCGCATATCATTGGAACGAGCGAACTTCTGGACTCCACCATAAGCTTTCGATGGTGGTGATGTTGATGCACTGACACGCTTCTTATTTATAAAACTGACTAGTTGCGAGCATGTGGCTTCCATTGAAGATACGCGCAGAGGACATGGGTGTTTGTAAAAAATTGTGATTGCTTCAAAGGGCATGAAAGTCATAAGGGCATCTTCATTCATTGGGCATTCTAGTATATTTAATTATTATCTCATCGGTGTAATTACTTTATTTGTCCACTCGCTGCTGTCGATGAGAACAGCAGTGACACTAGCAAAAACAACTATATGCTGCCAAAATATGTTTGTGTTGCACTAGGAAATGAAACAATTTCACGTTGAGCCAGCTATTAGCCCCGAGAACGACCTACAGGGGTGCTGCGAACGCCGCTCGCGTGACGTCAGGGCACGGACTCGCGCCTGTCGTCTGCTGCCGTTCGGGCGCTGTCCGGGCGCCTTCTGCAGTGTTTCCGTTTGTTCGCTGTCGTTCCCTGTGCTTGTATACTTATGACGGTCATCTCAAATACATTTTTACGACGTCTTCGTTCGCGCAAACTTATTCAAAGAGTTTATTTCTCAAGGGCAACGCTGCATGTGCCAGCCGAAGGAACTCAGACCAGCCCGTTGTGTGTTTTAACTTTGCAGATTGAGGGACGAATAAAAAAGCATAAATAGCAAGTGACTAATAAAAGCATAAACGCATAAACATAGCACATGAGAATCCAGTTATGGTACCATACATGCAGTGGTGCAACGAGAATGTCACTATGTCTGCTATATATGACTGCTACATTTACCTTCATTTTAACCCATTAAAACGCGTTTGCTTATGACGAGTAGCTCATGGTATAATATCTAATTTTTCATTTCTTCACAGAAACGTTCGGCAGTAATACGAGGACCTGACACTGCAGTTTAGATTCAACCAGCACCAGTTGTTTCTTTAACTGCTTCTCAAAATTAGGCCGTTCTTTAGCAGTTAATCTTAAGTAGCGGTAATTTGAAGTAAAGATAATTCAGGCTTACAGCTATTTGCAGATTACGTAAAGGAATGTACCAATATTTATTCACTGTTCCGAGCTACCCGTTCAACTCACGTGTGCAATTTACTGCTGCTTGTTTCTTGAGGAACAGACATTACGAATCTTTTGGCGAACTGACACAGGCTGCTCGGCCCACATTTTTTAGTGAAATATGCCTTTTGGACCGTATGGCTGCAGCTAGAAAAAAGCCGAAGCCACATTCATTAGCAGTATGGGGCTTATTGAAGATATCATTATTCCTCTGTGGAGGTCAAAAATCAAGTGAATTCATTTGAGGCTTGTGGTGTCTTCTCTATGAGGCGGGTATGTGAGGTTTGCTTTTATGTACTCACGAAGCGAATAGTTCTCAGTTTGGGATGTAGTTAAACAACGCAGGATCGAGACATGGTGAGGCAGAAGGCGTTTGAATTTTCCTCTTCAGGGCAGCCTAAGCTGCGCTGTATAATCTCCAGTATACCTTAGGCATTGCAATTGGCGCTTAAAGAACTGCTTCATGGTTTCAATTCGAAGTTGTAGTGAACTGATGGGTTTCACGAATAATGCGTGCCTCGCCATAACGACAGTCGGTAGATTTAGTTGCGTAAGGGCTGTGCCATGATGCCGTTAAAGGCAACTGAGGGTCACTATGAAACACTTTCTCGCTTGCAATTGATAGGCTGTCGATCTTAACCACGAAAATGTTCTTTTAGGTGATTGCTGTTATGGTATTCGTGAAGTATATACATACTATAGGTGACGCGCCGTCGTGTTAACAGTCATGAGCAATGCGTTTTCTGGGTGCCTGTTTCAGAGAACGGTGAAAGTATAAGCAAACGTTTTCATGCAAAATGCGCTCCTAACTCTTCCCTTTACGCGTTAATAAAGTAGCCATATTTGACTAGAACAACTCACCATAGTAATAAGAATCATCATAAAAGATTCGCTGTGCAGTTTCCTTCTAATACACATTTATATATTATTGGCATAAAATACCAATACCAAGATTTTTCTTCCTTGTAAAATGCAATGTCTCTCATAGCTAAGCATTTAGGGAATGTTAAGTGCTATTGCGGAGCATCACACACAACTTCATGTGTTGAATTAATTTGCAGACATTCTTTTTACGCAAAGTTTATGGACAGACACTGCGCATACACGCATTGCAAACCCGATAGACCCCTTCCATGATACATAGCTTGCGATATCCACGCCGCACATTTTCACGACTCGCGGTTTTGAAGAAGAAACTGCCCTTCAGGCATGACAGCAAAAAGAAGCCGGCATATCCTTCAAAGTTTGTCGCAGTTTCACCCGAAAGGCGAAGCACCAATTGCGATAGCAAATTAGTAGAGAGCTATACGGAGTAAGGATAGTGGTTTTATCAGCTGTATAAACTTGGACATGCAGCAGCACCAGCAACGCGGAGAACTGTTGTCGACGCCGTCGGCGTTTTGCCCGCGTTCGCACCGAGCGCGCGCGGCGTTTTTATATCAATACGTATTTGGTGCCGCAGCTAAACTTCGACTCCCCTCCATCCCTCCCATCCCCCCCCCCCCCCCCCCCCAGCCTTTCGTTCGACGGAAAAAGTTGCGCTTGCTCTCTATATATGGAACGGAGGAAAGAGACGCTTAATTCTGCAGCCCTTCAGGGAGGACGGCGCAGAACGCGCGTTTGCTCTCCGACGTGCGTTCGCTCCCCGCGAAAGCGCGCGTCCCTCGCGCCCTTTCAGTCGCACATACAGCGTCCGGAACGCGGCGACGATTTCATCGCCGTTGACATCATACGGAACCTCACGGCGACGGCGACGGCAGAAATCTGCTTTGGAGTGTCCATATAATTGCTATCGCAATAATAAGTACGGCTCGAGCCACCAATACCCCAAGCATTACCGAAGGGAACGAGCGCACGCAGTAGTCGAGCGAGCGCCGTCCTGGCCGTGACGTCACTCGTAGAGGGCGCCACTCCAACTTCTCGCCGCTAATAGCAATCCATGCTAAGCTGTAAAATAGTTTTATTTGACCCGAAGTAGTTATAAATTAAGCTTTAATGGTTTCAAGCTTCCGCGCCTCAGGGGGAAGCGGGCAACTTGCGTTTTGCAGCCGCTTACAAATGGTTCAGCATTGTGTTCATCGCGCCACTCAGGATGCGGTGCATGACATGTTATTGCTGATGTCCCCTGTCACAGGTCTCTATAAGACATCAGCATCATCCAGCACTGATGACACAAGCCCAATCAATGCTTCCTTTTGACTTGGCAACAAGAGGAACTGTGTTGCAAAAGGTGCGCAATTTGTATCATGAAAACAGCATGGACAACCAGGCGCGGGTCCAGGTTTTTTGACAGCGAAGGTGTATATGCCTAGGTTTCCGTGCATTTTTCGTGTGCGTCAACAAAAACTCAGGTCTCGCGCGTTCGTCGTCGTCTTTATCCTCAACTGGCTCGTCAGCGTCCCTCGGATATGCATTTTGAGTAGATTACTTCTCAATAGGCACAATTTTCAAGATCAGCAGACTCCTAGGTAGATAATAAAGGTTTCTCAAAGATATGCCGCTGTGCGACCCGCGTCGGCCATGTCTACGTTCGCACCGCCCTCTCTTTGTCGGCGTTCGAAGCGCTTGTGTATCTAGTTTCCTTTCCTTCCGCTTTCCCGTGGTGGCAGTGTCGTCGAGACGTGACGCCGTGTCTAGTTTCCTCCGGCTCCTCGTGGCCGCGGTGCCATCGTCCACGCGAATATATATATAAAAAACCAGAAAGACAAGTTGCCGTTCTCCATTTTGAATTCACATCTCTTCGGGCGTCGTGATGGGGAACCCAATACGCCCCCGGTGTCATCGGCGTATTAAAAAATTGTGCATTTTGAAACAGTGGCCGCAAGGTCATTCATGAAAATGTTAAAAAGTAGCGGAGGTATAATAGACCCTTGAGGGACCTCGGCTTTGATAGGCAGGATAGAGCTAGAGTGATTGCCTAATACCACTGCTTGCGTACAGGCCGGACTCCCCTGGAGCAACGCGCCTATGTGCTGAACAACTTCGCTGGTCATCCACCTTCACAAAGTGGAATGGCTCATGAGATTTTTAAGAGTGTCTCACTTCGAGGTTGGGAAAGGAGCCTGCGTCCTAAATTCCCGTCGAAACCCACGTAAGCCCAAAGAAAGGAGGTTTGGGCTGCTCCCATGGTGAGCATTTTTCATGTGGCGCCCCAAATGCACCTATTGAGGTTGGCACGCCTTCGGGTTGGGGACGAACACCCCCTTCCAAGCGTTGACGTCCCATAATGGCCGCGCGCGCACGAGGCCGGGAGCGTGCTTGTACTTATTTTACCGGTAGGTACCCGGCGGTAGCACTTGCCTCCCACAGCCGCGGTGGATGCTCTTCTAGAAGGCCGTCTGTGGTGAAATGTCTATTGAACTCTATTAACTCGTGAAATCTCTATTGGGCCCCCTTTCGAGATGTGAATCCCTACGAGTGCCCAGCACCAGGCAGGGAACATCTATACCTATTAGAAAAAAGCCGGTGGGTTCTCGCTCGCACCGAGATTTAAACTCGGTACCTCCCGCATAAGAGGCGGATGCTCTACCGCTAGGCCACAGCTGCGGTTGCATGACTGCATGGATGCTTACGATCATTAATAATAATAATAATAATAATAATAATAATAATAATAATAATAATAATAATAATAATAATAATAATAATATAATAATGTTTATTCACCAAATAATAATATAATAATAATAATAATAATAATAATAATAATATAATATATATAATAATAATAATAATTATTATTATTATTATTATTATTATTATTATTATTATTATTATTATTATAAATTTATTGCCACAACAGGTATACAGAGTTATCATCAGGCTTGTCTAAGCCAACAAGGGCTTGTGGGACATGGCCCTGCAGATTTGGCAAGGCAATACAAAAATAGGAGAACATTCAGATATCAAAGTAACGCTGTTACGTAAAGTGCGCGCGACATTACATTTGGATGCGCAAATTTATTACAACAGTACAAAGATTTCAAGCTTTACCCATAACAAAAACCTAATAACTAACAAACAGACACACAGACTGCATGATTCAACTCTTTAAAACAATTGCCACGTAAACGTTACACATAAGGTAAGCAAGTACTTCGAGTGTGGATATGTAACAGATTTAACCTAAAGAGTACGGATCATGTTTTTCAGTAATCTTTCCGAAGTTACCGAGAAAATATCCTCCGGTAAATTGTTAAACAGGTTAGGAACGTACACACATCGTCGTGCCTCACCATATCTCGTTGAGAAACGAGGCACAGTAAAACGCAAACCCGAACGGAGCATGCGTGCAGGTTTATGCCCAACGTTGAAATCAGAGTCCCAAAAATGACGTAGCACCACTGTTTGAACAAACAACGAGCGGAAAGAAGGAAGACTTACGGCGGTAAATATATTTTATGATGAAAGTAAAGGCGAGTTGTACGCTACACTTTGGAGCATGTTTTTTTTTTTAAAGAGCGTCCACCCGGCTCTCCCAGCGCGCAGAACACAAGGCAAAAATTGTGATGCCGTACCTTAATATTCCATACGCAAGAGCGTGCACAATTGCTTTTTTTTTTTGACAGAAAAGGGAACTATACTTTTGCAGTGATAAAGTACCCAGGAAACACTTCGGAGTTTAGTACATACATACGCTAAATGGGTTTCCCACGACAGGTTTGAGTCAAAGAATACACCCATGTACTTTATTGACTGCACATGCTCCACTGGAGTACAACTATACGACGAACAAACCTTACTGTGCAAATAAATATGTTCATCTATCGACGTCATCTTCAAGGGATTTCTTAAACAAATCAGCTTCGTTTTTGAGTTATTGATTAGAAGACAATTTTTAGAAAACCACTCAATTACGTTATAGACATAATTTTGTAGCATATTGATCGCCGATTTATAGCATAAAGGCTTTGCCAGCAGTATGGTGTCATCGGCGTATTGAAAAATTGCGCATTTTGAAACAGTGGCCGCAAGGTCATTCATGAAAATGTTAAAAAGTAGCGGAGATATAATAGACCCTTGAGGGACCCCGGCTTTGATAGGCAGGATAGAGCTAGAGTGATTGCCTAATACCACTGCTTGTGATCGATTCGACAGATAACTTTTAAGGATGTCATAAAAAGGCCCCCGGAAGCCCAATAAACATAATTTCTTCAACAGAATGTCATGATTAACTGTCTCAAAGGCTTTACTAATATCCAGGAAAAACGCAATGCTGAACAAATTTTGGTCGAACGCGGAAAATATTTCACCAGAAAAGGATTCTAAACGTAATGTAGTACCTTTACCAGCTACAAATCCAAACGGATGAGAGGACAAAATCGAGAACTTGTCAATGAAGGAAAGCATTACTTCCAAGAGAAACTTTTCTAACACTTGGGACAGTATAGGCAGAATAGATATAGGCCTATAGTTTTCAATTACGTCCTTTTTTTCCTCCTTTGTGAAGCGGCTTGACGAAAGCAGTTTTTCGTTTTTCAGGGATAGAAGTATCGTCCAAAAACCCGTTCAGCATAAAAAGAAGAATGACTGATAATACCTCAAAGTTTCTTTGGAGCATGCGCGCTGAAAGGCCATCAAAACCGGGTGGTTAATTCTGTCTGAAACTGAAAATTATCCTACGTAGACCATGTTCCGATAGCTTCGGCAGGAAGGCGGAAGCAGATACAGCTTTTTGGAGCGTGCAGTCCAACGCATGCCCGTAAGCTTATCCATCCGACGTACGAGCAAAGTGACGGTTAAATTATTAGCGGTTGTTGCGGGGTCATTCGAAAAGGTATCAGTAGCAGAGCTCCGGTCTTCTTTACCTCGAAGGTGATTTATTAAAGACCATGTCTTTGCCGGGTTTCTGAAGGATAGATTAAATTGTTGTAAAAAATACTGTTGTTTTGATGATCTAATAAGGGCAACTACCTTGTTTCTAGCTGCTGTGTACTCTGCACGAAGTGTTTTGTTTTGAGGGGAACGTTTCGAACGTTTCCACAGCACATCTCTCTCCGCTATAGCATGAATTATGCTAGCATTTAACCAGTTATGATTCCTTCGGCGTTTCCTCGTTACAGTTCTTTTTGCCAAGTTTTCGAATTTTTGTATTTGTTCACAAAAGCAATCATAGACATGTGCAGCACCTTTGACTTCATTAACGCAGACCAATAATGCTCTAATTAGGTCATCCAGCTTGCGCTGGTCTATTATACAAATATGAACAACGTTGTTAGGCGAGTCATCTGCGCAAACATGCGTTGCCATTGGGGCTGACGACGCAAAGCGGCAAGCCACAAAATAATGATCTGCCAAACGTTGAGTTATGACACATGAGTCTAAAGAATGGTTCGAAGTGCGAACCGCAATATGATCAATGCATGAACTGACTACATGTCCATTTACCAGCTCTGCTCTGGTTGAAATGTTTATAATATTTTCAATCCCCTGGGAGGCTAAAAGTGATAAGTAGTCCGCTACCACGCCCTTTGTGTGGCAAATAGCGTTCATGTTAGTCTCCAACTAGGCTTATGTCATCCACCGGGTTGATTCGTTGCAATAATGCTTCCAATTCTATTAAAAAGCGACTGACGCTATTTGATGGAGGACTATAAAATGCGAATACAGATAACAGGAACCGCACCCGAGCCACTTTGATAGCAAGACATTCCGCAAAAGTGAATGATACATGAATGTGCGACACGTCATACACGCTTTTCACAAAAATAGCAATCCCACCTCCTCGCCGATGCGGTCGTGTCACAAAGAGCGATTGATAACCGTGTAGAACAAACCTATCCAAGTCTGTTTCTGCGACATTAATTTCTGTAACAACAAACATATCCACAAAACTAAGTGTTGAAATGACAAGCATTTTAAATTCTTCCCAGTATCACCGTAAACTTCTAATGTTAAGATTAATAACTATAAAGTCGTCATTCGACTTGTGACTGCAGCTGTCACAGAACGACTGAAAATCAGGAAACTCGTGGCAGGTGCTCGCCATTATATTAGACAATCTTTTCAACGTCTGCTAGCGTGTTGATCCGAATCAGAGCCGAGGATTCATCTTTCTTTGTGAAAATCTTTCCGGCTTTGACCCAGGCGAACTTCTATCCTTTTTCTTTGGCAACTGTCCTTGCTCGCCAGAACAATTCTCGATTTTGCTTGGTTAGATTTTTATTGAAAAATAATTTTGGCAGCTTATTAGAGCAATAGAGCTCCCGCAACTTGCCACGAGCCTTGAACCATCCTTGCTTAGAGGTAGCAGACGTAAAACGCACCAAGACTGTGGGAATCGAGTCGCGTTTTCCTTGTAGGTGATGAGCAGCTGCCACCTCTGATAGGGTGAAGTTCGCTAATCCCAGTTTTGCAGCGAGCTGCCCCAACGTCTGCTTCAAGTCTTCGTGTTGTTCTTGTGGAAGGCTGTGAATTTCCAAATTAGCATTGCGGCTACATTGCTCGCTGTCATTTTGAACATCGTGCAGCCGCTGAAGCTGCTCTGCCTGCGTTTGCACTGTAGATGATAGAACGGCTATCTCAGATTCGTATTTTGCGTTTTGAGTCTTGCATTCGCTTAGCTGGGTGATAACAGAGTCGTATTTATGCGAGAGAAATGTCACCGCTTCCTCTAGATCGTCAACGGAATGAGCTACTTTCGAAAATTCTTCTTTGAGGCTTAGAAGTGTGTCCACTTTTTGGGCCAAGGACGGTAAGCAGAGAAGACTGTCTTTTATGACCTTGAGCTCAGCCACCAGTGACACTCCCGGGATCACATTTTCCGCTACATGGGTAGTATCAGACTGAGTAGTAGAACCAGCACGGCTTTTTGTAGTTCTACACGTTTTGCAAATCCAAGCCTCTCTTTTAGACATCCCCATCGTGGTGAACGTATCTTGGGCGAGGAAGATTGGCCTAAGTGATAGGAATGGCTACAGCTTGAACACGTCATTACCTTCCGTCAGTGGGTGGCTGTTTGTGACATATACAATGCAATTTTCATCATCATCGGACATTGTGACTTCCCCAATAAAGCAACAACATTGCAGTCGGCGGCGATACATCAAAAAAAAAAATAAAGTCGCAACACTCTACCTGTTAAAAAACGAGGTGTCAGCGCTGGGCGAAGGTATCGCTGCCAACTGCAAGGAATCTTGGGCGTCGGGGCAAATTTTATAGGTGCTCCTCTGCCAGCGTTTTCAGATGAAGTAGACGATTGCCGCTGAATCCAGCAACTAGCGACCAATTCCTGGTGTAGCGAAAAGATGGACCGCTCCTGCGACGCTTTACGAGAATTCTGGAATCCAAGAGTAGCAGCAGGGTCAGAAGCTTGTGGAATCGACAAATCAGTAGCAGTGCAGCTCGAACACGTTCACGCGGCACATCTGTAATCTGTTAAAAACGAGGTACGTGTCAGCGCTGGGCGGAGGTATCGCCGCCATATATAATAATAATAATAATAATAATAATAATAATAATAATAATAATAATAATAATAATAATAATAATAATAATAATAATAATAATAATAATAATAATAATAATAATAATAATAATAATAATAATAATAATAAACTAGCCTTCCCAGCGACGATTCTAACGACACAATTTTTTTGAACAAGAAGCGATGGCATTCAAGCATGCCGCTTTACTTCTTTGCTGGCTCGGAGGCAACTGATTTTCTGAGGCACACAGAGACAGCAGCAATGCATCTCTATGTCAGTTGTGGCTGGATATAAAAGGAACAAAAGAACTTCAAAATTAAAGTATGCCGGCCGGCTGTGTGCGCTCCGATAGTGAAGAGCCACTACTTAATATATAGTCAATGTCAAGCAGGTTTTAAAACAAGTAAAGCGCATTGAGGGCCAACTTGCGATGCTAAGTGCACTTACTTTTAATGGAGATACAGCTCACTTGCGACATCAATATAAGAAGGAGCTCGCATTAACCATGACAGTGATACCAGGTCGGCCAACGAGTTCGCGGGTGCTTACACGCAGATAAGCAGTGCATTAATTTATTTAGGGATAAGGCATAAAGGCCTCGAGGATCAAATAAAAAGTGATAAATCCAAAATGCGGTATAATAAATTAAGCAAGTGTTACACGTTTGTAAAACGTTAAGGCGAAAGCCTGAACGTATATTTGGGCCACCTGACGTCACGTGGTCACAGAGACGCGCTCGTGCACGGCTCGCGCGTTCGCCGTCGTCTTCTTCCGCAGGTTCTTCCCCTTATTTACTCACAGAAGCATCGACACGAGTGTTTTAAGGTCATTGTGCGATGAGGCATATAAGGCATTTCGCCTTAAAAGAAAAAAAAAACTTTCGGAAAAAACATTAAACCTTTCTTGTTTCTCCAGCGCAAAAGAACAGCAGCAGCTGTGAAAAAGGACTTTATGAGTTTGTCACCTTCAGTACGCTGGCGCGGCGCTCAAAAATCTAAGGGGGAGGGTCAGGAGATCCGGACAGAAGCATCTTTGCGTACAAGAAGCTCCAAGGCCCTGCCTGCGTTTTTTTTTTTACTCCTTTTGCATTCTTTTTAATACTTTTTTGCATTCTTTTGTACACACGGCTGTTAGCGTCCACTAGCTTTGGAGGCGCAGAACTTAAAACTCCCTACTTACTCCTATCTATGCTAATATTAGTCGGCTACGTAATAAAGGGCCTCTAAAGACTCTACAGGAGCTACAAAGGCGCTTTTGAAGGATATCTGGTGGTCGCTTGCCAAATATCTCCCACGTGTTTCCAGGTATCCGATCAATCCCCATTAGCTTCGCCAACAGTCAACCATCTTAACTCACCGTGCTTGAATTAAGCGCTCTAAAGAAGATCCTGCATGTACGTCTTTGCCCGCGCTGACGCACTTAAAGTGGCGCCTTTTCTTTTGTTCTATTTGTGGACGGGTTAACCGAGGTTGTACCGGTTATTTCCAATCTCGACAAACATCTCTCCCTGCTTCGTTTTAACATACCACTCCTGCAGGCATGTACCATTACGCTAAATAAGGGTGTAAATGCTGTCTGCATGCGAAGCTTCCAGTGACACCGACTATAGGATGCTCGATAACCGAATCACATGGTCAGTGACAGCTAATTACGCAGGGTCCCGTAGCCCGCGGACATTAAAGAATTTGATTTCCTCCTTACCTGGGCCATCGCCAAACCGGTTTAATTTACTCCGAGCATTAGTTCATGACCGTGGGAAACGTCGCCCTATCGCTAAACGCCGACTGTCAGAGAGGACCGGTTCGCGTCATCATGAAGACGTCACTTCCAATCGCTCAAGCACCGGTTTGCTATTAGTCTTCCACCCTTCAGTTTCTCCGTCGTGGGAATTCTCGCCGCTGACGAGCACGTTCGGTTATGGCCCCGAACGAGATATCAAACACGGCTCCGATTAGTCGCAGACACCACTAACCGCCATCGTATCGTTTCCCTCCCGCTTATGTTATTTATCTACTCGGACGCCCGACCAACTGTGCACCGGATCCTTAATGTCAGTGCTCCCGCTGTGAGTCGAGCCGTCTGGCCAGTTTCTGCGGTTCCGCCACGAATAACTTTTTTTTTTCGCCCGGCTAACAAGAAAACAACTTTCGGCTACCGTAAACAGGCGCGCGCGTATAATACAGGAACCGGCAAAAGAAGCGGGCTTCCGAGCAGCGTCTTTATTTTGGCTTTACGTATACTACGAACTGTTCTTGTTTGGTTGTTTTGCGCCGTTCGCGATAGCTCTCAAAAGGGCGGCAGTTAAAAGGCATCGTTCCCGAAGTCTGCCAGAACAGGTCTCATTCGTAAGTCGAAGCACGCTCGTACTTGCTCCTGTGGGAACTGAACTCCGTGCACCGTGTCGCCGAGTTCGTGCGCGGCGGACTCTGGGACACGGCTCTGCCGTGGGACAAGCGCCTTTCGAAAAGGAGCCCGTCTCTTCTCTGAAGAGGCTGCGAGATAACAACACGAGATAATGAAACAAAAAAAAAGGGGGGGGGGGGGGCGGAGTAGGCGACAAAATGGCGTTACCACTAGGAAATCGAAAGGGTTTTATTTTTCTTATCTGGAAGAGCACGTACGTGAGTACTCAAGTGTGACCTTGTTATCATAATGATCACGAGCATAACCGACATAAAAGTAGGGA
Organism: Dermacentor silvarum; assembly: GCF_013339745.2. Lineage (NCBI taxonomy): Eukaryota > Metazoa > Arthropoda > Arachnida > Ixodida > Ixodidae > Dermacentor > Dermacentor silvarum. The sequence goes on along the minus strand of NC_051159.1, from coordinate 36,395,541 downwards.
ACAGAGGAATTAATTAATCCGACGCAGAAACAATTGAGGCGCGACGCCTTACTTGTCTGGCGCGGGTGTCCTTTTCGTGCGGGCATGCGCGCACTGTATTTAGTGAACGGAATTGCGCCCTCCGTTGTGCACTGCAAGATGACTCAACATACCTCGTCTGTCTGTCTGTCTGTCTGTCTGTCTATCTGTATGTATGTCTGTCTGTATGTATGTATGTATGTATGTATGTATGTATGTATGTATGTATGTATGTATGTATGTATGTATGTATGTATGTATGTATGTATGTATGTATGTATGTATGTATGTATGTATGTATGTATGTATGTATGTATGTATGACTTATTGCTTGTTTCTTTGCTTCTTTGTTGTTTTACTTTTGTTTGTTTGTTTCTTTGAGTAACCTCTAAAATGCTTGCTTGCTTAGTTGGCACAATATGTCACTGCGAAAAAAAACGGTAAGCACAACTCCTCAATACATAGCATTTCGTCACCATCAAGCCTGGCTGCTCTTCTTTGTAATTTTTATGCTATTCTGATTTATTATTGCGCAGTGCATATAACCAGTGGACAATTTCGAGTTACAGAATGAGTGCCAATGGAAGGGAAGCGCAGTCGAGGACGGCAGGCAGAAAATTAGGTGGGGTAAATAGGCTGCTCCTGCTGCTTCTGCTGCTGCTGATGATGATGATGATGATTATGATGATTTATTACTTTATTTTCAATGAGCCCACAAGGCGATAGAGAAACAGCAGTGTTAATTAGGCACAGTTACGCTAAGCAATTGACGTTGAAGTTTCAGGCACGCCCACACCACTTAATATTGCAAACGTTTCTGCAGACGATGCATATATTGTACGTCGGGCTGCATTGTGGTGCATAAATTAGCAAAAGAACATTGAGTGCCATGCCTCTAGTTTAGTAAACTATCACGGAGCTTCTCTCTTGAGCTATACCTGAAGCACGAACTCCATCTTTCCATCTCGATTGACGTGTTCGGTGGCCATTAGCCTCAGAAAAATCATGCGCAGACAAAATTATTAGGTTATCTTCATTACCTTATTAGCTAAGCTTATACAGTTATGGTCAGTGAACGCCGTAGCTTTGTTAACGCTACACAGTGGAAAGTTTCTCAATCTTGCACTTTCTGTAGGATTAAGCGTGGTTGTGAAGCGCAAAATTCGACTGCACAATTTTGTTGCTTACGTCCAGGTTCTAGAAATGCGTGATCGACAGTTAACATATATCGACACGACAGAGAAACATTGAGTTATGCCAGGCCAATACAAAATACTTCCCCGATACCCCGTGAAACAGTCTTAACGTGACCAAGAGATGTTCTTGGTATTTTAGAATAGACACGTTAACGTACGTAGGTACGCACATACATACATACATACATACATACATACATACATACATACATACATACATACATACATACATACATACATACATACATACATACATACATACATACATACATACATACATACATACATACATACATACATACATACATACATGCATACGTTGCCTATTTATACACCGTCATTTTCACCGGCGAAACATACAAATGAACTTCTTATCCTAATGCTTATCGACAATATGGCTGATCTGCAAGAACTCTTTAACCATTATGTTACCCTGAGACGTCAACTTTTTTTCTTTTTTGTTGTTTATTGGGTCTGTTTATTGAGATCATGGCGCCTGTATGTGATGCCACAGTTTATCAATCTATCTGTCTACCTTTTTATTACTCTTGGCTAAGCCGTTACCTGCACCGCATGAGCCACGAACTAAATAACTTCGAAACGTAATACCATATCACTAAGCATGATGTAAAGAATGGCTTATCAGTACTCCCGTTGTACTGAAACAGAAGAACGAACCCAGCCAGCCTGATATCCGCAAATAAGAAGAACGGCCTCGCCCCTTAGCTTCGCGTTCTTCAATCGCGTAGTTAATGGGAATCTCCATGATCAACCCTGCCGACGAACATCTCAAGGAGCGCGACAACTTCCAGAATTTCACACAGCGTGAGAACCGTCAATAACAGCTTCCTCTAACCAATGACTGTAATATAAACTGCAAAATACAAGCAATTCGAGGCAAATAATTCACCTTAACTTACTAACCACGTCAAGGAGACGCTTACTTCGGCACTTCGTGTCTGCTATACTTATTCGGGCGCATACTTAAAGTATAAACCACATGCAAGCGATCTTGCGCGCGTCAGCGACAAGCGACGCGATGGAGATGGCTGTCGCGTTCGCTCGTCGCCTACAAGTCGTACCGCAAGCGAGCAACGACATTGAGCGACGTCTCCCCGGTGCTGCCGTTATGAGGGCAGCAAATACGCGCCGAAACTGGCGTGACGCGTGCTTTATTAATTTAAGTTGATGTGCTTTACTGTAACGAGCCGCATAAATATCTCTAAAGGTCTTGCGCTAGGTTCTTATCCTTGCACGTATCAAAAGTTAGTCGTTTGCGCGTTCAGTGCGACAATCGGTAGTACTTGACTGATGTACATCCTGTTCCGGCTTCGCGCTATTGGCTAGTTGCTCATAGCACTTCCGGGCGACGAGCGACGAATTCTAGATTTTCAGAACCTAGCGATCGAGCGACAAGAACTAGCGATATGTTCGCGCGACGGCCCGATTCGTCGCTCGAAGCCGTCGCTCGTTGCCGTCGCGCACAAAATCGCTCTCATGCGGTTTGGGCTTAAAAAAAGAAGAACAAGCAAATATATCGAGTCAGCAATTCACATTTGCAAGCGCGAAAGACACATGTATGCTGCCTTTTTGTATCCAACACAAACAGAAAAAAACAAGAAGTGGCATCTGCAAAAAAAAAAAAAAAGAAAAAAAAAGAAATGGAAAATGGAAAAGCCAGGACCGCGTGGGAACATGGCAGCGCCCGTTCCACTTGCTTCACCGCGTGTTTATCGTAATACCCGCGCCCCACACTGTGCGTTAAGCTCTCTGGTGTCAACAGAGGATTGTTCTCCGCTAGCACAAAGTATGAGTGATAAAACACGCCTGAGTTTGCGACTGAGTTTGGACGCTGGGCGTCCGTAATTAAGCGTAGTGAGGAAGCTTCGCCATCAGAACGGCGGGACAGTAAAAATGTTACTTGTACATGTTTATCTCTTCTTAAAGCAGCCGGAAGCAAAAGAGCACTACAGGATCAACTGTGCCTCGTTCGGTAGTATTACTTTGTGTGTGTGTGTGTGTGTGTGTGTGTGTGTGTGTGTGTTTCTTTTTTTTTCGTGTTGCAATGTGAATGAGCGGAAAGGTTTTCCTGTGATCTTTTTGTCGCAAGTTATGGGTACGCAGAGTGACACGCGCGTACAAACATGCACAGAGAGAGGGAGAGTATGTTTTTTTGACAATGTCAAAGAGAGCACATTACTTTTTCACACTAGGGCTAAGTGGACTCAATTCTAAAGGCACATGTTTGATTACGCAAATGATATTTTTCGCAGTTCTAGAAGGCCAGGAAAATGACGGGACATATTTAATAAAATGTAATTGCGTTCGGCCTCAGGTGAAAGAGGCGACCATTGCAATTCAAGAAACATTTAGATATAAAGGTCGTCACGGGTTATATATTCATATGCGAAAGGCATATAGATAAGCAAAGGGAGGCCGGAGGAGTGATTGGTAGCAGTCATAAAATAGATCTGTCAGGGCATGAAGGGAATTTATGCACGTCACATAAATTTCCTTTTACGGCAAGGTGAAACATAGATCCACCAAAAAAATAGAGCGCAGGCTCTAAACGTCTATCTTAATAAAGAAATCCAGGGCGTATTGGAATCTAAAATCAACCAAGCAGAACTTCATAAATGATAAAGGTAAGAACGTGAAGGGTGTCTGTCTGTCTGTCTCTGTCTGTCTCTGTCTGTCTGTGTCTGTCTGCATGTGTCTGTCTGTGTCTGTCTGCATGTGTCTGTCTGTGACTGTCTGTGTCTGTGTGTCGGTCTGTCTGTGTCTGTCTGTCTGTGTCTGTCTCTCTCTGTCTGTGTCTGTCTGTCTGTCTGTGTGTCTGTCTGTCTGTCTGTCTGTGTCTGTCTGTGTGGGAGAACCCAATCGAGGACAAAGCCGTTAGTTGGAAAACGCACACAAACATTTATTAAAACTGGAACGAAAAGTAACCCATAAAACAAACACTCAAAAAGACTATCACAGCACGAAACGCACTTATGGCTAGGATGATATTAATAACAGTCAAGTTCGGGCAAGCAGCGGGTGTGTGTGCGCACTATAGTCTCGACGCGGCGAAACGGAGATGAGACGACGAGAGAAGCGGTGTAGTTCTCAGCAAAAGATCGCTGTGTTTGACCGGCTACTAGAGCGTGGTAACTCTGGCTTGGAGGGAGAAGACAGACGGCTCGGCAGCACGGGCAGACGGCGGCGGTGTTCTGGCCGGGCAGCTGGTCGTGGAACTCGGGCCCGTAGCCCGACAGCTCACGTTCTGCCCACGGGCGCAGACGCTCACCGGCCTCGGGCAGCAGCAGTTGACGATCGGGCAGAGTAGCGATGCCCAGGAAGGCAGGCGGCTTGGCAGCACGGGCAGACGGTGGTGGCGTTCTGGCCGGGCAGCTGGTTGTGGAACTCGGACCCATAGCCCCAGCTCACGTTCTGCCCACGGGCCCAGACGCTCACCGGCCTCGTTCAGCAGTTCCCGAACAGCTGGAGTGACGACGCCCAGGAACGGGTTGGCAGGAGGCCCCGGTCGGGTGAAGTCCTGGTGGCTCGGGTCCGGAACCCGACGGCCCGTCTTCAACCCACGGTCCGGTGGCCGACCTTCTCCTGGTGCCGCTTCCGGAACTCTCTCCCTTCTTCTGCCAGCGCGGCTCGTTTTTCTACCACTCTGGACGATTTGTCGTTTCCTCATTGGCTGCTTGAGGTTTCGTGTTGTCTTGCGATAGGATGTCTTTCTTTTGTTGGTTTTCTTCTTGTGGCGCGTGTTCACGTGCACTTCGACGTTGTCGTCTTTAGCCAACACGGAATTCGCCTCGGCGCGCGCTCTCCTTGTCGTCTGCTTCTTGTCTCAATCCACCGCACCTTGTCGCGCACCACACATATCACACTATCCTACAGTCTCCTACCACCGAACCGTGTCGCGCAATACACATCACACTTTCTTTGTAGTCAAAATGACCAGAAATGTGCATGTCCAGCCTGAATCATGCGGCTTCGTTCGCCGTTGGACGACGAAGTGGTTAACTGGGAGACGCCGCTCCCACTGCTACAACAATAGAGGTGCAGTCGGCAGAACGCCGACGCGACGTGACTACTTCAGTAGAAACCGGCCCGAAGAAGAGAAACTGCCCTCCAAGTCTAGATGGCACCGAGGACACTGTGCTGTACTCCTGCTCAAACGATGACGCTTCAGGTGAAGAAGGCTTCAAGAAAGTGGTACACCGGAAGGCCAAGAGAAGAAACATCAGTGGACGGTCTACGTCAAGTAAGTCAACTGTCATGCCCCAGCGATATCCATCGGCGCACACAATTGTCTTTGGGCCTGACACACCTGCGGACAAACTTAACTACCTTGATTGACCAGCCACTTCCGTTTATCTTGAGGCTATTGTCCCAGGAGAGATTACGGATATCAGAATTAATAACCGAAAGAACATCCTAGCTATTAATGTCTACCACCGAAGCGCAATCGATGCTTTGAATGACAATAAAGCTCCTGGGCAACATTAATGTCCACTAAATCATTCCGCAGGACAATGAAACTACCGCTGATGTTGTTTATTACATTGACGCATCGATTTTCAACAGCGACTTCCCAATTTCAATCAAAACTGTTACCGATGGTGTTGCCTTGCTGCAAACTCGGCGCCTTGGCAACTCTAGCTGTATAAAGATCGCCATTAAAGGTGACCGCCTATCATCACACGTAATGGTCGGCCATTTTCGGCATGTGGCATGACCTTTCGTACCCAAATCACTTCAGTGCAGAATATGTCAAGGGATTGGACGCGTGAACTCTGTCTGCCGAAATTCAACGGTATGCCCATGATGTCCTGAAAAACACGACACTGACACTTGCCGTTCAACAGAGCTCAAGTGCCCAGATTGTCAAGGTTTGCATGCTGCATCTTCAAAAGAGTCTCCACGTTAAAGAAATAGCAGGAACTCTTGAGCAAGATAGTCAGAGAAGGACACAGAGGCACTTCTACTGCAATAAGGCGACAACATTCCCGGAAACGAAAGTCTGGGAAATCCTCTTCCGGCTGAACGGAGATGTCTCCTCCGGCAACGGTGCCTCCTCCTCCATCTGCATCTAATAAGACCGCGAATGTCAATGAAACAAGCGGCAGTGCTATTGCGGCTTCATAAAGTGAAATGCGGCCAGCGCTTCCGAAGAAATGCGAAATATCAGAGCCACACCGCATGAATTGCCAAGTAAACTCCACTGTCGCTGCAGCTGACAAGGATTCGCAAGTGATTGTTATGCTAAAGTGTGTCACAAATGTCATGCGCCTACTACTGACAAATGTGGACACTCCAGCTGCTGCTAGGGTACAAAACAAAAGTCGCAGTTCCGCCCGATAGGCGAAGCATTGATTGCAATAACCTAGGATTACCACGATGTACTTCCACATGGGGCACTATTGCAGAGGCACGCGCATGCCCAGCTCGAGTTTACCTGCAACATGAGCCAATGCGAGGGCATTTAGGGCTACTAACTAGGCGTAGGAATCATCCACTGACAAATGTCATAAGTATACGGCCTGACGCCACCTACTCAGAAGCAGTATTGTCGCAACGGGATCTACGGCCGTCGGACTTCGCACCGCATGGCATACCGGAAGCTCCACTCTGGACGATGGCAAAGCCGACGGTGAAAATCTCAATCTCCGGAATAACGAAAAAGTCGAAAATACCGCTTGCGGGTCTCAAACATTTCGCGTCATCCTACATTGCTTACATGTACGGATATACCGAACATGTTTTTGCAGATGGTTCTGTTACACGGACCTCTTCCGCGGCAGCTTACACGGTACCTGCAATGGGGATTACGCAGCGGTTCAAGATAGGACACAAAACATCGCCTACAGCAGCTGAGTTGACCGGCGTTCGAGAAGCAGTCCGCTGCATACTGCAACAAAACCTCGCTAACTGGACAGTGTTGTGCGACTCAAAACCGGTGCTGCAACTCATAAGCAAATATATGAATCCCAGAAGCGCATATACTCCTCTAATCTACGACATCATGGCTCTGCTTATTGAGGCGTCTCAATCCGGACATACCATTACGCTGCAGTGAATTCCCAGCCACTATGGAATAGCCGGAAATGAGCAGGTTGACGCCGAAGCAAAAATGGTGCACACTGACGGGAAGATTACAAAACTTCCCTTTTGCCGTTATGACATCAAGCCATTGCTACAGAACTCCATCAAAACGTCTATGGAGTGACAATGGGACAACCCCGAACATCGGCAAGAGCGCCTCTATAGACTTGACGCCGGTTTGCGATTCCGACTTCCACTTCGGATGCGGAGAGGCCAGGAAACACTAATCCATTGATTACGGCTTTTTGTGGCGTACATTCGCAAATACATTCTTAAGATTGGACGAGAACGGGACCCTGATTGTAGCGTCAGTCACACTCCCGAGACAATAGACCACATACTTTGCGTGTGCCCTCAATATGCGACCGCGCGAAAGACACTAAAGCGTAGTGTTGACTGTTTGGACTCCCGCCCCTTTTCGGAAGCAAAGGTCTTAGGCGCGTGGAGAAGAGTTGACCATGCCCAGCGCATCATAAGATCACTTTTGAACTTTATGTGTGAGACGGGCTTAGACGGTCGTCTCTAGGCCCTGTGCAGTGTGCAGTGTGCGAAATGTGTTTTTGCGATGAGTTTTTGTGTTGCACAACACTACTCCTGCGTGTAGTGTGTGAAAAGTGCACAACCGCGTATTGGACAACGTGTGTAAATAGTAGCTCATTGTATGATATCATAATCACCTGCCACCTACCTCTCCCTGTATCTCCCACTTCCCCCTACCCCAGTGAGGATTAGCAGGCTAGAGGCTCTCCAGGCCGATCTCTCCTCCCTTCTCTTCATTAAAATCTACTCCTCCTCCGCGATAGCAAATTAGTAGAGAGCTATACGAAGCAAGGATAGTAGTTTAATTAGCTGTATAAAGTTGTAAACATTCGCTTACTAACTAAATAGACAAGCACGGTGTCACGCACACACAGGTAAACCTGAACACATCTCGCTCGATGACCGCGGAAACTCGCTGTTAAAACGCCGGAGTGAGGAAGCGCGCCTGCAGCAGTGGACAAATTGACCTTGACACTGTCTCTCGTCTCGCTTCAACGCGAACTAAATGTCGAAAGCACGGCGCATACGAAGCTACAGGCACTCGGCGCATGCACTTTGTCCCCATCCCAGATCGCTTTGAAGATGAGGGCCGCGCGGGTGCGCACTTCTCCCACACCGCAATTGCTTTCAAGATACGGCGTCCGCGCGGCCGTGCTGTGAGCAGCAGCCGACGGAGCGAAATGCACCCCCCTCCCTCTCCGTCGCCTCGCCCCCGTGCCTCGCGCGTGCAAGACCGGGCGCTGCCGGCTTGCCTTCCTCCCTCGCGTGCAGAAATGCACTTGGAATGTCCACACAATTGCTATCGCAATAAAAAGTTCCGCAGGTGTTACACTCTTGTACCACAACAAGGCGAAAGCCTGCTGCTCATTTGGTAATACATGAAGTTATACAATTAGGGCTAGACTTCTTGCAAGACATAACGAGCCGCAATGGGCAGTACACGTGTGGCACTGAGGCGACCTCCTGAACGGCACATATGAACACCTAACGTATATAGTACCTAAATGCAGCATGTTAGTGCACACACTTGGCCACTAGGCCATACCTACTATAGGCCACACCATGCAGCGAGATGGCTGCGACGTGACGTGTGCAATCACGCACGCACTAGGCACGCCTTTAGTAAACGAGAACCGTGGCTTCAGGGAAGGAATGAAAGACTTTATTCAAAAGGAAAATGGGAATGGGTCATAGAGTCTTATGGGTGGGGCCCTCCGTCCAGGGCTCCACTGGCCTCCGCTGCCCGCTGGACTTGATCCAGAAGTGCTAGTTGCACTCCCAGGTCCGAACTGGCAAGCTGTTCCTCCCACTGCTCCGTAATAAGTATTGTATGATTGCCTAAACTAGAGTTCAGGTCTCTGGGCTTCCGCGCGCATCCCCATGAAACGTGGCAGAGTTTCGGCCTACCTCCGCACCACGGACATTTAGCCGGGTAAAGCGCTGGATGTATAGCGTGTAATTTTACAGATGCGGATATACGGCCGTCTGTATCCTTTTTAGGTCAGTCGCCTCATCTCCGCTGAGGGACTTGTGAGGCGTTCCATACTTTTGGCGTGTGAAACACTGGTGAGCAAGAATCTATCTGGCTAGAATTATAATGGGCGACGATCGGGGTCAGAGAGCGCCGCTCGGTTACTAAACTCGCGAGCTAACGTGTCCGCCTTCTCGTTACCCTCGAGCCCAGCGGGACCCGCCTTATGGCTGCGGGAGATATTCTACCGGCCATGAAGAGCCGGCAGGCTTCCTACGAGTCTGGTGATATTACGGATGACACGCCCATACGCTCCTGAAACTGTACAACTAGGGCTATAGCCGTGGCTTCTGCCTTCGTAGCCGAAGTGGTTCGCGGAAACATGCTTGTCTCGCACCCCGGAGGCTCGGGTTCAATTTCCACCCAGACCGAAATCTACCAATTTTTCTTTTCAAAGCCACTAACTTACTGTGTTTACAGGAGCCGCCCTGAGAAATGTGACGTCGATCCGAGCTCTTTTGCGGCGTCGGTCTCTTTTCGTCACAGCGCGTTTCGCGATGGTCCCCGCCGAGCGCACGCCAAGGGCACCGCCAACATAGACACCTAAATCTTTTGCCTTAATAAGTACTGGAAACGTTGGCTCCAGTGCTTGAAAACTTCGCATGGCATGAAAGCCACGCTGCCCTTCCGCAATAAAGTCAAGAAAGCTTCTTCTCTATTCCAGTGGAATGCCTGGTGCCTCAAATCCGGACTTTCAGATTTCATACCTTTTGTCCTTTAAAACCGCTTTCCCATCTTCATAATTTGGGAACCGAACGTTCAGAATACGATCCGCATATCTGGCTATGAGGCATTCGGGTCCTTTACGTGTGGTGATGTGAGCAAGGTCATTGTATATACTTGATGTGAACTGACGTGTACGTATTGCACCCAGTTCCGCCTCACGATGACAACCAGTATACATTTGTTTAATTGTAAAAACGAAGGAGCTTAAATTCACTCTTGTCACTGTCTACATTATCTCTTCAAGTTGCTTCGACTCCAAATTACTGCGTGCCGTATTAACAGCGAAACCTGGTCCTCGATTCTCACCGGAGATTTTAGTGCTCACCATCCACTTTGGTTGAGTGTGAAGATGGAATTTAGGAGAAAGAGACTAGCACTGTTTGTCACGCAGCATGATCTCTACTGCCTTCACCATCACGCAACCGACAAAGGGCACAACATCATCTACCAGTGGATACCGGGTCACTGCGGAGTTTCGGGAAATCACAGTGCGGATGACGCTGCCCAATCGGCCCACGATGGTGCCCCTATTGTATCCATACCACTGTCGAGAACAGACGCAGCCACAAAACTTCGTTCCCTCGCACGCGAGCTTACGCAGACTCTGTGGAACACCAGTGACTTCAGCAACGCACGCCTCCACAGATTGGATCCATGTCTGCAACTCCGTCTTCCACCAAGGTTACCACGAGCGGAAGCAACACTTCTGTGCCGCCTGTGGCTCGGCGTGGCATTCAGAAACGCCTATTCCTTCCGCATTGGAATGGCTGACAGCCCTGCTTGCGACAACTGTGGCCGCGAGGAGAGAATCAAGCACCGACTCTGTGACTGTCCCCGCTACAATGTGGCAAGAAAAGTGCTCGCCACTGCGCTTGAAAAACTGGACAATCGCCCCCTCACAGAAGAAAAAGTTTTAGGACACTGGTGTAGACGGACTTCGGCACTCAAGGCCTTAAGGGCTCTGCTGAAGTTTTTAAGGGCTTGTGAATTGTGCGACCGGCTTTGAACGTTGTAGCGCGTAGGGTCGCGTTATTGCGCAAATTTTCTTACTTCAATGTTTTTTTCTTCTTCTATCATCTTTTATTCCCTTTGCCCCTTTCCCCAGTACAGGGTAGCAAGCCGGTATTCACACTGGCTAACCTCATTATCTTTCTTTCTCTCTCTCTCTCTCTACTGCCTCAATGATGGTCGTCCGATATATCTAGGAAGGCTTACACGAAGCAGTTGTCTAGAGTTGACCCTGGTCTCTCGGCATCTTGAAAGAAGCCTGCGATGATTCCCAGTCATCGAATCACATGGAAGTGACAATATTTCCGCATATCTGAGAATCAACGGACTATTTAAACATTCCTCTACGACCCTGCGACGAATTGACTGGTCGGCGTTCTAGTCACACATGGAGGAAGTAAGTCAGGTGGAGAACCATTAAAGTCTGGAACACGAAATTTAAAAAGCCATGCAAGAGGCTATGTGCACTTTCCAGCCTTTCCAGAAGTAAGAAGAACTTGAAGCTCAACAGCAGCCTCTACGAGCGATTCGCCGGCGTGCTGAAAGAAGATAGAGGCGCACAAAATCTATCCATGATCTGAGAAAAGCAAGGCGGACGCAAAAGACGATTCAGCGCCGAATTGATGTAATAAGATCTCAAAGATGGAATCGATTTTGTGAGTCGTTGGAACCACGTGTGCGCTTATCTGAGATATGGAGAACCGTGCGTGGACTTCGCGTATTACCGCAACAGCGTTTTCCTTTCAAATCTCTCGCTATGCACCAAGATGGAAGAGAGATTGAGATTGCTGAGGAATTTCGCTCAAGACTTGGCGGCTTGCAGCTTTGAATAGAGCTTACACCATATGTAACTCCTGTGTCTCGGGACTTCTGCACGGATGCAATTTCGGTGCAAGAGCTTGAAGCAGCGCTGGCGGCTTGCAGCGTTCTTCGTCACCAGGGCCTGACGACGTTACCTATGCGGTGCTCGGAAATCTTGGGTAGATAGACCGGCACGTGCTGCTAAACCGGTGCAATGGGTCTTGGTGCAACGGTTTGGTTTCACGTGAATGGAAAGGCAGCCGCTTGTTGCGCTTTTCAAGCCTGGTAAATCACCGATAGATTGGTCATCGTGCCGTCCCATCGCTCTGGCTAGTTGCATTGAAAAAAAATGGAAAGAATGGCTTTGACCCGTCTGCAATGGTACCTGGATAGTTACAACGTGTGCCCAGCTGGCTGGCTTCCGGCGTGGGCGCTCATCCATAGATAATGTCATCAATTTGGTCAGTTTGTTCAGCATCAAAAACATTTGGAACGACCCACTGCGGTGTTGTTTCTTGACATAGGAGGTGCCTACGGCAATGTAGCACAATATACGATTATAGACATTCTGACTAAGGTCAGAAGCAGTGGCCGTATTTTTCATTGGTTATGCAGTTATTTAGCCAACAGACATTTCTTCGGGATGACAGAGGATGGAGTCACTACTCGCTACCAAACATCAACCAAACATTCCGTGGATTGCCGCAAGGCGGGGGGGGGGGGGGGGGGGTGTTGAGCCTGGCACTATTCAGCCTAGTGCTCGTTGGCCTTGTCGGATACTTGCCCAACTCAGCGCAAGAATAGATCTATGCTGATGACATCTGCATCTGGGCGTCTGCTGTGAGACGACTGCTGGGAGGAGCAAGGCTACAAAAGGCAGTAACGTTAAGATGTTTGTACATGCGAAAACAGAATTTAGAGCAGTCTTCAGAAAGTGCGGCTACCAGTCGTACTACGTAGCCATCGAACTACATGCCTCCAGTGCGACTATCCTTGCCTTAATGGTTGGTGCGACCATCCTTGCCTACACAATCCTGAAATACACCTCACCATCTCAGGAATCACGAAGAAAGCTAGGATGCGATCGTTTGCCGGAAGCAGGCCACATTAGGATCTTTATATGAGTTACACAGTGGCTGCCTATATGTTTACACCGATGACTAAGTCACACCTGCAAGTCCCCCTGCCGCAGTAGTGAATCAAGCAAGATCCGTTAAAGTGCAACATCGCATGTAACATCAACGACAGCTGCTGAACTGGTAGCCCTCCGTGTGGCTCTTCATTTCATTCAGGAGGAACAACATCCCTGGTCAATCTTCTGTGATTCCAAGGCAGTCCTCCAGAGTTTACTCTCCGCACTACGTCGTGGATCACATGAGCAGCTCGTCGCAGAGATAAGACAAGTCCACCATCTACTATAATATATCATTGGTTGCCTAGTCACTGTGGCATACATGGAAGTGATCAAGCAGACGCAGCTGCCCGATCTGCGCGATGACAATGTCAACTGCGTTGCCATTCCTCATGCGAGAGCCGACGTAGCGGAAAAAGTTTCCGGGCTTGCGCGTAACCTAACATTGGTTCAGTGGAATCCATTCGATTTTACAAGCACACACCTTCATATCCTGGACCCTAATTTATGGCACTGTAATGCATCCAACCTTGCACGGCGTGACTGCACCCTTTTAGCCGGTTTGTGACTTGGGGTAGCCTTTTCAGATCCGTGCTCATTTCTGTTCGCAATGGTCAATAGCCCCCCCCTGAAACTT